>NC_080768.1:39504432-39822649 GCF_020826845.1 Diceros bicornis minor | reverse complement strand
CAACAGCTACAGAACAAATGAGCAGTGTACAGACAGAGAACAAACTGACTTGCTCAAGGTCATACAGATAGATATTGGTACTCTCTCTTTTTTTTTAACAGCTTTGTTTAGATGTAATTTACATGCCATAAAGTGCACCTGTTTAAAGTGTACAATTCAATGGTTTTTAGTAAATTTACAGAGTAGATATAATCTAATTATCACCATAATCTTAATTTTAGAATATTATCATCATCCCCAAAGCTTTAGCAGTTCCTTCGCCTTCTCCCCTCTACCTTACCCTCTCCCTAGTTCATTGCAACCACTAATCTACATTTTCTATCTCTATAGATTTGGCTATTCTGGATATTTCATCATTTCATTTAAATGGGATATTATAATATATGGCCTTTTGTCTCTGGCTTATTTCACTTAGCATAATGTTTTCAGAGTTCATCCATGTTGCAGCATATCTCAGTACTTTATTGCTTTTTATGGCCAAATAATATATCACATTTTGTTTATCCATTTATCAGTTGATGGACATTTGAATTATTTCCATTTTTTGGCTATTATGAATAATGCTGCCATTAACATTCTTTTACCAGTTTTTGTGTGGACACAGTTTTTATTCCTCTTGGGTATAAGCCTCATTGTGGAATTGCTGGATATTATGATAACTTTATGTATAATATTTTGAGGAACTGCCAAACTGTTTCTTGTTTCCAAAGGGGCCATACATTCCCACCAACAGTGTATGAGGGTTCCAATTTCTCCACATCCTTCAATTGTTAAAATTTTATGTAATTTGTTACATTTCAGCTGTGAAAATTAGGCTCATTTATGTAAAAACCTAGTGATTGATGTGTTTCTCTACATATTCAGAAACAATCATTTGCAGCAAAGTAGGGCCTGGCATTCCAAAAATCTTTGTGGCAATTAGTAATTCGCTTAAACTCAAACTAAACAGAATAAACATCCTAAGAAGGAATCAGTTTCATTGCTATTCTTAGACTATCAAAGCCATCAAAATTGATGTATTTAATATATACTACTTATATGTTGTCTGGCAGTTTATAAAAGTCTTTTATATACACTGTCTCTTTTAGTTCTTAATAGTGCTCATGGCACATGAATACTCAATTAGTCGTTGACTTATCTCTAGTAGGTTAAACAACTTTCCCTAAGGTCACTTGGCTAATAAGTGATTGACTTTGAATTCAAACCCATGTCTGTCTGATTTAAAGCTGAGACTTGAGCTCAAGCCTCAGACTCTAATCCTACACACTAGGTCCTTCATTTGGTTTATTTTACTAACTCAGATTAGAGAGAACTTGAGTTCTGCATTACTATAGCCTATATTTTAGGTTTGTTGACATTTTAGTTGCTTTTAAGTTATCTGCAATGACCTATTTTATAAGAACCTAGTAATCAAAGAACTGTTTTTAAATAACATGCATAACTAGAAAATATGGCGTTCAGTCAGTATGTGAAACTCCTTAATTCACGTTAACTGAATTTGTCTGCACGTTGTAAGAAAATTATATTATTTTGAAGTCTGACACATTAGATGCCAAATCACAATATTTGTTCTTCCCTTACCAGATTATGGAGAGAATTCTGGATCTACCCACTTTACTGAGGCATGCATTCAGGGAAATGTTTTCAGTTGGGGGCCTGTTCTGGATGTTCCGTATCAGGATAATACTTTGTTTAATGGGAGCTTTTTTCTATCTTATATCACCTCTAGATTTTGTACCTGAGGCCTTGTTTGGGATTCTAGGCTTCCTAGATGATTTCTTTGTCATCTTTTTGTTGCTTATCTACATCTCTATTATGTACCGAGAAGTGATTACACAGAGACTGAACAGATGAAAAAAAAATGAGTTTACTAAAGTATTTGAGCTAATGTGTGAAATCAGACAAAAGGACCCATGGCAGTGTAAAGCATCTGAACATTATCTTACAAGCTTAAAACCACTGTATTACAACAAACATTTGATTATCATTTGGCAAATGCCTAGCAGTATATGACTGGAATTTTTACATGTTGCAGATTCTAATATTAAGGTTAGAATTATAATAATTTACAACTGTATCTTGACTCTGTGTTTTCTATAAGGTCTCTGGAAAAAATATGGAATTATATAAAAAGGGATGCTTTTAGATCTTTTTCTTTTCCCCAAAATTACTCAGATTAATTGGATGTATAGTAAGATATTGTTAAAAGTACAGTTTATCCAATTTGTCCTTCTCAGTGAGTACGTATATGATAATATATTGCTATAAAACTCATCTAAATATTTTTGTTACAATAAAATATTGTATAATATTGGGGAAAAGTCATTGTATTTTTTAGTACTAGCTAAGTTTTGTGCATTTGGAGCTGTTCTGCTTTTCCATTCTGATGTAATTCTCTATTATCAGCTGAAAGTGAAAGAAGGAACTTGAACTGTATAATTTGATTTCATATCTGGTTTACAGAACACTTCTTAATTAATAGAAGAATTAACAAGATGTAAGACATTTATCTCCAGTCAGCACACTTGATGGTCTCAGTTATGACATTTAAACAAGAGTTTGGTCCTTTTATAGGAATAGTATATAAAAGTAACTTATAAAGGGTAATTTTTTCGGGACTCCTGGGTAATACTGCAAACACATAGTAGTTTGATGCATTTCTGAGGAAAGTGGATCTTCATGGCTGTGAGCATCAAAGACCTTAGGAGGATACTAAGAACACTATTTAAATTTGACAAGAGAAATGACTGGTGAGCTATAGCAACAGAATGGATAAATGCGGTTAGTTTTCTCTTGTCAGAAAACTTTTGTAATATTGTCCCTAGATGGCAGCATATTGCCCAGATACATCCGTCTCATGCAGAATGAGCAAATGCTGTCTGTGATTCAGTAAGAAAGTTATCTTGGTTTTTTGATGGCTACAGCATAAGTATCTAATGCTCTCTACTGCAGTTTTCTGTTTGAGAAGAATTAAAACCGCAAGTATTACGAAATCCTAACTCCCTCAGTGGCACTGCTCGTTAGTGAACTGGACAGCAGGGTGGTCGTTGATGCCCAAGGCTAGCGTTCGCTCTGTCACCTGTAATCACTCATGGTCGCACTGTCCATTCATGTATTAGTGATCTTCACTATGAACAGATAGGGAGAAAAAGAGCAAGTCTGTCATATGCTCCCAAATTAATCAGATTAGCCATCAACTAACGAGATGCTGAATGAAATATCAATAGTGTTTTCTAATTTGGGCCTAGGACAAAGCTGTTGCTTGTCATAGAGAAAAACTATAATGCTTAAATATAGCACATTAGAATTAAAGCAATTTCTCACATAATTTTCATTTTATCCTTAAGACAATTATGTGAAGAAGGCAGGGCATCGCCTTCCCTTTCATAAAAGAAATCCCTATGTTATAGATGAAAGTTTTTTGGCCTAAAGCCACGCACAAATAAGTAACTGAACTGGAATTAGAGTCTTCCTAGGACTCCTGCATGGGTTCAGAGATGTGAAGGCTGTTATGAAGAGGGGAAGCAGGAAAGAAACTGGGATCCTTTAGAAGTCTTTTGGAACACGTTGGAGTAGGATAGCTTGGGTGCTCCTAAAAGGAAAGGTCTAGAAAGATGACATATCAAGACTTCATGAATCCTAATTCTACACTTCCAAATCAAACGTCTAATAGGTTGGCATACTTCATAGAAAAACATGTCAGCTGCAGCCACCAACCTGAGAAGCTAGTGAGTAGGAGTTTGTTACACCACATTTACCAGACTAGAAACGCATTTCCTACCAATGACAAATTTGGTGTGGGGCTATAGCAGTGTCGTTTTTGAAAGGATTTAATTTTCTGTGCATGTGTTTGCTTCATGTGTTCTGTTCTATTTCTAGTTACAATAATTTTATTGTAATATTTGGAATTTCTTAGACTTTCCTGGTAGAGGTGTATTGTACCAAATTTTGTAACGTAGAAAAACGCTGTGTGATCTGAAATCTTATTAAATTGCAAAGGGAACATGCTAACAGAATTACACCTTCCTGCTTATTATGTTATCTTTATTGATCACCGATAACAAATGTAGACGGGATCTGAGAGAATATTTAAAGTAGAGTCTATCAGTGTTTTAAACATCATAGAAATCTTTCTATGATTCAGTTAAATTATATAAATCAAAGCAACAATTTGGATTTTTGTAAACTGCAATATTGTAACTTTCACAAAAGCAGATGGTCCAACCCCAGGAGCAGATGGTCACTTGGGCAGCTCTGTGGGGAACAGGACGGAGGAAACGACTGTTGTAACTGCCCACTAGAACAGTGGTTTCAGCTACTACAGGTCTCAGCGCTAGAGAGCAACAAGGGAGGAAAGGACTGTGTGGTCCCTATAGCTGTGCAGGTACCTTCCTCACAGAGCTGTTGCCGAGGATGGACGGTTTGGTGTGGTTCAAACCTCGTGATTTAAGAGTTTGTCAAGCAGTTATTCTTTTGAATAAAAGCAACATATCTAAAATGAAAAAGTAGGTGTTATTTCCCTGTTTCTTGCTATTGTTTGCTTTAAAACTCAGAACTCCTGAAATAGCATTCCGTATAATTGTTACAATGGCTTTCATTTTCACTAATGGACATCCAATATCTCATCACATTTCTAATTAATTTTTCTTAGATATTTTTAAATTTAAAAAGTAGAAATGTTTTTGCTTTTGAGGAAAATTATTTAATCTGGGAAGTCTGTATTAATTCTGGACAGTAGGGTGGGATTGGGGTTAGAGATTAGGTCTGTTCCCTGATTCCCCACCCATTTCTTCTGAGTGTATATTTGGTAACTGAAATTGTGTATTTGATAACTGGAATGTTCTTTTCTGAGTCTGTGCCCTTATGTTTGCATCAATATTCTCCCCCTTCTCCCCCCTGCTCTTTGAAACACTAAATGTACCCCAGGCTCTTCTGGTTTGCTAAACAGCAACGCATAAACCTGGGACTGGGTCGGAATAGGAAAGGGCACTCAAGGTTGGAAGGCCCTAAGAGTTCAGTCTCCCAGGACCAGGCCAGTGGGCTTTAAGGGCTGCTGACAGGAGGCGATGCTATCACAGAGATAAAGACAACCACTGAGCTTTTGTTCTGTCAGAGCCAGACCATCTTGATGGCATCAACATTTGTTTTAAGCACTGAGTCCTTGACTGCAAGCAAATTTGTGGTGTTATCAGTCACTGTCTCCTTCATCCACCTGCATCCTCTGCCTTGTCCCATGTCCCAGAAGGGTGCATAAGAGAAGTAAACACCCCGTTAGGAAACACTGAGCGTGTCTGGACACCGTCCTTCTTCTCTCTCAGGCTAGTGGTATAGGCTGTGGGCCATTTGAGGGGAATGTAATGGGTGACGTAGGAGAGGACTAAGGGCTCAAGATGTTTAAAACTGATACCTAACAGTTTAGATCTTAATTTGTTTAAAAACACAAATTAAAAAAAAAAAACTATTTAAAAATACCTGATATTCAGGTCAAAACACTAACCCTTCTAATCAGTCTTAGAGAAAACCTCTAATTTATATCTACATGAAAATTATCTTTGTTTCACTAATCTTAGAATATTAGAGCTGTCAGGGTCTTTAGAAATTGACTAGTTTTTGTGTTTTATCTGTGAAAATCAGATCAAAGCTATGGATAGCTCCCCAGAAAAATGCATATATACACCTATATGTATAATTTGGATTCATTTTCAGGGGCTGCAAAGACCTGACCATTCATGGATTCCAAATTAAGAATTCTTCACTTAGTCCCACAGCCATACTCTACACATAAAGATAATGAGGCCCAGAGAGAATGAATGCTAAGGTATTTTTTAATAAAAATTGTTTACAGGAAAAGAAAGCATAGTAAGATAGAAATTAAAATCTAAACTGTTAGATATCAGTGAGGTTAAACATCATTTTTAGCCCTTACCTCCCTCCTACATCAAAATAATTGGCTTATTTTTTTTCAGTTTATCAAATGAGAACAAAGTTTATCCTTCTGGAATAATTGTGACAAAACGTACCCTTTTAATGTCAATGGTTAAATTTTCTTTTTTCCTTAAAAGTGTTCTATTGGTAAATAAATTAGTTCTTGGCCTCTTAAGACTTTGAAAAACATCAAACTTCTGATTAATCTTCTTCAGTTTATCCCTATTTATTCTCTTTCCCTTAAATGGTCATACAAAGCTAAAGCATATATTCATTTTTGATATTTATTGAAGGGGTCAAATGAGCATATATCTCATTCTCTTAAAAAAGGGCAATTTTGCATATCTTGTGTGACCCTTGTTTCCTTAATAGGCTGTTTTATTAAAGTAGAACAAACACCAAACATTTTATAAATCATAAGGGTCAGATGATGGGCTGGCCCAGTGTCTTGGCGGTTACGTGCGCACGCTCTGCTGCTGGCGGCCCGGGTTCGGATCCCGGGCGCGCACCGAGGCAGCGCTTGTCCGGCCATGCTGAGGCTGCGTCCCACATACAGCAACTAGAAGGATGTGCAGCTATGACATACAACTACCTACTGGGGCTTTGGGGGAAAAAATAAATAAATAAAATTATAAAAAAAAAATAAGCGTCAGATGATGAATTATAAAGTGAACACAGTGTTTAACCAACATCAGTCAAATGACACAACATTACCACCATCCCATAACCCCTCCTTTATTGCCTCTCTCTTCAAAAGCAACCTCTTCTGGCTTTGGTTTTACCTACATTTTTTTACTCTACAAAAAAATAGAATCATATAGTATATTTTCTTTTGTGTCTGACTTCTTCAACATTATGTTGTGGGTCCATATTGTTGTGGGTCGTAGCTTCTTTATTTTGATTACTGTATAGTATTCCATTGTATGACTGTACCACAATTTATTCATTTGTGGTGGTTTCCATCAACATTTTTAAAAGGCAGACAGACATCTTTGAAAGTAAAGATGCTTCCTCGTGGTCACCCCTTGACAAGTAAAGAACAATTATTCCAGCTTTAGGAAATGTTAAGAAGAAATGGGCAAAGGAAAAAGAAGAAAAACAGACAATGGGTGTAAGTTAGTTTAGAGGAAGTAAAAATTATCTTTCTATTAATCAAATAAGTTAACTGGCAGACCACACAGTGAAAATTTAGTTTGGGGGATGTTTTACAAATAAAAATTCAACATTCAGTTTAATATATATTTTTTAATTGTATGCAATTCACTTTACCAATAAATTTACCATTTTGAAGTAAGGAAACATTAAGATTATATTCAACAAATAATAAAAATGTATATTTCATTTCAAAATTATGGATAGCTAGAAGAGAGAAAGCAGAAGAAAGGGGAGTGAAGAAGTGAACTTGGCTGAGGGAAATCCAACCAGATAACTAAATGGATTGGTCTCATTCTAAGTTAGCGATCACAGTCCTCAACAGGGCCCTGTGCACTGGCTGGTGATCTTCGCATGCTTCTCTAGTAGCTTCATTCCCAAGCTCTGAGAACTAGTTTATACTTTCTCTCTCGTCTGACATTCCCCAGTCCTACAACCCCACAGTAGATGACCCAGCTTCTTAAATCCTCCCCCGGTTCCAAGTCCTCTTTTTGTTGGAGATGTAGCTCCCCCCACTCCCTGCTTTTTTTTTGGTGAGGAAGATTAGCCCTGAACTAACATCTGTTGCCAATCCTCCTCTTTTTGCTGAGGAAGGTTGGCCCTGGGCTAACATCCGTGCCCATCTTCCTCTACTTTATATGTGGGATGCCACCAGAGCATGGCTTGATAAGTGGTGTGAAGGTCTGTGCCCAGGATCCGAACCCATGAATCCCACGCTGCTGAAGCAGAGTGCACGAACTTAACGGCTGTGCCACCAGGCCAGCCCCAACTCCCTTCTTTTTTAAAGGCCATCTACATCTCAGTAAAAGGCACCACCATCCATCCATCTAAATACTCAAGCTCAAGTCACCCTTGATATCTTGATGGCTCTCTTTCCCATTCTCATATCCATCTATCAGCAAGCCCTGGTGTTTCTACCTCCCACATATATATCTGCTGCCACCACCTTAGTCCAAGCTACCAACATCTCCTGTGTGCCTGCAACAGCTTCTTAATTGGTCTGCTCATTTGCACGGTTGCCCCTCTAAGATAATATAATAGCCAGAATCACCTTTTACGAATGTTTATTATTAGATCATGTTGCTGCCCTGCCTAAAATGGTCAGTGGCTTCCCGCTGCACTTAAAACCCAAACCAACAACTTCCCTCCTTCACCCTCACTTCATGCCCTTCTGCCCCTGGCTCATTGGGCTCTACCACCACAGCCTCCATTCAGTTCCTAGAAAATATCACATCTTTACTGCCTGTGCCAGGAATGCTCTCCCCAGCCTCCCCACCTTCATTCTTCACATTACTAGTTTTTCCTTCTTTGGTTCTCAGGTTAAATGTTCCCTCCTCAGACAGACTGTCTAACTGCCTGAGCTGAAGCAGGTTGTGACCCTCTCCTCCACCCTGTATTCACCCTTACAGCACGCTAATGTATTCTTGGCATCTTAACACAATGTTATTTTATTTATATTTTTGTTGTCTGTCTTCCCATCACTAGAATATAAGCTCTATGAAGAAAGATAGGGACTATTTTAGTCCTGGCATGACGCCTGCCACTATAATAGGTGGTCAATAAATAAAGGTTAATAAAAAAACGAAAGGAAAAAAAGGAAGGGAGAGGAGATGAGGAAAAGTCACTTCTTACTCCTTCACTGTTACCTCCCAGGTATAAGCCGCCATCATCTTGTCACTGACTAATTGCCCCTAGGAACTCCAGGGTGGGTTTGGAAGCATTTAACTGTTTAAGAGATGCAATCACCAGCACTCTGAACCAGACTGAGCCCCACAACAGCAGGCCTATGACCTTTGCCTCATTTTTAATGCTAAGATCTCCTCTCCAGCAGGAGCTTAGGCCTTATTACCATAACCTGCAGTGTATGTGGAAGCACCTTTTCCAACTGAGCCTGCGCAAGCGAATGCCCACCTCTCCCTTTTGAATATTCATTTCCCATCCGACATAAAAGGCCCCGGCTTCCCTTTGTTAGGGGACAGCCACGACTTTGGAAATGATTCCGCGTGGCCTCCTATTTGCTGCAAAGAAGTCCTACTTTGTGTGACAACTACTTTTGGTTGAGAGTCTGACTGTAATTCGCCAGGAGGCCAACCCACTTTTGGTTCGGTAACAATCTCTCACCTACGTTACCACAGAAGCCTTCCTACCAGTCTCCCTGCCTCTAAGCTGCCCTCCTATCTATACTCAACAGCAGTGATCATTTTAAAAGACTGTCTCACTTCTCTGCTTAAGAGCCTGCTCTCCATTTCACTTAGTACAAGTCAAAATCCTTACGCTAGCCTACAAGGCCCTACGTGACCTTGTCCCGTTTCCTCTGACCTTATCTCATATTTGTCCCCTCGAGCTCACTCTGCTCCAGCCACACTGCCTCTTTGCTGTTCTTTGAACAGGCCAGGGACACTGAGCCTCAGGAGTTCTGCCTCAGCCATTCCCTCTGCCTGCAAGGTTCTCCCCCAGATATCCTCAGAACTAACTCACCAACTCCAAATCTTTGCTCAGTAGTCACTTTCTCTATTAGGCCTAGCCTGTTGTTAAATCACAAAATTCAACTGAGTAAATTAAAGATCAAATTGGCTTTCTTCATGATTCCCGAATCAGGCAGCATCCCATCTAGCAAATAGAAAGGAGCTCCAGGAGCTGTACAAACTGGCAGGCTTTTACATGCAGGGGGAGGAAAGAGGAAGTTTCTAATAGAGTGGATTGTTTCAGGCAAGGTCACCTTCCTCTGGGGGAAGGGCTGGGGTCTAACGTGCAGATGACCTCACTAATTCCATATTCACTGGTTAAAGGTCACATTCCTGAGAGGCTGAAACTGCATGAAGTCTTGGTTGGCTGTCATGGAGGCAATGGTTCCACTGGGCCTGTTCTTTACACTGTCCGTTGTATTTAAAATTGCAACCCCCTCACCCCATGTGGCACTTTTCACCTTATAACATGTGGTCACACAGGTTCTCGGTCTGCCTCCTCCAACCCTCATTTGAATATTAGCTCCATGAGGGCAGAAATCTTTGTCTTGCTCACTAATGTATTACTGTGCATAGAACACAGCAAGTGTTCAGTCAATATCTGTTCAATCAATTGACAAAGAAAGGATTTCAGTGAACTCTTAAGTGAAAATATGCTTTTTCAGTTCACCAACAGTATCACCTTCTGATATCTATTGCACAGCAAGCCAGAGGAAACTGCCGCCTGTCTCAATGCCTGGAAATGCTAATGAACTATTACTTGAGTATTCTGGTACAGGGATAAGGCTCTGAAACCATTTTAGACACATGGCTTCTAGGACTGGTTGATTTAACCATTTTCTGGATACTTAATTTATGTCAGACACTGCGAGCTGGCGGGGTTACAATGCTAAGTAAGACACAGTCCTTATCCTCAGCAGGATCTCAGTTCTGATGAGGAAGACAGACAAGTACACAGACATTACAATATGGTCCATAATTGTAGACAGAGGTAAGTGCAAGTTTTCATTGGAACAAGAGAGGTGCCTAAGTTGGGGAGCCTAGGAAGTGAGGGTAAGGAAAGCATTTTAGAAAAGATAACACTTAGGCCACATCTTAAGGGTGGAAAGGTCTGGGAAAGGCATTTCAGGCCAAGGGAAATAGCCTATTTAAGGAAGCCAGGAGAAATTCTGCCCTCTGTGTAAAATATAAAGCTGGAAAAAAGTTCAAGACAAGTGGAGGGAGATGACAGTGAATAAGCAGAGGTACCTGATCCTAAAGGGCTTTATGGCTCACCATAAGAAGTTTGGATTTTATCCAGTAGAGAGGGTAGCTTCTGAAGGATGTGAGCAAGGGAGGGTCCGTTTCTGTGGAGCATAGATTGGAGAGAAGCAAACCAGGAGACAGTTACAGGCTGCTGCAAGAGTAAGAGACCATGAGAGCCTGATCAAGAACAGTGACAGGAGAGATGAAAAGGGATGAATTTAAGTATTTATTCTATAAAATCAAGCTGGTCATCAAAAGGATGTGGAGGGTGTGAAAGAAATCTAACATGACTCCAAGGTTTCGGTTAAGCAACTGAATAGTAATTCACAGGTGATAATACCGAAGGCAGAACAGATTTACATAAGAAATACAAGATTTAGGAAATCAAGGCATTTGGAGTTCAAGCAGCAGGGTGTTTAGGGTGAGAAGTGGGCAGAGGATGGAACCCTGGGGAAACATCAACATTTAACGGGGTGGGAGGATTGTGGGGAGAGGCAGAAAACGCGTTAAGAGGCCACTTTCCAGGTCTCCAGGCTCTGCTCTACACAGAGGAGAGGGGCGCGCAACCCGGAGACAAAGCCTCCCTCCGATGTGAACATCGCTGCCGCAGTTCGCGATCTCGAGCACAGCACCGGGAGATCACCAGGCAACCAGCGGACTTCGGGAGCCTCAGCCCGGCAGCTGCTGCCCGCGGCCCACTGAGGGTCCCCGGAAGATTCGGTTTGGGGCGGGTGTGTGTGGCTTCTTTCATTGCTAAAACTCTGCACCCGGGCTCCTCGCAGAGCCCTGGGATACCTGAAGAGACAGGTAATGGGACGAAGGTTAGGTCTGGGAAAGGAGCCCACAAAGTTTTACAAATCATACACCATCTGTGGCGGCCCTTTTTAAATGGGCGCGATTACCCAACGATGTCAGCTTTACACTTGCGTTCTTTTAGGCAAGCAGACCATACTGTTCTCCACCCTAAACCGCCCCAGATAAATTAACCCAAGGAAACACCACGGGCGAGGAGGCCGCGCACGGGCTCACACTACTCACTACTCCCCTCCCCTCCGCTCGCCTCCTTTCCCAGGCAGTTCCTTTCTTCTTTCCGGAAGCTCGGGGGCCCCGCCCACTTCCGCAACGCCGAGCCCGCCGCAAGACACGCCGGGCCTCAGCCAATGGCCTGCTTCCCAGGAAACGTTACCTCTGACCTCAGGGCTAATCAGAGACAGTAGGACGAACTCCTCGCGAGAGGTGAGCTTGAAGCAGCCTCCGCCATCTTGGAGATGGGAGATGGGCGATGGCTGTGGTCCTTCTGCTAATGCAAACAACAAAACGGGCACGTTAGTTCCTCCTACGTGAGGCTATCGTCACTGTGACTGTTGACCAGGGCTACAGAAGAAGCGTAGGTGTCAAAGCCGAGCGCGGCGACACTGCTAGCTGCTTCCCTGCCTGCTGGGGCGGCAGAAGTGAAGGGACTGAGTACCGGAAGGATGGTGCAGTCCTGTTCCGCCTACGGCTGCAAGAACCGCTATGATAAGGACAAGCCGGTTTCTTTCCACAAGTAAGGACCCTGCGCGCCTCGCGGGGCCGCCGCAGCTGGGGCCGGGGGCGCGCGGCCGGTTAGACTCGGGGGCGGAGCCAGGCGCGTGTCCGCGCGAGACCTCGTGAGGGGCGGGGGCGGAGGCGGGGGCGGGGGCGCGGCGCGGCGCGCCCGGCGCTGCTCGGCTCTCCCGGAGCGCTGAGCGGGTCGCCGCGGTCGGAGCCCGCGCTCGGTGCCGGGGTGCGCGTTCTCGGCGCGCGTCGCCGCTGCGACCGTTTCTCGCGCTCGAGGATTGGGCCCGGGCGCCAGGGCCGCTCGCTGTCTCGGGTGGGCGGGTTCGGGGCCGCGGGCGGTGTCTGGAGGCCTCGCGGGTCGTGGGGTCTCCGGGCCGGGAGGCGTCTGAATTTCCCCACCGGCTCCGAGAGAAGCCAGGTGGTAACTCTTCAGAAGGAAGTTTAAAGCAGAAACAAAGACCTTTAACAAGACGAAGTCACACTTTTTCGCCTTTGCTGTGGATGGGAGGCAGTATCACAGTAATTAAGAATTGATTTGGGGCCAGGATTTCAGGGTGGATGTTTTTGACCCAGTTTCTAGGAACCGACCAAGGGCCTCCAAGTTTTAGAAAAAGCTTCTGGTGCTGTCGCGATGGATAGTTCTGTTTCCAGCACGCAATGATGATGAATGGACCGTAATGATAGGGACCATATTAAAGGTCAGTGTGAGCTGTTACGGCCGCACAGAGGAAGCCCTTAGAGAAGAACCTGCCCCACAGCGTTCAAGGCTGTGCTATCCAGAAGGTACTGCAGCTCGAGTCCTGGAGGGGAAAAGGTTCTCTTGAAAAGAAAACCGCCAAATGCAAATGACTTAATGATAGTCATATGTCTGCAAAATGTGACACGATGGCGTTTTCATTCAGCCAATTCAGTATTTACAAATTGTATTTACATTAAATTATTTTTGCAAGAATTCTCGACTATAAATGGATGATAGCTAAGAAATTAGGACTAGTGGTAAAATACGTGAATTATTCATAGCTAAATAATTACAAAAGCAAAATTTTAAATACTCCTTCAGTTTTTTTGGTGGGTGCTGTTTTTGTTGAACAGGATGTGGGTGCATTTTTATGTTTCGTATAATAGGAGAGGGACCTTACAGAAATGAGTGTCTGGAGCATGGAGAGATCTTGAGAGTGGGGGTGGAAGACTTAACACTTAACAGGATTCAGTTCGGTGTATCTCAATATTACCTCTTGATTTATTGGAATTTCTGCAAGTTGATGAATTGACCTCCAGCACCGTCCAAGTGTAGGAACAGGTCAGGAGGTGGGGACACGACTGTGTGCTTTCAACTCCCCACCTCCCCATTTCTAATGATCTGGCAGAGGGGCTCTAAAAATACGGAAAACGCTTCATTGGCGCTAGAAACCTTCATTCACACATCAGAAATACTGAGTTCCTGCTGGCTCTTAAATGATTGAATGGAAAGAAGGGCTAAGCTGCATCTCATCCCTTATCTAAAAGAACAGTTTTTTGAGAGTAGATGGGAAAGGTCTTGACAGAACCTCTCAAATGTCCTGAACATTTGTGCTCCTTGAGTCAGGAGGCCCTGGGTGCGAATGTTACCAGTGATTGCTTCCCCAGCCTGTACTTCCAGAGGCCGTTTCCAGTGGGGGTCTTCTGGGAGCACTTCTTTTCCCTCTCTGCAGTGGCGGTAGGAAGAGCTATGCCGGTCAGGGAAAAGGGAGTGTCCTAAAGGTGGCTTAGATCTTCATGACAGTCGCAGAGTCAGGTGCTGGCATACCTTACCTGGAAGAGAAACTGGAACGTAGCATCGGAACAGCCTTTGGCTTCTTTCCAGTCCCCCAGCTCACTGAATCCTTGACCTGGAAAAGTAAAATCACAATAAATTTAAACTCTTCCCACCTCCCTTTCTCTGGGCCTAACAGACATATTCCTGTAGATGACGAGGTAAATCAAGATAAATAATTTTCTTTGTTTCCTTATCATTATGATTTGATTATAACTTGATTAATTCATATTTGTCAGACTGATTCTAAGAACTAGACACTTCTTTCTTGTGGTATGTAGAAATAAATGCAATTTAGTTTATGGTACACAGAAGTCACTGGTAAAAAAAAAAAGTTAATACAGAGTCACCCTATAGTGTGTATTTTACTTGAAACTTTGTGTCTTCAATATCAAAAGTTAAACATTAATAAATGAGATAACTAGATAGCAGAGCTACACAGTTTACCTGGGTGTATTTTTGTGTGTGTGTGTCTGAGGAAGATCAGCCCTGAGCTAACATCTGCCAATCCTCCTCTTTTTGCTGAGGAAGACTGGCCCTGGGCTAACAGCTGTGCCCATCTTCCTCCACTTTATATGGGACGCCGCCACAGCATGGCCTGACAAGCGGTGCGTCGGTGTGCACCCAGGATCCGAACCCCAGGCCGCTGCAGAGGAGCACGAGCACTTAATCGCTACGCCACCAGGCCGGCCCCACCCCTTTGTATTTAGATGTGTGTGGAATACCTGTATCTGTTAGTGAAAGTCAGTTTCTGTAACAGAAAGGAAAAGCAATAATACTAGGTATAGGCCCTCTACCCGCAGCCTCCCATCACCTACTTTTCCTGCTGCATTCGTCTTTTTTTTTTCTTTCTTTTTTGTGAGGAGGATCAGCCCTGAGCTAACATCCATGCCAATCCTCCTCTTTTTGCTGAGGAAGACTGGCCCTGGACTGACATCCATGCCCATCTTCCTCCACTTTATATGGGACGCCACCACAGCATGGCCTGACAAGTGGTGCATGGGTGCGCACCTGGGATCCCAACCCAGGCTGCTGCAGCTGAGCACGCGCACTTAACCACTTTGCCACTGGGCCAGCCCCCCACTGCGTGCATCTGTTCACATGGCTAACTTTTAATATGTGTATTTTTACATTATGTAAATTCTTAATCAGCCTGTCTTGTTTAGATTGTATACATCATTATATGTGGCATTCTTGTAACTATTGTGTGATCAGTAAGATTCCTATAAGGAAAACTGCTTTTTAAAAAAGCAAAAATACCATACCAAGAGGGGTGACATATTCCACATTAGTAGGCAGTCACTTTATTTATAGGGTCATGAAAACAAGTACATTTTTTTTTTTTTAATTTTTTGTCTATTGCAGTAACATTGGTTTATAACATTGTAAAAATTTCAGGTGTACATCATTATACTTCTATTTCTGCATAGATTACATCATGTTCTCCACCAAATTACTAATTACAACCCATCACCACACACATGTACCGAATTATCCCTTTCACCCTCCTCCCTCCCCCCTTCTCCTCTGGTAACCACCAATCCAATCTCTGTCCCTATGTGTTTGTTTATTGTTGTTATTATCTACTACTTAATGAAGGAAATCATACGGTATTTGACCTTCTCCCTCTGACTTATTTCACTTTGCATTATACCCTCAATGTCCATCCATGTTGTCACAAATGGCTGGATTTCATCGTTTCTTATGGCTGAGTAGTATTCCATTGTGTATATATACCACATCTTCTTTATCCATTCGTCCCTTGATGGGCACTTAGGTTGCTTCCAAGTCTTGGCTATTGTGAATAACGCTGCAGTGAACACAGGGGTGCATGTACCTTTACAAATTGGTGTTTTCAAGTTGTTTGGATAAATACCCAACAGTGGAATAGCTGGATCATATGGTAGTTCTATCCTTGATTTTTTGAGGAATCTCCATACTGTTTTCCATAGTGGCTGCACCAGTTTGCACTCCCACCAGCAGTGTATGAGAGTTCCCTTCTCTCCACATTCTCCCCTTCACATGTTGTTTCCTGTCTTGGAAAACAAGTACATTTTTAATGAACTAAGGTGAATAAAGGTGCAACTAAAAACTCAACAAAAGGGGCTGGCCTGGTGGCGCAGCGGTTAAGTGGATGGGTTAAGCGTGCGTGCTCCACTGCAGTGTCCTGGGGTTCGCAGGTTCGGATCCTGGGCACGCACCAACGCACCGCTTGTCAAGCCATGTTGTGGCGGCGTCCCATATAAAGTAGAGGAAGATGGGCACAGATGTTAGCCCAGGGCCAATCTTCCTCAGCAAAAAGAGGAGGATTGGAATCGAATGTTAGCTCAGGGCTAATCTTCCTCACCAAAATAAATAAATAAATAAAGAGAAAGAATTAAAAAAAAAACTCACCAAAAAAAAAGAGAGATAGTGGAGCTAGCATTTTAATCTAACACTCCCTAGTGTGTTAACACCGATGGAAGATAGTTCTTTCCTAAGCAGGAAGATTTGGCTGTCTTTTTTTTTTAATAAGGTTAGAGAACTGAATAATGTCTTCTTCGTAGGTTTCCTCTTACTCGACCCAGTCTTTGTAAGAAATGGGAGGCAGCTGTCAGAAGAAAAAACTTTAAACCCACCAAGTATAGCAGTATTTGTTCAGAACACTTTACTCCAGACTGCTTTAAGAGGGAGTGCAACAACAAGTTACTGAAAGAGAATGCTGTACCCACAATATTTCTTTGTACTGAACCACATGACAAGGTAATATGTGCTTTAAAATATTGGTTTGTTTTCTATTTATAAAATTAATGTGTTCATTGTGGAAAATTTGATGTTAAGAAAATAAATGTTACCTGGAACCCATCACTTGTAAATAATCACCGTCAGCAGTAATACAGTTTTAAAAAATACCAAATGCAGTTTATTAAATATCCTCACACTAAGAAACTCAGTCTACATTTGTGACTTACTTTAAGATCCCTCTATACGCCTACTTGCATGTTGATAAGTTTTGGTTTTTCTTTATCAATGACAGTTCAGTTTCGAAGTATTTTTCCCCTCAGTTTTAAGTGTTTAGTACTTAATTAAATCTTATTAATTATTCTTTCTCTTTCTTGCATCCCATTCCTACTTCAGGTAGGAAAGTAAAATTAAAACTTAAATGATTTTCTCATTTTGGAATGCTTTTATACCAAAGATTCACAAAAAAGTCTAGTATTCTTAAATTCCACAGATGAATTCTTTAAACTGTTATCTGCAGTTACTGCATTCACGCGTACTCTGCATTATTGTTTTAGAAGGAAGATCTTCTGGAGCCGCAAGAGCAGCCTCCCCCGCCCCCTTTGACGCCCCCCATTTCCCAGGTCGACGCTGCCATTGGATTACTGATGCCACCTCTTCAAACCCCTGATAACCTCTCAGTTTTCTGTGACCACAACTATACTGTGGAGGATACGATGCACCAGAGAAAAAGGATTCATCAGCTAGAACAACAAGTGGAAAAACTCAGAAAGAAGCTCAAGACTGCACAGCAGCGATGCCGAAGGCAAGAACGACAGCTTGAAAAATTAAAGGAGGTTGTACACTTCCAGAAAGAGAAAGACGACGCATCAGAAAGAGGTTATGTGATTCTACCAAATGACTACTTTGAAATAGTTGAAGTACCAGCGTAAAAAAAAGGAAATTTGTATTGGTTTTTAATGGGGCAATACCACATACCCTCTTCTAGCCTATAAAGGAGTTTCATTTGAAAAAATAACACTTGATTACTTGTATAAAAACAGTTCAGAATATTTTTTTAAAAAAATAAATTAGATATATACTGTAAAATTGTAAAATTTTTGTTTGTAATTTCAGGGTTTTTACATTTTAACAAAATATTTTAAAAGTTCTAAACTAACCTCAGAGCTCCACTGTAAGTTGGTTTCAAGATTGGGGATTTTTGGTTTTTAATTTGAGTATTTGTAGAAATAATGTAAAAATAAAAAGTAAGGAGAATGAGAACAGAACATTAAGGTTGATTTAAGTTTAAAGTTTAAAATTTAAAATTAATGCAGTTTATTGAGAGAACTTAGTTATATTTTAAATCAGAAGTATGGGTCAGATCATGGACATAACTTCTCAGTATATATATATTCTTATTCACACATTCTTATTTGTAAAGTGAGAAGATTCATTTGTCTTTCTTAATCACTTGGCAAAAATAAATTGGCAAGTCAATACTTTAAAAAAAAGATTGGTTGTCTTCAAAGCAGAAAATGAAGAGTCATTCCATACCTAATGAGTATGGTTAAATAACTTTATAAAGAATGGATTTTTTTAAAGTGGGCCCCTCTTTTTTCCCCTCACTGTCTAGCATTATAAAATTAGCAGTGTATCTCCAGTGGAAGAAACATTCTTTGAAAAACAAAATAGGTATTATTATCAATGAAGTAATAAAAATGGGGGCTGATCTCTGGTGTGCCTTTTTCTCCCAGTACCGTGAGCTAGGGGCATCCGCTCCCCAGTGTAGTTCTGTCTGCATCCAGATCCCTAAGAAATGTGCTGTGTTAGTAGAGTTTGAGTTGCACCATAATATAGTGATCTTGCGCTTAACTGATTGATTTTGGTTAAGCCTTCACGTAAAAAATTTCTTCACTTTTAACACAAGTTAGAAATTATATCCCATTTACTTAAATGAATGATTTATATTCAAAAGCGACCTAATATGTAGTGTTTATTTTACTGAATGTTGAATTTAAACACTGAGGTTTCTGTTCAAACTGTGAGTTGTGTTCTGACTGTGAGAAATTTTACATATATTTGAAATGAAAATATGTTCTGACTAAACAAATACTGCCGTAGAAATTATCTACTTAGATTTAGAGTAACTGTTCCAAGTATAATTATTTTATATTTCAAAGTACACTGAGATAGTTGAAGAGTAACAGACCTTTTAAGGCAGTATTAAAGATATGAAACAATGGCATTCGAAAGTGTCTTTTGTAGACCTGGTGTTTGGTATAATTCACTGCGATGCTGCCAGAGGATAGTAGTTTGATTCGTGGAGATTTGGTTTTTTATGAGCCAGTATTTCAAAAATAGAAAATAATGATTAGAAGATTACTTGAAGTTACATAGTCTGATAACATTTAGAACTAACTATAATGACTATTTTTCCAAGTATATATCTTCAATCCAAATTGTCATCTACATAAAAGAAAATCTATGTGTGTCCAGAACCAAGAATCCACCATTGAATTGTAAAAGTAGTAATCTTAATTACTTAGCATCTTAGCATTATGATTTAACCTGCAGCTGCTTTCTTTTCATAACAGACATAATCTCTCATTGGAGAGAACTGAGTGAGCGGCATGAACACCAACTGTCTGCATTTAAATAGTTTATTATAGCTTAACATAGGGAGTTTGAGTACAGGTGCTTATTTCTGAATTTGTGATGTAACATTTGTTGAATGTTTTTAAAATTCATTTTATCTATTGTTTATGACATTGCCAAGAAAAAGAGAACATTTAGGCTAAAATAGGTCCTGTTCAAGCATAGCGAAACTCAGTCTGAAACAAACAGGGACAAAGTTTCAATCTGGAACAAATGAGGAGAAGACACATATGAGTTGCAGCATATTCTGAAAGATGACATTTATTTTAAGCACACATGGTAACAACCTAAAATTTCCTTCTATGCGTGACATAACCTGGCAATAATGATGAGAAGAAATAGCTGTTTCTTAATAGAACTGCTAGGAAAAGTATAGAATCATAGAATTTTAGAATTAGAAGGGACTTAGAAATCATCCACCACTAACCTAACCTCCAGACCCTGCAAAATCCCCTTGAAGCTATCCCTGACAAGTGGTCATCTGTTCTCTGTTTGCTGTTTACGTTTAAGCAATTATTCTGCTTAGGTTATTTAAAATGGATTTTTGGATGAGAATACAATTAGTTGCCACTCTTTTTATACTTGTTTATATTGCAAATATAAACTTCACTTTGAATTGCTTCATAGTTTGAAATATCAAATTCCAAATTAAAGAAGTTTTAAAATTTTGAAAAGTAAATGTTTACTAATTGTATACTTTTTATGTGTACTAAAAATAATTCTGTCATTGCAGTAAAGAAATGGTGGTGGTGAAAATTATTAGCCAAACTTTTTACTTGGAAATCCAAGTACATGAGTTTTTTTCTTTTAACTATAATTTGTGTAATCCCTTGCTTAAAAGTATAACAATGATGAAGGCAAATGAAAGGTTCACTTGATATGGATGTTTTTAGGTTAAATTAATATTCTCTCATCATCTTAGTTATTTAAAAAATTATAGACACATACCTATGGCTTTTGTACCCAACACCTATGGCTTTTATAAAGTCAGTAGTAAGCAACATAATATATTTAAAAGTTCATATGATCTATAAAAAGAAAACTCATTTTTTCTATACAATTTTTTATTTTTTAATTTTTTTCTGAGGAAGATCAGCCCTGAGCTAACATCCATGCTAATCCTCCTCTTTTTGCTGAGGAAGACCGGCTCTGAGCTAACATCTATTGCCAATCCTCCTCCTTTTTTTTTCCCCCAAAGCCCCAGTAGATAGTTGTATGTCATAGTTGCACATCCTTCTAGTTGCTGTATGTGGGACGTGGCCTCAGCATGGCTGGAGAAGCGGTGCGTCGGTGCGCGCCTGGGATCCGAACCCGGGCTGCCAGTAGCGGAGCGCGTGCACTTAACCGCTAAGCCACGGGGCCAGCCCAAGAAAACTCATTTGTGTTCCAGTTTAAAAGATAGCTGGCCATGCATAGCGTTTAAAGGAAAAAGAATCAGAACTGATTTGCTTGCTTGGTCATTACTCTTCCTGATTTTGGGGACCGTGTGAGTTGGATGACCAGTGAGTGAAGAGCATTGCTCTTGGCTGATGTAACTGTAACACCAGTAACTGGTGTTTCTGGGCATTATGGTTTTAAATATTTGTGTATTAAAATACAATCCTTGATGTTAAAAATATCAAAGAGCAAACAGTGATTTACAAACAAGCAAAAAAGAAATTATAATTATTATACTTAAAATAACAGAAAAGTTTGCTCAAAGTAATATTCTCTTAGAATTCCATGTCTTGGTATCTTTTTTACCTTGGATGTGGTTTTATTGTGAATTTTTTTCCTGAATGATTTAACTCTAAAAATTTGAGAATTTTTATTCATTCTTTTTTAAATTCATAGTATTTTGGGTTTTGAGGTTATCAAAATTTCATTTTTTAAGTATCCTAAGAGATAGATATGAATAACCTTTTATTGTTTTAAACTGTTTTTCGTGAGATAAACTGTTAACAATATTAACAATAAATAGACAAATGACTTCTGGAATGGCTACATGAGGAGCTCCAACCTGCCCCCCACCATAACTACCATAACTGAAAAAGTTTTTTTAAATAATCATTTAAAGTCTCTGCATATGGGGCTGGCCCGGTGGCGCAAGCGGTTAAGTGCGCGCGTTTCGCTGTGGTGGCCCAGGGTTCGCTGGTTCGGATCCCGGGCGCGCACCGACGCACTGCTTGGCAAGCCATGCTGTGGCGGTGTCCCATATAAAGTGGAGGAAGATGGGCACAGATGTTAGCCCAGGGCCGTCTTCCTCAGCGAAAAAAAAGAGGAGGATTGGTGGATGTTAGCACAGGGCTGATCTCCTCACACACAAAAAAAATAAATAAAAAAATAAAATCTCTGCATATTGTCCTAAGGGCATACAGCAAATGAGGAAACATTTAGGAAAATCAAATCTCTGTAAGAATATTAAGAGTCGGTGGCATTTATGCCACAACATATTCTCTCCTTAACCTCTCTATCCCCCTACACACACAGCTCTGCTACAGAAGCTCCACTCTGAGTGGGTATGGCCAAAAAGACAATGCTCTCTCCTCCCAACCCGCAATTAAGGACTAGGGTATCTCCCAGGGACTGGCAGGTTGCCACTGTTTCTTATGCCCCTCTAGCTTTGTGATGCAAAGGCTAAACTCCAGGTGAGTTCAGCCATGAGGTCAGGACTCCATTCCTCCACTCAGCTCCAACTCATAGGGTGGAGGCTCTACCCTAGGTGCAGCAAGCCAAGATTGGGACCCTGATCACCCTCTCCCTAGTTCTCTCATAGGGTAAAGTTTCCATGCCAGGAGAAGCAAGCCAGGAAGACCAGAGGCTGCCACACCAGCTGAGCCCTGTTCATAAAGCAGGCATATCAATCTTAGAGAAGCAGGTGATGGGTCCCCCACCCCTAGTTCCACAACAGTGACTTAGATTTTTTCCTAGGGGAGAGGCAGGCCGTAAGAATAGAGACTTCTGAAGCTCTCCCCGAAGGAACTGATTTTGTTTGGAAGAGTGTTGGGAAGTTCAAGCCTAAAGGTGCTCTCAAGAACAATGGAGAACCTAGAGGTAAGCAATTAAGAGGAGGCTGGTAGCTCCACAGGAGCAGTAAGCTAAATTGTAGGCTAGCTAACTTATCAGAGAGAACCAGGGAAAGAGACAGGTAAGGAGAGCCTTCTGGGGTCATAACAAACCTCAAAGACTAGCCTCAAAAGCTACCTCTGCAAAAGGCCCAAATCTAATTAAATCAGACTGCAGAGCAATTTATGCTACAGGGCATCATCAAAACCAGATCAATCAACTGGCAGTTGGAGATAATGTCTGAGTGTGATGCCAGCAAAGGCAGATAGTTTAAAAGAGAGATCAGGGAAATAATCGAAGAAAGCCATGTTAAAACGTCTGTCGCCCCAGGTGACTGCATGCCCAACGCACCTCTAAGGAATGAAATCAGAGATTTCGCACTGAAGAGAAAATAAGCTTCACTGAATTAGTGCAGTCAAGTAATTGTATAAAGAAGCAAACAAGCCTGGTGAGAGGCGGAGGCTAGCTGGGATCAGTGATCAGAGATCCTACAATGTATAAGATAAAGTGTCCAGTTTTTAACAAAAAGTTATGAGACATGCAAAGAAACAGGAAAGTAACTCGTATACAGAGAGTAAAAAAGCATGCACCTGAGAGGGCCCAGATGTCAGAATTAGCAGGCAAAGACTTCAAAGCAGCCATTATACACACATTCAAAGAAGTAATGTAAACCATGCTTAAGGAAGTCAAGGAAGAGATGATGACTATATCTCATCAAAAAGAAAACATCCATAGGAAGATACAAATAAGAAGAACCAAATGAATATTCTGGAGTTGTAAAATACAATAACCAAAATGAAAAATTCACCTCAGAAGCTCAACAAATTTTTCTGTTGAAAAAAAATCAGTGAACTTGAAGATGATAGACAGAGATTATGCAATCTGAAGAACAGAGAGAAAAAAGAATGAAGAAAAATGAACAGAGCCTCAGACAAACATGGAATACTATTATACACACACCAATATATGCATAATGGGAGTACCAGAAGAAGAAGAGGAGAGAGAGGAGGGCACGAGGGAGGGAAGGAGGGAGAGTGGGGAGAGGGAAGAAGAGAGAGAGAAGCAGAAAAGATATTTGAAGACAGAGTGGCCGAAAACTTCCTAAATTTGATGAAAAACACTAATCTACACACTCAAGACGCTCCACAAATACCGAGTAAGATAAACACAAAAAGATCCACACCCAGACACATCATGGTAAAAATGATGGAAACCAAAGACAAAGAGAAAAATTAGAAAGCAGCAAGAGAAAAATGATGTTACATGCAAGGCAACCCCAATAAGATTAACAGCTGACTTCTCATTAGGAAAAATGAAGGCCAGGGGGCAGTGGGATGACATATTCAAAGTGCTGAAGGAAAAACTTTTTAACAAAGAATATTATATGTAGCAAAACTATCTTTCAAAAATGAAGGTAAAGAAGGAGATGTCTGGGAAGATGGTGGAGTGGGAATCTATCTCCCCACCTAGGCAACAATGGCACTAGCAGAATCTATCTGACAGAAGTATTTGAAATTCCAGAATCTATTGAAGTTTTGCAACTTCCAGGGGAAGGCTTGGATGATAAACTGCAGTTAATATCAGTCAATTTTAGCCCTTAGCTCAGTGACAGCTGCCCATCTCCCACCCCCAGCCCCATGGCAGGCTGTGGAAGAACTGCAGGAGAAGCTTTCGTGCAGCTTGTGAGAGCCATGGTCAGTAGTAAGGATCACGTCCTCCAAATATCAGAGATCTGTGCTTCTGATCATGAAGGTGCAGAGAGGTGGGCAGCCATTGTTGCATCCCCCTCACTGCTGCAAGCCTGTCCCCTCTGACTGAAGTGACTTCAGGGGATTTAAAGGGCTAGTGCCTTCCCTTTCCCACTTCATTTTTGCTATCCATTACAGAGCCAGGCATTAAAGACTAGGGTATTCAAAAACACTTACACATACAGGGAAATTAGAAAGTCACCATGCATACCAAGGGAAAGATGCAGGCTCAGAAAAGACCTTAAGTTTACAGTTCATGCTGATCCTCAGCAGGTCCTTAAGAGATAACCTAAAACAATAAAATAAAACAAAACAAAAACAAAAAACAGCAAACCCTGGGGAGGGGGAAGAATCTGATTTCTAGAGTTACCACATCATTAGATTCAAATGGCCACTTTTCAACAACAAAAAAAAAATCCCTAGGCATACATGAAAAAGGAAAGTATGGCCCATTCAAAGGGAAAAATAAATACAAAGCAACTGTCACTGAGAAAGAGCAGAAGGCAGACATATTATACAAAGACTTTAAAATAACTGTCTTAAAGATGCTCAAGAACTAAAGGAAGACATGGAGGAAGTCCAGAAAGCAAGGTATGAAAAATAGGAAAATATCAATGAAAAAAAAAAAACTTAAAAGAAACCAAAAAGAAATTCTGGAGCTGAAAAGTACAATAATAGAAATGAAAAATTCACTGCACAGTTCAAAGGCAAATTTGAGCAGGCAAAAGAAAGAATCAGCAAGCATGAAGCTAGGACAACTGAAATTACTGAGTCTGAAGAAGAGAAAGAAAAAAGATTGAAGAAAAATGAACAGAGCCTAAGGGACCTGTGAGACACCAATTAGTAGACCAACATACACCTAGTGAAAGTTCCAGAAGAAGGAGAGAGAGAAGGGGCAGGGAGATAATTTGAGAAAATAATGCAAGTTTAATGAAAGACATGAATATAAACATCCAAGAAGGTCAATGAACTCCAAGTAGAATGACCTCAAAGAGACTCACACTTACATTATAATCAAACTGTCAAAAGACAAAGAGAATATTTAAAGCAGCAAGAGAGAAGTGACTCATCACATATAAGTGATCCTCAATAAGATTATCAGCAGATTTCTCATGCAAAGATTTGGAGACCAGAGGCAGTGGGCCAATATATTCAAAGTGCTAAAAGAAAAAAACTAAACCGAGAATCCTCTATCTGGCCATACCGTCCTTCAGAAGTGAGAGAGAAATTATGAGATTCCCAGAAAACAAAAAGCTGAGGGAAGTAATTACTGCTAGACCTGTCCTGAAAGAAATGTTAAAGGGAGTCCTGTAGGCTGAAATAAAAGGAAACACTAACTTGAAGCACTATGAAGAAATAAAGATCTCAATAACGGTCAACACATGGACAATTATAAAAGCTAGTATTATAGTAACAATGGTTTGTAACTCCACTTTTTGTTTTCTACATGATTGAAGAAACATTAAAAAAAAACAGTCTAAAGGCTAGTATTACTGTAACTTTGGTTTGTAACTCTGCATATTGTTTTCTACATAATTTAAGAAACATGCATTAAAAAAATTGTTAGTTTACGTTTTTGAACACACAATGTAAAATGTAATTTTGTGACATCAATAACCAAAAGGGATGGGGACAGAGCTGTAATGGAGCAGAGTTTTTATATGTTACCGAAGTTAAGCTGGTATGAATTCAAATTAGAGTGTTACAACTTTAGGGCATAAAATGTAATCCCCATGGTAACCACAAAGAAAGTAGTTATAGAATATACACAAAAGGAAATAAGAAGGGAAATAAAAGTGTTTCACTACAGAAAAAAATCAAACACAAAAGAAGACAGTAGTAAAGGAAATAGACAAAAAAGCTATAAAACATATTGAAATTAAATAGCTAAATGACAGAAGTAAATACCTCCTTATCAGTAATTACTTTAAATGTGAATG
This sequence comes from Diceros bicornis minor, assembly GCF_020826845.1. Taxonomy (NCBI): domain Eukaryota; kingdom Metazoa; phylum Chordata; class Mammalia; order Perissodactyla; family Rhinocerotidae; genus Diceros; species Diceros bicornis. The sequence goes on along the minus strand of NC_080768.1, from coordinate 39,796,440 downwards.
GAATAACTCTTCAGTCAAAAGACAGAGATTAGTAGAATGGATAAAAAAACACATCTAACTATGTGCTATCTCTAAGAGACTCACTTTAGATCCAAAGACACAAGTAGATTAAAAGTGAAAGGGTGGAAGAAGGTGTTCCATGCAAATAGTAAGCAGAAGAGAGCAGGGATGGCTATAGTAATATTAGACAAAATAGGCTTTAAATTGAAAAAGTTTACAAGAGACAAAGAAATACATTTTATATTAATAAAAGTTTCAATACAGCAATAAGATATAACAATTATAAACATTTATGCATCTACTAACAGGCCATTAAAATATATAAAGCAAAAATAGGGGCCGGCCCAGTGGCATAGTGGTTAAGATCATGTGCTCCACTTTGGTGGCCCAGGGTTCATGGGTTTGGATCCCAGGCATGGACCTACGTACCACTTATCAAGCCACGCTGTGGCGGTGTCCCATATATAAAGATGGGCACGGACGTTAGCCCAGGGCCAATCTTCCTCAGCAAAAAAAAAGATGAGGATTGGCAACAGATGTTAGCTCAGGGCTAATCTTCCTTGCAAAAAAAAAAAATATATATATATATATGTAGAGCTAAAGTGGACAGAATTGAAGGGAGAAAGAGAGAGTTCTACAAAAATGAAGGTGAAGTAAATGTATTCTCAGATAAACAAAAATTTAGAATCTGTTGCTAGCCAACCCACCTTAAATAAATACTAGGGAAGCTTTTCAGACTGAAAGCAAGTGACACCCTACGGTAATTTGAATCAAAAAAGCAAAGATTGCTAGTAAAGGTAATTATGTAGGTAATTATAAAAGACAATATTACTGCATTTTTTCTCTTAACTGATTTATGACTGTATATAATTGTATTGTTAGGCCTATAACATTGAGAAATGTAATCTACTTGACAATAACTAAGTGGATAGGAAAAAAGCTGTACTGACATACATAAATATTGTAAGTATACTGTACTGAAGTAAGGAAATAACACCAGATGGTAACTTGAATCCATAAGAAGAAATGTAGAGAAACAAAAATGATAAATAAAAGTTACCATAACAAACTATAAATATATACTTGCTTTCCTTTCTTCATATATATATGAAATTATATATTGTAGTAATCATAACAATATATCATTGGATTTGTAACATATATAAATGTAATATGTATAATAGTTATAATAGGACAAACAGGAGAAGAGGTGACACAGCTACATAAAAGTAATGTTCTATATCTCACTGAAATTAAGTTGGTATAGCTCCGAAGTAAATTATGATAAGTTAAGATGTATATGGTAAGCCCTATAGCAACCACAAAGAAAACAACTCCAAAGTGTGGTGAAAAACATCGTTAAAGGAATTAAAATCATTAACTAGAAACATTCACTTAATACAAAAGAAAGCAATAAAGGAGGAATAGAGAAACAAGACAGGATATATATAGAAAACAAAAAGCAAAATGGCAGACATAAATCCAGCTATAACAATAATAGCATTTAATATAAATGGATTAAACAATCCAGTCAAAAGGCAGAAACTGTCAGACTGGCTAAGAAAAATAAGCTCCAACTGTACACTGTCTGCAGGAGACACACTTTACATTAAAGATAAAAACAGGTTGAAAGCAAAAGGATGGAAATGACATACCAGGCAAAGAGCAACCAAAACAGAGCTGAAGTGACTATGCTAATATCAGAAAAAACAGACTGCAAAAAAAAAAAAAAATTACTGGCTGTAGAGGGATATTTTGTAATGATAAAGTCTCAATTCATCAGGAAGATATAACCATTATAAACATATATGCACCTGATAACAGAGCCCCAAAATACATGAAACAAAAAGTGACAGAAATTAAGGGAGAAATAGATAATTTAACAATAATAGTTGAAGACTTCAATACCCCACCTTTAATAAGGAATAGAACTACTAAGAGGTATATCAACAAGAGTATAGAAGACATAACAATACATAAACAAACTAGACCTAAGATCCATCTATAATACACTGCACCCAACCACAGCAGAATATATATTCTTTTCAAATCACAAGAACATTTCCAGAATAGATCATATCCTGGGCCATAAAAATAGTCTCAATAAGTTTTTTTTTTTAATTTTTTAATTTTTAAAATTTTCTTTTTGTGAGGAAGATCAGCGCTGAGCTAACATCCATGCCAATCCTCCTCTTTTTGCTGAGGAAGACTGGCTGTGAGCTAACATCTATTGCCAATCTCCTCCTTTTTTCCCCCTTTTTCTCCCCAAAGCCCCAGTAGATAGTTGTATGTCATAGTTGCATATCCTTCTAGTTGCTGTATGTGGGACGCCGCCTCAGCATGGCCAGAAAAGTGGTGTGTCGGTGCGCGCCTGGGATCTGAACCCGGGCCGCCAGTAGCGGAGCGCACGCACTTAACCACTAAGCCAGGGGGCCAGCCCCCATTTATTTTATTTATTTATTTATTTTTTTTTTTGAGGAAGATCAACCCTGAGCTAACATCTGATGCCAATCTTCCTCTTTTTGCGGAGGAAGATTGGCCCTGGGCTAACATCCGTGCCCATCTTCCTCTACTATAAAGCTGCCACAGCATGGCTTGACAAGCGGTGCATTGGTGCGCGCCCGGGATCTGAACCTGCGAATGCTTGGGCCACCGAAGCAGAGTGCGCATACTTAAGCGCTACGCCACTGGGCTGGCCCCTCAATAAGTTTTAAAGTATTGAAATCATACAATGTATATTCTCTGACCACAATGGAATTAAATTAGAAATCAATAATAGACATAAATTTGATAAACTCACAAGAATGTGAAAATTATAAAGACACTCTTAAACATCCAATGGATCAAAGGAGAAATCATAAGAGAAATTAGAAAATACTTTTAGATAAAAATGAACATGCAAAATACTAGAACTTATGGGATGTAGTTAAAGCAGTGCTTAGAGGGAAATTTATGGCTTCAATTAAAAAAGAAGAAAGATCTCAAATCAATAACCTAAACTTCCACCTTAAGACACTGGAAAAAGAAGAGCAAATTAAATCTAAAGCACACAGAAGGAAGAAAATAATAAATATTAAAGTGGAAATTAATGAAATAGAAAATAGAAAAACAATACAAAAAATCAAAGAAACCAAAAGTTGGTTCTATGAAAAATTTTAAAAAAGGGACAAACTTGAGCTAGACTGACCAACAATAATTAAATACTGGTATGGCTGCCTGCTGAAGATATGAACAGGAATTTCACAGAAGTGGAAACACATTTGGCTAATAAACATATAAGGAAATGTTCAATCCTATCAATAATTAGAGAAATGGAAATAGAGACCAAAATGAGATATAATTTCATACCCATTTGACTGTTAAGTGTTAAGAAGTCTGACAATACTGAGTGTTGGAAAGAATGTGGACCAATACGATATTTTACATACTGCTAGTGAGAGTGTAAACTGGTACACCCATTTTGGAAAATAATTTGGCATTATTTTGTAAAGTTTAATATTCACATGACCTACAAACTAGCACATCTGTTATATTTATATGCCCAAGAGAAATCCTTGCACATATGCACTAGAGACATGTACAAGAATGTTCATAGAAACACTGTTAGAGAACAAAGAAAAAAGGAAACGGTCCCAATCCCCGCTGATAGGAGAATGGATAAATTGTGGTTTAGTCACACAACAGAATATTGTGCAACAGTGAAAATAAAATGAATTAGAGCTCATGAAATAACATGGATGAATTATTGTAGCAAAATCATGTGTGAAAAAAGCAAGTCTTAGAACACAATATATAGTTTTGTACCCTTATTCTAAAGTACAAAACCAACAAAATTAAATAATATATTATTTAGCCATATAGTTATATATTGTATAACTTAATTTTTTAAAAAAGAAGTTAGGAGTAACACAAAATTCAGCATGGTGGTTATCTCTGGGAGGGGGAGGCTAAGGAATAGGACAAGGTAAGAGCCTTTAAGTAGATGTATGTTATTGGCAATATCCTAGTTCTAGGATTGAGTGGGTTCATGTGTGTCAAATATATTATTAAAACAAGCAAATATACAAAAATCAACAATTAACACAAATTAAATAAAATGAATAAAACAAAAGAGCACCAGACACAAGCCAGTGATGATAATGGGTTATGAACCAAGGATTCTGATTAATGTAATTTTGTACACCTGAGGTTCCAAAAACAAAAAAGGAAAAATATAACAAAAACAGCTAATCTACTAGCAGTGGTTAATGTACTTTAGACACCTTGCCAAACACTTCCTGCTGTTTGTTCCTGATCCTCAGGACACCGCAATGATCAGGGAGGTACTATTATTATCCTCATGTTACAACTGGGACCACTGAGGGACAGAGAAATCCCACAGTTGGAAGGAGGCAGAGCTAGGATTTGGACTCTGGCAGCCTGATCTGAAAAGCTGCACCATTAACCATCAAGCTATCCTGCCTCCCCTAAGAGGTAGAAAACAGGTCCTAACTCTAGATGATAGAAGTATATGGTGAAGAAAACCATGCCTATTAGACAGGATACTATTTACAAAAGTGAAAAATCTGAAAACCAGGTCCTGACCAGGGTTCCAGACTCTTCAGAAAATGAAATGGTTACACGTTTTTTTTTTTAATAATTTTATTTATTTATTTATTTTTACCCCAAAGCCCCAGTAGATAGTTGTATGTCATAGTTGCACATCCTTCTAGTTGCTGTATGTGGGATGTGGCCTCAGCATGGCCGGAGAAGCGGTGCGTCAGTGCGCGCCCGGGGTCCAAACCCGGGCTGCCAGCAGCGGAGCGGGCCCACTTAACCGCTAAGCCACGGGGCCAGCCCTGGTCACACGTTTTGAACATGCTGCATTCCAGCCTCTCATGAGGAAGTATTTTAAATACTAGAAGCAAGTTGGAGATGACCTCAGGGGTTTATATGCACAAATTGCAGGGCATGTGGGAAGCTTATGAATATTTGAGCAAAATTAGTAACACCTTTGAACCTGATCCCCAAACACTCACCATTTCTTGGTGTAATTTTCTACCCAATCTTCAGCAAGGCCCTTTCAGCTAAAAGCTTCTAGCAAATGAATCATGCATCTGAGGCCACAGAACTGGACTTTTTGTCCTGTACTGTTCCCTCTGGGAAGTTTCCCAAGGTCTGAGCTGCCAGCTGTAGGTCCTTGAACTTGCTTCCAATGTCTTTGGAGAACAGGCTCACAGCTATGAAAGAAGGGTGAGTTTGGCTCATTCCTAATCAGAAGAACACCCCCAAAACCTGGAACAAAGAATAGCCCTTCCTCATCCTCAATGCACTCCAGATTTAGTCTACATTTTTGGATTATTTCTAGAAAATGTCAATAATCCTCATTCACAAATAAAGATGTGTTAGAGGCTAAAACGCAAGGTATGTGGATGACAAAGTCAAATTTTAACATCTACACTATCTTAAAAATTTGTATTTTAAGTTATTTAAATAGTAAATTGCGTAAATATTGGTCTCTTTTTTGTGTGTGTGAAGAAGACTAGCCCTGAGCTAACATCCAATGCCAATCCTCTTCTTTTTGCTGAGGAAGATTGGCCCTGGGCTAACATCCGTGCCCATCTTCCTCTAGTTTATATGGGACGCCGCCACAGCATGGCTTCACAAGTGGTGCGATGGTGCCCGCCCGGGACCCGAACCTGCGAACCCCGGGCCGCCGCAGCAGAGCATGCACACTTAACCGTTGCGCCACCGGCCGGCCCCCTCTATTTTTGTTTTTTTATCTTAATTGAAATTAAAATTAAAAATCTTTTTGAGGAAGTAGTACTTGTAGGTGGTACAAAATTCAAATGATACAAAAGGACATACAGCAAAAAGTAGGTCACACTCTCTCTGCTCTCTCCAAGTCTTCCAGATCCCTCCTGAGATCACCATAAATAATTTATTGCATATTCTATAAGAATTTCATTCATTTGCAAAGAAAAAGACATTTTTTTGCATCACTAATTCTTTTCCATAATCATTATTCCCACAGAAGACTGGTTTGTGGTTGCTTAAAAATAAAGTAAAGTAAATTCTAAGAAAATGGGGGAATTTTCCATAAGTATAGACTAATCTGGGTGTCTGTCAGGCCATGATTGAAAGAATCTATATTAAAAAACACTGGTTTCAGAAATAGTTTTATTGGAGATCATGCTGGATCAGGACACAGAAAAATTGGATTCTGGTGTCAGTCTCTATTGTTTAAAGTCTTACGTAAAATACGTGATATATTTAGAAATTCTAGCTTCTGTACTTGTGTCCTCCATCTTGCTCTCTTCTTCCTCCTTTAGGTAATTTTTTTTAAAAAAACAACACAGTTTACCTTCCATTTTAAAATGGAAGTACAAACTTTTACTTGTCAAATTTCATGTTTCAGCTTCTTAATTAAAATGTCTTAGTCTGAAACCACCTGATTAAAAAAATGGGCAAAGGACTTGAGTAGCTATGTCTCCAAAGAAGATACACAAATAGCAAATAAGCACATGAAAAGATGCTCAACATTATTAATCATCAGAGAAATGCAAATCAAAACTACAATGAAGGGGCCGGCCCGGTGGCGCAAGCGGTTGGGTGCGCGCGCTCCGCTGCGGCGGCCCGGGGTTCGCTGGTTCGGATCCCGGGCGCGCACCGACGCACTGCTTGGTAAGCCATGCTGTGGCGGCGTCCCATATAAAGTGGAGGAGGATAGGCACAGATGTTGGCCCAGGGCCGTCTTCCTCAGCAAAAAAGAGGAGGATTGGCGGATGTTAGCTCAGGGCTGATCTCCTCACCAAAAAAAAAAAAAAAAAAAAAAAAAAAAAACTACAATGAAATACCTCCCCATACCCATCAGGATGGCTACTATCAAAAAACAGAACACAACAAGTGTTCGTGAAGATGTGGAGACGTTGGAACCCTTGTGCACTATTGATGGGAATGTAAAACGGTACAGCTACTGTGGAAAACAATATGATGGTTCCTCCAAAAATTAAAAATAGAATTACCATATAATCCAGCAATTCCACTTCTGGGTATATACTGAAAAGAATTGAAAGCAGAGTCTTGGGGCCGGCCCCATGGCTTGGCGGTTAGGTCCGCGCGCTCCACTGCTGGTGGCCTGGGTTCGGATCCCGGGTGCGCACCAACGCACCGCTTGTCCGGCCATGCTGAGGCGGTGTCCCACATACAGCAACTAGAAGAATGTGCAGCTGTGACATACAACTATCTACTGGGGCTTTGGGGAAAAAATAAATAAATAAAAAATTATTAAAAAAAAAAAAAAAGAAAGCAGAGTCTTGAAGAGATACCGATACATCCGTGTCTATAGCCACATTAGTCACACTAGGCAAAAGGTAGAAGAAACCCAAGTGCCCATAGACGGATGAATTGATAGATCAAATGTGGTATATGATACAATGGAATATTGTTTAGCCTTAAAAAGGAAGGAAATTCTGACACATGCTACAACATGGATGAACATTGAGGACATTATGTCCTCAAGTGAGATAAGCCTATTGGCAAAAAGACAAAAACTATATCTATATAATTTCACTCATATGAGGTACCTAGAGTAGTCAAATCCAAAGAGACAGAAAGTAGAATGATGGCTGCTGGGGTTGGGGGCAAAGGGAAGAGGGGAACTATTATTTAAAGAATATAGAGTTTCTGTTTTGCAAAATGAGAGGAGTTCAGGAGATTGGTTGCACAACAACGTGAATGTACTTAACACTACTGAACTGTATACTTAAAAATGTTTAAGGTGGTAAATTTTGTGTTATGTGTGTTTTATCACAATTTAAAAAAATGCATTCACTTCACACCTGTTAGAATGGCTATCATCAAAAAGACAAGAGATAACAAGCGTGATGAAGATGGGAGAAAAGGGAACCCCTGTGCACTGTTTGTGGGAATGTAAATTGGTGCAGCCACTGTGGAAAACAGTAGGGAGGTTCCTCAAAAGATTAAAAATAGGGTGCTGGCCCCGTGGTGTAGTGGTTGAGTTCAGTGTGCTCCACTTTGGCGGCCCGGGTTCATGGGTTCAGATCCCAGGCATGGACTTACACCACTTGTCAGCCATGCTGTGGCAGCAACCCATATACAAAATAGAGGATGATTGGCACAGATGTTAGCTCAGGGCTAATCCTCCTCAAGCAAAAAACAGGAAGATTGGCGATGGATGTTAGCTCAGGGCTAATTTTCCTCAGCCAAAAAAAAAAAAAAAATTAAAAATAGAACTACCATATGATCCAGCAATCCCACTTCTGGGTGTATATCTGAAGGAAATGAAAACAGGATCTTGAAGAGATATCTGTACTTCCATGTTCATTGCTGCATTATTCACGATATCCAAGGTATAGAAACAGCCTAAGTGTCTGTCAGTGGATGAATAGATAAAGAAGATGTGGTATATATAGACAATGGAATATTATTCAGTCATGAGAGAAAAGGAAATCTTCCCATTTACAACAAAATGGATGAATCTTGAGGGCATTATACTAAGTGAACTAAGTCAGACAGAGAAAGACAAATGCTGTATGATCTCACTTATATGTGGGATCTAAAAAACTGAACTCATAGAAAGAGAGAGTAGAGTGGTGGTTACCAGGGGCTGGGTGTTGGGAGAAATGAGGAGATGTTGGTCAAAGAGCACAAACTGCCAGTTATAAGAAGAATATGTTCTGGGGATCTAGTGCACAGCATGGTGATTATAGTTAATAATATTGTACTATATACTTGCTAAGAGAGTAGATCTTAAATGTTCTCACCACAAAAAAGGAATGGTAATTATGTGATGTGATGGAGGTTAGCCAATGCTATGGTGGTAATCATTTTGCAATATACAAATATATCAAATCAGCATGTTGCACATCTTAAACTTATACAATGTTATATGTCAATTATATCCCAATAAAGCTGGAAAAAAGAATGTATGATAATAGGTTTCTGTCACTTAATAGCATAATTACTTAAAAATTATTATCCTTATTATTGTCATTATTCATGAGGAAAGCACTTCTTCTATACAGTAAAATCTTTTTCATTCACTTTTTAAAGTTTTGACCATAGTTTGGTTTGCATTATTCTAAGTTCAACGTTAAATTCTGATTCAGGTAATGATGAATAAAAATCAGATTTTATGTTGTTCTTCTACGTGTAATTCTCACTTAACTTGGAAAGAGTAGTTTCTAGCCCTGTAATAATTTTTTTAATTTTTAAATTTTTTTTTGGTGAGGAAGATTGGCCCTGAGCTAACAACGTCTGTTGCCAATCTTCCTCTTTTTGCTTGAGGAAGACTGTCCCTGAGCTAACATCTGTGCCAATCTTCTTCTATTTTGTACGTGGATGTCACCATAGCATGACTTGATGATCCGTGTGTAGGTCCATGCCTGGGATCTGAACCTGCAAACTCAACCACTACGCCACCCGGCGGGCCTCTGATAAATTTTTATTTTTGTCTTGATGTGCAATGAAAAGTTTTATACAAGGGAAGAATGTCTTGGTCTGAGGATACTAGTCCAGAATTTTTCAATTTCTATTTTCTCATAACTTAACAATTCAAAATTTTTGAAATCTTTTTAAGAGCTGGTATCTTCCAATATTTGAAGGACTTTCCAAAAGTAGAAGTGGAAATAATTTTGTCTGTTTTTTTGGGAGGGAAGCTGAAACGTGAAGTCTGATAAGCACGGAACCTCTTGATCTAATACTGCAGCGTCTGGGGATCCTGGGCATCCTTGGGGCTTTGATTTATGGGTGGGCTCAGAATTTTTGTGGTTCTGGCCTCCCCCAGAAATTAACCATGACTTTTTTTCGCCATGGGCCTCCATAGAAGGGTATTGTGATCTCACCAGTAGGAGATTTTATCCCAATCATTCCTGTATGGATGTTTGTCATTCTTTCTGACTGCCCACATCTGAACCTTCTTTTTATATTTGGAGAATTCCCTCATCTATAAGGAACCAATCCCGCTTTCTACTATAAAGGCCAAAAATGCCAGATTCTTGTTTTCTCCGTCTCTCTTTGTGGCAAAGGCATTAATACCCACTCTGGTCTTTATATCAGAAGCCAATAATGCAAACAGGTGAGACATGGTCTCTAGCAGGGGTTATAATAGAGCAAGGTTGAGTTCTGGTCAGCATTGGCTGTGATGCTGGGACGGTGGCTAGGGCTAGGGGTGTTGGTGGTATGAATTGCAGCATCTATGCTTGGGACTGGGAGGAGAGATGTTGATGCTGTACCATTTTTCAGGCATGATTTTGGGCATTGTTCTTGGCTTCTTGACTTCAGTTTGGCTCTTCAGCCCTCTTGATATTCCTATTTACCATAGCATCTTAATTACCATCAAATGTAAGAAACCTTCAAATGATCAATGAACCATTAGTTCATTGACAAACATTTTTGCCCATATAACGTTGCCCTCTATGCCACCAAGAGCTTCAGTGATGGAGCATTTATTAAAAGAGCGCTGTACCATTGTTGGCTGAAGTTTCTTCCAAGTCCTTGATACCAGTTTTTCAAGTTGTGATGCTCACACTTTCTTGATCTTATCATAGATGTTAACAGAAGATTTGCAGGCAAAAACCCGGGCTTGCATTCTTTCCTTAAATGTCCAGGGTTGCAGTTTTCCATCATACTATGGAACGTCAACCTGGTGTGCACATGTTCGGGCAATGACCACTGAGTCATGACTATCACCTGGCCAGCAGCAGTTATAAGGCACCATCTATTAGAAAACATTCCTGATTTCAAAAGATGTTAAAAGTAAAAAATGTGTGTATAGGAATTGATGAAATATGGTAATTCCTTTTCTGCTTAAGTTAGCCAGAAGTGATTTCTGTTTGCTTAAAACCAAGAGCCTTGACTGAAACACTCCGTAACTTACACATTCAAATTAAACATTCATAATACCTAGGGCCTTAAAATAGAACTTTCTTGGGGATATGGTGCTCAGAAGGACTTACAGTGTGCCTACCCCAATCGCTTCTCCATTCTACCATCTAGTGTAGGACGCCTGGTTGTCAGCTGGATCCCCATTCTCCATCTTGGGGGAATCCTGATGAGAAGGGTAACCACTCAGTTGGCTAAAGCAGGTGTGTCACATGGCCCTGTCTGCCGCCTTAGGCACAGGAATTAAGGCTTCTTGCCTAAATTCTGCTGAAAGGCAGGGAAATGTTCAATAATTGAGCAGCTTTTGGCTTGGGACAACTGCAGGGTACCTAGAGTGATGGTGGCCATTGGCTACTTCCTCTGTCACTGTTTATTGAAATCCTCTGATGCTTTCTTTGCTTTTGTAATGTCTTTATTTTTCATGTATGTCCGGAAAAATCACTTTGTTCTCCTCACCCTCACGTTTCCTGTCAGGGAAACTGTAGCATATTTGGCACAGGATTCCCTATTAGGTCAGTGTAAGACTTTGGAGGGCTATTGCTACTCATATTCATCTGATGCAAGATGCCTGGACATGTATGAGCTTATCCATCATGGGGCTGCTGACCACACTGCTGTGATATGAGACGCGGGCAATCAAGGCGATAGCTGTTTAACATTTTCTCACCTACTTACTTATACCTAAGTCATTTGACAGTGCCCATCAATAAAAAGATACTAACACAGAATGTAAACAATGTATATACTCTGAACGGGAGAACTCATTTTGGGGTCATTTTATCGTAGGAGAGATCTAGACAATTTCTTCCAATTAGAAGATACTAATGATACTTTTCCATGGGTCAAGGTTTGTAAATAAGTAGTTCTTAGTTCATTTATTAATCTTTAAAAAATATATGGTGATTATTTTATTCTCATTGCTTCATATCAACAATAAGAGTAGTTACTGTGAGAGGGAACATGGTTAAGCAGAACTTGACATTTTCTTAGTGAAAGGAGCTGCTGTGAAGGAGTTTTCAGCTACCTAGTCCTCTTGGAGCAGATTTTCTGTGATCTGGGAAAAAATCATGCATCGTTTATTAGGTAAATGTAAACAGATAGGTACTGTATGCAAAGGGTAAACATGTCCATATTTTTGGTTTGACTAGGTTGCCTTGCTAAAAGAGAATTTTATTTTTAAAAGAAACTAGTGGATGAGAAAGAAGTGAATAAATTTGCATAATGATGAGGGAGTCCTCTGGGAGAAAAAGGACTAAGATTTGGACTACCCCCTCACCTCTCTCTCTTTTTAAAAATTAACTTTTTAGGGCCAGCCCCGTGGCTTAGCGGTTAAGTGCGCGCGCTCCGCTGCTGGAGGCCCGGTTTCGGATCCCGGGCGCCCACCGACACACCGCTTCTCCGGCCATGCTGAGGCCGCGTCCCACATACAGCAACTAGAAGGATGTCCAGCTATGACATACAACTATCTACTGGGGCTTTGGGGGGAAAAAAATAAAATAAAATTACAAATCTCTTTAAAAAAAAAAAATAAACTTTTTATTTTGGAATAATTTCAGTGTTATAGGAAAGTTGCAAAGTTCCCGTATACCCACCTCCACCCTCTGCCCAGTTTCAGCTTCCCCAGTTTTCATCCTACATGGTCATGGTAACTTTGCCAAAACTAAGAAACCAACGTTAATATATTACCATTAACTAAACTCCTAACTTTATTCAGCTTTCACCAGTTTTTCCACTAATGTCCTTTTTCTGTTCCAGGGTCCACATTGCATTTAGTGGTCATATCTCTTTAGTCTCCTCTGGTCTGTAGCAGTTTCTTGGCCTTTCTTTGTTTTTCACGAGCTTGACAGTTTTGAGGAGTACAGTGGACTCCCCTTTGGAGATTCAACATTATTAGAACCTTTCTGAAGAAGGGAATGATGTCTACCAGCAGGAAAGGCCCCACGGGCCGCTATGGGGAAACTCAATATGAAGAAATGGAACATCTGGCCTGGTGACAAAGAGCCCAGAGCAGGGTGTAAAAGTCCTACTCCATCTTCCTCAACTCACAGTGGGTGTGCTTAGGCAGTAACAGCTGAGCATGGGAGTGCACACGAAAGTGTGTGGGACAGCCTTGACTAAGCGAGGGCTGAGAAAGTGGGATTGTCCATGTTAAGGACCACTGTGGCTAGTAGGGGATTTGTACTAGCCATGGGGGTTGCAGAGGAGCAGGGGCCATGTAGCTTGGAGGTGACTCTCCCAAACAGCGGTTCTCTGGAAGATGCTGCTTCGGCAGTGCCTGTGACCATCCCTTACCCTAGGCGGTTTTCACCACTGGTTATGGCTTGCCTTAGCTTTGAAGGACTTGCATCTGGGTTCCTGCTTTCGCAGGAGGAACCCAAGAAAGAGAAATGAGGTTTCTGCTAGTCTGGACATGGTGGATTTGAGTGATTACTTTGAGAAATAAAAGTGATATGGGATTAAATACCCTTTCATGATAAAAACACTCAACAAAATAGGAATAGAAGGAAACTTTGTGGTTTTTAGTGCCACGGAATCGATTTCTACTCCTAACAACACTGTGTACAGCAGAGCAGAACCCTGCCCAGATTTTTGGAGCCATCCTCTCACCTTCCAGCACTCTATCATGTAATGATATATTGAAAACTACAAAATATGGAAAGAAATTAAAGAAGATATAAATAAATGGAAACACAGCCCATGTTCATGGATTGGAAGACTTAATATTGTTAAAAGTACTACCCAAAGTGACCTACAGATTCAATGCAATCCCTATCAAAATCCCAATGACATTTTTTGCAGAAGTAGAAAAACCCATCTTGAAATTCATATGGAATCTCAAGGGACCCTGAATGGCCAAAGCAATCTTGAAAAAGCAGAACAAAACTAGAGGACTCACACTTCCTGATTTCAAAACTTACTACAAAGCTACAGTAATCAAAACAGTGTGGTACTGGCATAAAGACAGACATATAGACCAATGGAACAGAATAGAGAGCCCAGAAATAAGCATATGGTCAAATGATTTTTGTCAAGCAGCCAGAACATTCACTGGGGAAAGGACAGCCTTTTCAAAAAATGGTGCTGGAAAAACTGGATATCTATTTGCAAAAAAACGAAATTGGACCCTTACCTGACCCCATATACAAAAATTAACTGAAAATGGATTAAGGACCTAAATGTAAGACCTAAAACAATAAAACTTTTAGAAGAAAACAGGACAAAAGCTTCACAACATTGGATTTGGCAATGATTTCTTGGATATGACACCAAAGGCACAGGTAACAAAAGAAAACATAGACAAATTCATGAAAATTAAACAATTTTGTGCATCAAAAACATTATCCACTGAGTAAAAAGGCAATCTACAGTAGAGAGAAAATACTTGCAAATCATATATCTGATAACTGATTAATACCCAGAATATATAGAGAACTCCTAAAACTCAACAACAAAATAGCAAACAACCCGATTCAAAAATGGGCAAAGGACTTGAACAGCCATTTCTCCAAAGAAGATATACAAATGGACAATAAGCACACAAAAAGATGCTCAATATCACTAATCACTAGAGAAATACAAATCAAAACTACAATGAGATATGTAACCTCACACCCATTAGGATGGCTGCTATCAAAAAAAAGAAAAGAAAACAAGTGTTGATGAGCATATGGAGAAAATGGAACCATTGTGCACTGTTGGTGGGAATGTAAAACGGTACAGCTGCTATGGAAAACAATATGTTTTCTAACAGTTCCTCAAAAAAATTAAAAATAGCATTACCATATGATCCAGCAATTCCACTTCTGAGTATAAAACAGAAGAACTGAACGCAGAGTCTCAAAGAGATATTTGTACACCCATGTTCGTGGAAGAGTTATTCACAATAGCTAAAACACGGACGTAACCCAAGGGTCCATCAATCACTGAATGGATAAGCAAAATGTGATATATACACACAACAGAATATTATTCAGCCTTAAAAAGGATGGAAATTCTGCCATACGCTACAACATGGATGAGTCTTGAGAACATTCTGCTAAGTGACGTAAGCCAGTCACAAAAAGACAAACACTGTATGATTTCACTTATATGAGGTACTTTAGAGTAGTCAAAATCATCAAGACAGAAAGCAGAATGGTGGTTGCCAGGGGCTGGGTGGGGGGAGCGTGAGAAGTTGTTGTTTAATAGGATTCGAGTTTCAGATTTAGAAGATGGAAGGAGTTATGGGGATGGATGATGTTGGTGGTTGCACAACAAGGTGAATGTATTTAATACCACTGAACTGTATACTTAAACATGGTTAAGATGGCAAATTTTATGTTATGTATATTTTACTATAATAAGAAAAGTGATGTGGGATTATTGAAGCTGAGACTGGTGAAACAGTTCACACAGCTGCTATTTATGAAGTGTCTGCTACTGCACACACTTAAGTCTCTCTAACCTGCGAGACCAGTTTACCATTAATGCCCCAACACCGTAGACGAGGTGAGGAGAGACAAGTCCAGGTGGAGCTGGAGGCTCGTCAGGAGCTTAGCAAGAAGCTGACCCAGCAGCATGTATTCATTGTGGTTTTTATTTTCTGTACCTTACAGTGTTTGACATTTCTCAGGGGGCCTTTCAGATCCGGGGAGAGCTAGCTAACTCCTGGGGGTGGTGGACAGCTTGCCGGGAACACACCTTTCATGGCAGACTGTCAGACCCAAGGCCATGGCCTGCCCATTCCCTTCTCTAAGTCTCACACAGAAGCCAATATTTCCCCTGCCCTGACACCCCAGGGCCAGGAATGGGACAACTGGAGACCACCTCTATAGCCCGAAGCCCACCAGAATTCTTCCAACGAGCCAATCCTGAGTTGTGTACTCTGCTTGCCTTTCCCATGGAAACCCCAGTGAAGCCTCTGGCCTCTGCTTTCCCCTCGCTCCTGTCTTCTGTTGCCTGATCAAACCTGGTTTTTCCCCCGTAGCCCAGTGTGGCAGCGTGTGTTCCCTTCTCCTGGGAAATGTACTGTAATAAACTCTTCTTTCAAGACATTGACCTCTCTGTGTTGGCCCTCAGTCACCTCCATAAATTAAAATCCCGTGGGTATAATTTTAGAACACAGGTCAGACAGGCTGAAACCAGAGGTCGATTCTGGAGGTCCCTCATTCTGAAAAGGCCATTTCCTTCTCTAGGAAGTTCCCATATTATGGCTTCACCTAAATGTTCCCTCTGGCCCTCCCTGCCCCCACACATAGCTAGAGTGTTATTATGGGAGTGGAGTCCTTCTACTGGGCACTTCTGTGTGGGCCCAGCCACCTCTGCCCAGCCCCGCACACTGACCCGCAGGATGGCAAAAGCACAGGCAGACTTTGGACTCTGCTGTCTTTCTGCCTGTGAGCTTCCAAAGAAACACTATTCTTCATTATAACTCATGGTGCTAGTGACAGGTGGATTTGGGACCCTTTTGCACAAAGCAGTCACAGAGAGAGGTTTATTAACTTACCCGAAGTCTCACAGCTAGCAAATGGCTGCACTGGGATTTGGAACCCAGGTTCCAAATGTCAATTTTCCTGATTTTAAGAGGCTGCCCACTGCCTCTTACTTTTTTCAAAAAAGCATAAGACCATCTCTGCCCAACATTTCCCCACTCCAAGCATATAATGCTACTGAAATATTGCTATTACACAAAGCAGCTAAGTGACAATTCAGGACGGGATGTAATTAAAGGCCATAATCAGTGGTCGTGACAGTAAAATGACTGGATTTTTACACCTTCTTGCCTTTGATTTTTCTCCCTTCCTGGAATGGCCTCGCCCCCCCAGCACCTGGGAAATGCTTCTGGCATTTTTGTTCTCCTAGTAAAGCTGACTATCCCTCCTTAGTGCTCTGGAGACTCTCTATCACAGTACCTGTAATACAGCGTTGAACTTAGTTGTTTACGTGCCTGTCTCTCTCTGCCAGACTGCAATTTACTTGAGAGCAAAGGTCAAGTCATTCACCTTAGTCCCCTAACGGGGTGCTCAGGACATTGTAAGCATTCATCTTTAAGAAATAATATCCACTGAGTGGTATTCCATTGTGTACATATACCACATCTTCTTTATCCATTTGTCCTTTGTTGGGCACTTAGGTTGCTTCCAAGTCTTGGCTATTGTGAATAACGCTGCAATGAACACAGGGGTGCGTGTATCTTTACGCACTGGTGTTTTCAAGTTCTTTGGATAAATACTCAGCAGTGGAATAGCTGGATCATATGGTAGTTCTATCCTTGATTTTTTGAGGAATCTCCATACTGTTTTCCATAGTGGCTGCACCAGTTTGCACTCCCACCAGCAGTGCTATGCAGAAATAGAAGTATAATGATGTACACCTGAAATTTATACAATGTTATAAACCAATGTTACTGCAATAAACAAAAAATTTAAAAAATAAAAAATAATAAAAAAAATAAAATAAAAAATTAAAACACAGGTAAAAAAAAAAAAAAAGAAATAATATCCAGGGGCCGGCCCGGTGGCGCAAGCGGTTAAGTGCGTGCTCTCCGCTGCGGCGGCACAGGGTTCCCCGGTTCGGATCCCTGGCACGCACCTACGCACTGCTTGTCAGGCCATGCTGTGGCGGCGTCCCATATAAAGTGGAGGAAGATGGCCATGAATGTTAGCCCAGGGCCAGTCTTCCTCAACAAAAAAAGAGGAGGATTGGCAGCCGTTAGCACAGGGCTGACCTCCTCACAAAAAAAAAAAAAAAAAAGAAAAAAGAAGTAATATCCAAAACATGGAAATAAGGCAAAAGATCACTGCAAGTCCCTTCAGTGTCCTACAGAGCATTATCTAAGGCCCCCCAAAGACTACTGAATTCTCTTAAGAAACTAACCTTGTTTGATTCACCATTCACTTGATTAGGACTAAGACCCTTTGAAGTTGCATGCTAGCCTGTAGACTTTCTCCCAGTAGGCAGACATGAGATTTCCGTCTGGTACAAGAGATAACTCCACAGTTTTATTGCCCCATGTAAACATTAACCTGTTTTGTATCTAATCTAGCCATTGTAATCCAGCAACTAACTTCAGTTCCTATACATATTCAGTCTTTCAAATATAGCTTTATTGTCCTGCTGGTTCCCTCATGAAGGAGTTAAATAAATCTTTGACAGATGCTCACTATATATCTGTGTGACAAGTCATGCTTTTAATTAAAAAAAATAATACTTTGACAGTTTGGGAGGCACCACCAGGATGTCCCTGTGACTCACCTGTCATAGCCAATTAAACTGTGTTGCCCAAGAAGTGCACCTCATGGGCTGTTTAACCCCAGGCACATCTTTTCTTGGCTCCCAGAATGAATCCCAAGTAGAATTCAGTGGAATTCCAAGTGGAAACAGAACTTTACTCTCATGACTCTCTGATTCTTACTCTTTTTTCTTCTGATTCTGTGTTTTTTATTTTGTTTCTGGTTCTTGGGCATCTGTTAGTCCTTTCACGGTCCCTTTCGGTAACTGGGTCCAGGGCCTAGTGTGTAATGGACCACTAAGTCAGCCTCTATGAGTGGCAAGAGAACATCCTGTGCATATGTGACTATGGTTTGTACACGGCCAACAAATTACTCCCCATTGGTGGCAGCAATATTTGGGAATCCGATTTTATGGTCTATCTGTTTGGTGATCTCTGTTGAAATTATGGGGATATTGTCTGCTGGGTAAGAGATAACAGAGAATCTGTTTTTGTCTATTTGTTTGTCTATTTGTGGGGCCAAATTGATTAGGAGGATATCTTGTCACTGGACTGGTGAGTTTTTGTTTTCTTTGTTTACTTCTGACCAATGACTGATGCTGTAAAACTGAAGTTGTAAGCTCTCTGGGTGTTTGTGTGGCTGTGATTGAGACAAGCCTTTACTTTTTTTTACGTGTATGAAATATTGTCTTACTCCTGGAAGGTTATTCACAAATTATATGACAGTCTCTTAAAATAGAGGCTCTGTTCTGATTGGTTTGTAGAGACTAATTAAGCACTTTCATAAATCTAGTGCTCCCAGGATTCCCAGAAAATGAAGAAACAGAACTTCTAACGTATTAAATGTAAGAAAATTTTAAGAAAAATCCTTCTCACAGAAACTGCTAGCTCAGAAGCAATTTTCTATAAGAAACCAAGTTCATGTAATCAATGTGAATCCTTGGACAAATCAGGCTGGTTCAACAACGTCCTATCGTCTCATGGGCATACAAGGAAGCCTTTTCTCTTTCTTCTTTATATAGATTCCTCTAACATATAATTTAGTAGGCTATACATTTGTAAAGTGAAATGAAATATTCCTTAAATGTTCTCACTGACCCCTCAGAATTCAGGAACAGATATTTTTATGGAGTCTTTTAGTTTTCATGGCAGAGAACAGATGATGAGAAAATATGCCCCAATTCATTTTATGTGACCAATACACCATATATACCAGACAAAACATACCAGACAAAAGAGCATAAGAAAAGAAAATTATAGGCTGAGCTCACTTACTCTGAAATAAACTCATTAAGTTTATGCCCAAAATGCAAGGATGGTTTAAGTCTGGAAAAATCTATTAAGGTAATTCACTAGATTAATAGAATAAAGGAGACAAACCAAATAGAATTATCAATATATGCAAAGCTAAAAAGATAAATTTTAGCAAACATTCGTGATTAAAAAAAAAAGCAAATTCTCAGAAAACTAGGAATAAAGAATACTTCCCAATAAGATCAAGGGCTGTACAAAGGTGCTGGTTTTCACTATTTCTATTCAACGCTGTGCTACATCCTAAGACAGTGTGATAAGATCAGAAAAATAGACAAGAGGAATGAGGATTTGAAAGGAAAAACTGGTCATCAAAATTCATAGAAAATATGATTGCCTTCATATAAAATCCAAAAGAATCTACAAATAAAGTCTTAGGGGTTAATAAAAGAATTTAACAATGTTACTGGACATAAAATCAAAATAAAGATCAGTTGCATTAATATACTCTAGTACCAAAAAATCAGTTAGGAAATCTCATTTTAAAACTATACATTTACAATAGTCTAAAAATATGAAATACCTAAGAATGAATCTAATAAAAGAAATTCAAGATTTATGAAGAAGATTATAAACCTCTATTGAAAATGACCTAAATAAAACATATTCGTGAATAGAAAAACTCAATAACAAAGGTTCCCCTGAGTTGATTCATAGACCCAGTGTAAAAGTCCATCAAGGACATGAACCTAAAACCAGAAAGAGATATCATTGCACGCCTGCCAGAACTGCAGCAATTCAGAAATCTGACACCAGCAAATGGGCATGAGGATGCAGAGCAATGGGAACCCTTATACATTGCGGGCCAGAGCATAAATCGATACAACCATTTTGAGGAACAATTTGGCAGTGACAAGAAAGACAAGATGTGTAAACATTATGACAGAACAATTACATTATTGCTATCTAAGAAACTCAGCGTTTACACATGCGGACCTATTCTAGAATGTTGAGAGAAGCAATGTTTGTATTAGTAAAAATTTGGAAATTATCTAAATGCCCATCAAAGGGAGTATGGGCAAATAGATGATGACATATCCATTAAATAGAATTCTATACAGCAGTGAGAATGACTGCCCTGGTCAACATGGATGAATCACGTAAACATAATGTGGGTTTAAAAGTAACCTGCAGATTTCATACAGAAGAGTCCATGCAGGATGATATCATTTACACAAACTTTAAAAACATACAAAACAATACCAGCATTGCTTAGAGATACATACATAGGTAGAAAAATTATAAAGAAATGTGTTGGGATAGTATACATACAATTGAAGATAATGAAGATAATGGATTCTTCTGAAGAGGAGGGAGAGGCAGTCAGGGAGGAGCAGACAGGAGATTTCAATCTTTATTGATAATATTTTGTTTTTAAGGCTGGCACGTTAATGTTTGTGGTGTTCTTTATACTTTGTATGTTTATTCAGAAGATATTTTTAAAAAATTGCATCCAACTGCCAGTAGGTGGCAGGGAAAGCTTGGTATTTGCAGTATCTGAAAGATGAAAACAGGTTCCCACCCCCCCACCCCCCATCATAGGAAAAGAACACCTCCTGTAGAGTGCTTGTGACCACATGTCAATCTGCAAGTTCAAACGAGTTAACTGAAACCATTATTTTCCTTTTTCATACACATTTGCATTCTAGGATTCATCGTTCCTAATAATAACACTGTGATCTTTCTTTCAAAACGTATTTGACTTTCCAGAGGGGCAACTCTGGCTTGTGTTCTCCTACTGTCACTAGGGCGATGCTTTTGTGAAGCAGGCTTGCACTAAAGGTTCTTGGTAACAGGGTTATTGCAGCGTGCTCCGCACGTGTGCATGCACACACACATGCACACACACAATCAAGCTTCAGCCATCTCATCACTGTGATTTTCTCACCATCTTCCTCTCCTTAGGTGCAGACCGCCGCCCGTATTGCTGAAATCTCCTTTCATACTCACTCCCAAGAACTTTCTTTGTCTTTCTTTTGCCCCCAAATTCTACAGAAATTAAACATTTATCTTACTTTGTTATGTAGAGCAACTAAGCAATGTAGACTAGCTCAGCAAAAAGATCCATCAGCATGTTCTCCTAGGTAACACAGCAGTCATCCACCTAACAGATACTCTGTTTTTCCGCTGGAGCAGTTAGAAAATTGAGGGTCATCCTCTGAATCTGGCCAGCAGATACATTTTGTGGGGCCACAAGCTATTTAAAATGTTTTTTAATTTGTCGAAATTAAAAATCAAGAGAGATCACATCAAATTGAAATTTTACATTTCTTTCAAAAAATCAGAAATTCTGGCCACACCATTCCACGGGGCCCAGTGGGCAGGAGCGGAGGGGGCAGCTGAGTCTCTGGAAGGGGCATATGCAGGTCACCTCGCCCTGCCCTTTCACTCTTGGCTGTTATTTGATTGGCTCTAAAGGTGTTTGGGTCGAGGTGTTGAGTTGCTGGGAGCAACAGGCTTAAACTGCACTTGTTTTTCAAAACAGTAAATATTCCCCCCCCCATTACCTTACATTTCCCTCACGAACCTCGTGGGATAGAGGCAGGCAGCGGAGGAGCTGGGTCTTATATATGCTGTCATCTTTCTCCCCATCTCTCTACTATCAACGATAAGAGCAGCTTAAGAATATCAGATCAGTATTTTCAACTGTCTGCAGTTTTGTTGCCCTAAAAAAAAAAAAAAAAAAGAATCTCATTTATCATACTGTTTTTTTAAAATACCAGAGAGGAGTGTAATTTAGTTTTCTTTTTTTCTCAGATATACCTTAACCCGAACCCAAACCCGAACCCTAACCCTAATCCTAACCCGAACCATCCATTAGCTTCAAAAGCTTAGAAGATTTCCCATTTTCTTTTCTTCTTTAAGTCCGCCATGGGGATGTCACAAACTTATGAGTTTGCTGGAAAGGGATATTCAGGAATTTATTATTTTTATTATTATTTTTTCACATATGCAGAACACATAAAAACTGTGATGTAAGGAAGAAATTTTTATCATCGGTGTAAAGGACATTTGTGGAAAAAAATGCTAAAGTATTCGCACTACTTATTTGTGTGTAATTTTAATGTAACCCATTGTGCACTTTTCTTTAAAAGCAGCCTGTAGTTTTATGTGTCTTTATTTTTCAAAAATTTATGGTTTAGCAGCTTTGGAGTTGGAAGCAGCCGGTGCCTTTTTGGATTTCTGCATTAGCAACAAGCTCAACTAACCCTAGAGTCTTTTTCAGTTATACATCCAAATTTATGCCAAAACATGCATTTAAAAACACCCTTAGGCCCGGCCGGTGGCTTAGCGGTTAGGTGCGCGCGCTCCGCTACCAGCGGCCTGGGTTCGGATCCCGGGCGCACACCAACGCACCGCTTCTCTGGCCATGCTGGGGCGGCGTCCCACATACAGCAACTAGAAGGATGTGCAACTATGACACACAACTATCTACCGGGGCTTTGGGGGGAAAAAAGGAGGAGGATTGGCAACAGATTTTAGCTCAGAGCCGGTCTTCCTCAGCAAAAAGAGGAGGATTAGCAGGGATGTTAGCTCAAGGCTGATCTTCCTCGCAAAAAAAAAAAAAAATATTTATAGTAAAAAACACCCTTAAACAGCTCTTAACGAGGCATTTAGAAGGAAAGAAAAAATGGAACCTCTTTAATCTCATATATTCTTTTTTAATCTGCAAGGTTTTTGTAGCAGGGAATTCAGAACTTTGAGAAACATGCCCTTCCATGTTTTTTGCTTGTTTATTTTTTTAGGCAACCAATACTACCATGCCTTTTATTTCCTATTTAGCAAATTGACTTTCTTTTTAAATTTTATATTAAGCCCAAACCTAATTTTAATTTCAGACTAAAACTTCGCTTGATTAACTTTGTTAGAAGCTTTCTTTATATATATACATATATATATGTAATGCCACGGTAAACAAAGTAGCCCAAACTATTCAGTCCAGTCCAATTTGGCCATTATTATATAAATGTGACCTTAAGACTGGAATCCTTGAAGTAATATGATTTAGTGTTTAGCTTGGGAGCTATCATAATCCTATCTTATAGCTCCTTGACATTTAAAATGCCTCTTTACACAGAAAGAAAGGGTCACTATTACTGGTTAGCAAGCAGGATTCAGGCCAGTGTAACCACAGGCTCTAAGGCTTTCCTCCCTGTGATTCCAGGTCTCATCTGAGTCGGAGAACTCTCATTATCATCGTGCCTTTACCGTCTCACTGTTTTATGCATAAATATAATCTCCATACATGGTATTTATGTAGTAGATCAAATAAACCCCCATGTTCACTGCAGTATAAAGAGTTATCAAACTTGACCACTGCTTTTTAAGAGGGTATCTTCTGGTTTGGGTAAGTGGTTAGGAGTTTGCATCTCTGTGCCCTAATGAAGGTTCTTGAGGGTGAATGCTGTGGTTGATCTCAAACATCCATTCCACCCTGGATGATTAGGCTCTACATCAGCAGGGCCTATGATTGGCCTATGATTCTCCTTGCCTGTGATTGGCTTCAGACTGGGTATGTCTTAGTTCTGACAGTTGACATGAAGGAGGATGTCTGCTGGGGGTCTCTGAGAAAGTTCTCTCTCCTGACTGAGTCGCAGGAGACAGACTTCTAGTTAAATATGGTGGATTGGACAAATGCCTCCCATCCACTGGAAACTTCATTAAAATGCTAGAAAAGGGATTAGAAACAGTATAAGTTCATAAGAGCAAAGATAATGAAAGGAAAGGACAAAATTTTGGAAGCTAGAACAGAGACAGATGAGTGATAACTGACTTAATGAACCCAAGAAAGCTGAAACCTAAGCCAGCCCTGGAGAAAGCCCTAAGTCAATCGGCACTGCAGAACCCCAGGAAGACCAGCAATTGGAGGCACGGGACACTTATGAAATGAGGGGTGCTCGTGAGGGTGAAAACAGGAGGGTTTTGGAATATCTATATAACAAGCACTAGACTCCAGATCTCCTTGCCTCCACCAAGCAAAAGACTAGAGGTTCATTCTCTTGAGATATTGAACCAGAGGGACTCTGGCCCAGCTAAGGATGGAGATAGGAGGAGGGCACCATGCTGAAAATAGGGAGGTAAAGGGAAACATTTCACATTGAATGATGAGACCTTCCCCAGGGCTTGGTAAAGCAAATGAAGCACTTGCCTTGGGCATGAAATTTAAGGAAGCACCAAAAAACTCAGTAATCAAGATAAAAAACTTTTGTTTACATCAATCCACATGTTTATAATTTTCTTTGCTCACTATTTTTTGTTTCATTTCTGATCTTAATGTGATCACTTTCCTTCTTTCTTAGCTACATCCTTTAGAGTTACTATAGTGAGGGTCTCTTGGTTAACTCAGGTTTTGTGATCCCTTTGTTGAAAATGTCTTTTTTCATCCTTTTGAAAGATAGTGTTACAGGGTTTACAATTCTAGGTTGACTATAGTTTTCTCTAAGCACTTTGAGGATACTATTCCACCGCCCTCTGACTTCCATTGTTACGTAAATTTACATTCTGTCTAAATGCCATTTCTTTGTGCACGATCTGTCTTCTCTACCTGCTTGCTTTTGAGGTTTTTTTCTTTGGTGTTTTGCACTTTCATTGTGGTGTGGATTTCTTTTTAATTATCCTAACTGGTATTTATAACAATTTCTGAATCTAATGTCTCTCATAAATTCTAGAAAATTCTCAGTCATTATCACTTTATCTGTCGCATCAAGTCTCTTCTTTTTATCCTCTCCTTCTGGAATACCAGCTAGATGTATTTTAGACCTTCTCTCTCTATCCTCTGCGTCTCTTAATCTCTCTCATATTTTCTATCTCTTTGTCTCTCTGTGCTGCATTCTAAATAACTTTTCAAATCATTATTTCATTATGTCTAATTCCAGGCTAAACTATCCATTTAGTTTCTAATTTCAGTTGTTATATTTTTATTTTCTAGAAGTTCTATTTGATTTTTTTGCATATGTGTTAGGTCAATTTGAGAGTCTCTTTTTCCTTCATCATATTTAGGATAACCTCTATTGTTTCTCTTTAAAACATGTGAAATATCTTTCAGAATTTGTATTTGATAAGTAATCTAATAACTAAAACTTTGCAAGTTTTATTCTGTAGTTTATTGTTTCTTTGGACCCTTGCTCATAGTGGCTTATTTCCTTATGTGTCTGTGATTTTTAAAAACTGTTGTTCATGTTACTTAGAATCCTATCTGTGGGAATTTTTTGAGGACTGGGCTTCAAAAGGGTACATCCAAAAAAGGTATGCTTTGCTTCTTTCAGGTATCTGCCAACCTGCGCACTCTGTGCCTTGTAAATTGAATTTTCCCCTTGGGATTGCCTGTGTCACTGAGACAGGGTGAATTCCAGGCCCAAACTCAAGTTCTGCCTTTACATGTGTGCCAGGGGGTGGGGGTCCTGCCGGGTTTGTTTCCGCCCACTCTAGGACCAGGGATCAACAGATGCTACTTCAGGGCAAATGCTAGCTGCATTGATCGCTTACCTATCTGATTTGGTTTGCTTACTTATGTGGGTTTGGCGCCTCTATTTTTTATGGGTTTTTTTGCCTTTGAGGATTTTCCTTTCTTTCCTGCCAGCTCAGCCATGCATTAAGAGGATTTTTTGTATTTTTAATCCCATTTTTAAAAATTGAGGTAACGTTGGTTTATAACATTACATGTTTCAGGTGTACAACATTATAATTTGACCTCTGTATATACCACAAGGTGCTCACCACCAAAAGTCTGATTTCCATCCATCACCATACGATTGACCCCCTTTACCCATTTTGCCCTCCCCCCACCCCTTTCCCTTCTGGCAACCACCAATCTGTTGTCTGTATCTATGAGTTTGTTTTTGCTTTTTGTTTGTTCATTTCCTTTTTTTATTCCACGTATGAGTGAAATCACACAGTCTTTGTCTTTGTCTGACTTATTTCACTTAGCATAATACCCTCAAGTTTCATCAACGTTGTTGCAAATGGCAAGATTTTATCTTTTTTTATGGCTGAGTAGTATTATATTGTATATACAGTTATGCTCTGCATAACAACATTTTGGTCAACCATGGACTGCATATATGACAGTGGTCCCATAAAGTTAGTACCATATAGCCTAGATGTGTAGTAGGCTACACCATCTAGGGTTGTGTAAGTATACTCTATGATGGTCACACAATGACAAAATAACCTAACAATGCGTTTCTCAGAACTATCCCTGTTAAGCAACATATGACTGTATATACTACATCTTTTTTATCCATTCATCCATTGATAGACATTTAGGTTTTTTCATATCTTGGTTATTGTAAATAATGCTGCAATGAACATAGAAGCGCATATATCTTTTTGAATTACTATTTTCATATTCTTGAGATAAATAGCCAGAAGTGGAATAGCTGGATCATAAGGTAGTTCTATTCTTAATTTTTGAGGAAACTCCATACTGTTTTCCACAGAGGCTGCACCAATTTACATTCCCACCAGCAGTGTAAGAGACTTTCCTTTTTTCCACATCCTCTCTAATACTTGTTATTTCTCATCTTTTTGATAATAGCCATTCTAACAGATGTGAGATGATGTTTCATTTGATTTGCATTTCCCTAATAGTTGATGATGTTGAACATGATTTCATGTGCCTGTTGGCCATCAGTATGTCTTCTTTGGAAATATCTATTCATATCCTCTGCCATTTTTTAATCAGGTTGTTTGGTCTTTTGTTGTTGAGTTGTATGAGTTCTTTACATATTTTGGATATTAACCCCTTATCAGATATATGATTTGCAAATATCTTCTCCCATTCTATAGGATGCTTTTTTGTTTTGATGATGGTTTCCTTTGCTGTGCAGAAGCTTTTTAGTTTGATGTAGTCCCACTTGTTTATTTTTGCTTTTGTTTCCCTTGCTGTTGGAGTCAAATCCACAAATACATCGCTAAGACCAATGTCAAGGAGCTTGTTGCTTATGTTTTCTTCTATGTATTTTATGGTTTCAGGTCTTAGGTTCAAGTCTTTAATCCATTTTGAGTTAATTTTTGTGTATGGTGTAAGATAGTGGTCTAGCTTCATTCTTTTGCATATGGCTGTCCAGTTTTCCCAACACTATTTATTAAAGAGACATTCCTTTCTCCATCGTGTGTTCTTAGCTCCTTTGTCATAAATTAGCTGTCCATAGATGTGTGGGTTTATTTCTGGGCTCTCAATTCTGTTCCACTGTTCTGTGTGTCTGTTTTTCTGCCAATGACATGCTGTTTTGATTACTATAGCTTTGTAGCACAGTTTGAAATCAGGGAGTGTGTTACCTTTGGCTTTTTTCTTTTTTCTCAGGATTGCTTTGGCTATTCAGGGTTCTTCGTGGTTCCATACAAATTTTAGGATTTTTTGTTTTATTTTTGTGACAAATGCCCTTGTGATTTTGATAGGGATTGCATTGAATCTGTAGATTGCTTTAGGTAATATGGACATTTTAACTATGTTAATTCTTACAATCATAGATTGGAATATCTTTCCATTTCTTTATGTCTTCTTCAATTTCTTTGAGCAATGTTTTATAGTTTTCAGTGTATAGGCTTTCACTTCCTTGGTTAAATTTATTTCTAGGTATTTTATTCTTTTTGGTGCAATTGTAAACGGAATTGTTTTCTTAATTTCTATTTATTTATTTATTTATTTTTGTGAGGAAGGTCAGCCCTGAGCTAACATCCATGCTAATCCTCCTCTTTTTGCTGAGGAAGACCGGCTCTGAGCTAACATCTATTGCCAATCCTCCTCCTTTTTTTCCCCAAAGCCCCAGTAGATAGTTGTATGTCATAGTTGCACATCCTTCTAGTTGCTGTATGTGGGACGCGGCCTCAGCATGACCAGAGAAGCGGTGTGTCGGTGTGCACCCGGGATCTGAACCCAGGCCGCCAGCAGCGGAGTGCGTGCACTTAAACACTAAGCCACGGGGCTGGCCCGTGTTTTCTTAATTTCTGTTTCTACTAGTTTGTTGTTATTTTACAGATACGCAACAGATTTTTGTACATTAATTTGGATCCTGCAACTTTGCTGTATTTGTTTATTATTTCTAGTAGTTTTTTGGTGGAATCTTTAGAGTTTTCTATATATAAAATCATGTCAGCTGCAAATAGTGACAGTTTTACTTCTTCTTTTTCAATTTGGATGCTTTTTATTTCTTTTTGTTACCTAATTTTTCTGGTTAGGACTTCCAATACTATGTTGAATAAGAATGGTGAGAGTGGACATCCTTGTCTTTTTCCTGATCTTAGAGGAAATTCTTTCAGTTTTTCATCATTTAGTCTGATGTTACCTGTGGGTTTGCCATATATGGCCTTTATTATGATGAGGTACTTTCCTTCTATACCCATTTTATTGAGAGTTCTTATCATAAATAGCTGTTGAATCTTGTTAAATGCTTTCTCTGCCTCTATTGAGATGATCATATGGTTTTTGTCTTGCATTTTGTTAATGTGGTGTATCACGTTGATTAATTTGCAGATGTTGAACCATCCCTGCATCCCTAGAATAAGTCCCACGTGATCATGGTATATAATCCTTTTAATGTATTGTTGTATTTGGTTTGCTAATATTTTGTTAAAGATTTTTGCTTCTGTGTTTATTAGTGATATTGGCCTGTAATTTTCTCTTTTTGTGTGTTGTTCTTGTCTGATTTTGGTATCAGGGTAATGTTGACCTCATAAAATGAGTTAGGAAGCATTCCCTCCTCTTCAATTTTTTGGAAGAGTTTGAGAACGGCAAGTTTTAAATCTTCTTTGAATGTTTGGTAGAATTCAGTAGTGAAGCCATCTGGTCCTGGACTTCTGTTTTTTGAGAGGTTTTTGATTACTGCTTCAATCTCCTTATTAGTGATTGGTCTATGCAGATTTTCTACTTCTTCATGATTCAGTTTTAGAAAGTTGTATGATTCTAAGAATTTATCCATTTCTTTTAGGTTGTGCAATTTGTTATCGTATACCTGTTCCTAGTATTCTCTTATAATCTTTTTATTTCTGTAGTATCCTCAGTAACTTCTCTTTTGTTTCTAATTTTATTTGAGCCTTCTTTCTTTTTTCTTAGTGAGTCTAGCTAAGGTTTGTCAATTTTGTTTCTCTTTTCAAAGAACCAACTCTTAGTTTCATTGATCTTTTCTATTGTCCTTTTAGTCTCTATTTCGCTTATTTCCACTCAGATTTTTATTATTTCCTTCCTTCTACTGACTTTGGGCTTCATTTGTTCTTTTCTAGCTCCTTAAGGTCTAAGGTTAGATTGTTTGTTTGAGCTTTTTCTTGCTTCTTGAGGTAGGCCTGTATTGCTATAAAATTCTCTCTTAGTACCACTTTTGCTGCGTCCCATAGATTTTGGCATGTTGTATTTTCATTTTAATTTATCTCTAGGGAATTTTTCATTTCTTCACTGAACGATAGTTGTTTAGTAGCATGTTGTTTAATCTCCACACATTTGAGATTTTTCCAGCTTTTTTCTTGTAGTTGATTTCTAGTTTCATACCATTGTGGTTGGAAAAGATGCTTCATATGCTTTCATTCTTAAATTTATTGAGACTTGTTTTGTGTTCCAATGTATGGTCTATTTTTGAGAATGTTCCACAGGCACTAGAGAAAGAATGTGTATTCTGCTGCTTTTGGATGGAATGGTCTATATATCTATTAATCCATCTTGTCTAATGCGTCATTTAAGGCCAATGTTTCTTTATTGACTTTCTGTCTGGATGATTTATCCGTTGATGTAAGTGGGTATCAAAGTCCCCTACTATTATTGTATTGCTATCAATTTCTACCTTTAGGTCTGTTAATAATTGCTTCATGTATTTTGGTGCTCCTATGTTGGGTGCATATGTATTAATAACTGTTGTGTCTTTTTGATGAATTGCCCCCATTATCATTATATAATGTCCATCTTTGTCTCTTGTTACCTTTTTTGGCTTGAAGCCTATTTTGTCTAAATATGATTATACCCACGTTCTTTTGGCTACCATTTGCTTGGAGTATCATCTTCCATCCCTTCACTTTGAGCCTATGCTTGTCTTTAGAGCTGAGATGAGTCTCCTGGAGGCAACATATAGCTGGGTCTTGTTTTTTAATCCATCCGGCCACTCTGTGTCTTTTCACTGATAAGTTCAATCCATTTATATTTAGGGTGATTATTGATATATGAGGGCTTAATACTGCCATTTTATCTTTTGTTTTCTGATTGCTCTGTATCTCTATTGTTTCTTTTCTCTTGAGTTTCTGTCTGCCATTTTAGTTTGGTGGTTTTTGAATGATGTTTTTCTCAGTTTCCTCTTTTATGTTTCATGTCTGTGTTCTGAATTTTTGTTTTGTGGTTATCATGAGGTTTGTATAAAATATATCATAGACAAAATAGTCCTTTTTCTGCTGATAGCATCTTATCTTCATTTGCCAATATAGGTTCTGTCCTTTTCCTCCTCACCTTTTATGTTTTTGTTGTCACAAATTATCCCTTTTTCTGTTGTGAGTTTGTTACCAAATTGAAGCAGCTATAGTTATTTTTAATGTTTTTTTTCCTTTAACCTTTATGCTATAATTAAGTGTTTAACACATTCTGAAATAGACTTGTAATTTTCTGATTCTATTTATCATCTTACTACTATCACAAACTACTCAAAGTTTTGTATACCTTTGCCTTTTCATTTCAGGTGGAAGAGCTCCTTTCAACATTTCTTGTAAGGCAGACCTAGCTTTTGTTTGAGAAAGTATTTATTTCTCCTTCGTATCTGAAGGATGACTTCACTGGATAGGGTGTTCTTGGCTGTCAGCTTTTATCTTTCAATATTTTAAATATGTCATCCCACTCTCTCCTGGCCTGTAGGGTTTTTGCTGAGAAATCTCCTGATAGCCTAATGGGGGTACTTTTGTAGGTTACCATCTTTTGTCCCCTGGTTGCCTTTAAAATTCTTTCTTTATCATTGACTTTTGACAGTTTTAATATAATGTGTCTTGGAGAAGGTCTTTTTGCATTGAGACAATTAAGTGTTCTATTATCTTCATTGACTTGCATATCTAGTTCCTTCCCCAGGTTTGGAAAGTTCTCAGCTATTGTTTCTTTAAATAAGCTCCCTGCTTCATTCTCTTTCTCTTCTCCTTCTGGGATACCCACTATCCTTATGTTACCTTTTCTAGTGGAGTTGGATTACTAATGGAGTTTCTTTATTTTTAAAAAATCTAAGTTCTCTCTCCTCTGCTACCTGAATCATTTCTAGATTTCTATCCTTGATCTCACTAATTCTCTCTTCCATATGGTCTGCTCTATTTCCAGTGCTTTCTAATGCATTCTTCACCTCTTATATTAGGTTTTTCAGCTCCAAAATTTTTGTTTGGTTCTTTTTTAGAGTTTCAATGTCTTTGGTCCATTAATTTTATTTCTAAGTTTATTGAACTGCCTGTCTGAGTTTTTTGTAGCTCTTTGAGTTTCTTCATGACAGCTATTTTGAATTCTCTGTCAATTAGATCTCAATCTTCCATGACTTTAAGTTTGGTTTCTGGAGAGTTGTCATTTTCTTTTTGTGATACGATGTTACCATGATTTTTCATGGTGCTTGATGAGTTGTTCCTCTCCCAGTGCATTGGAAGTAGTGAAAATCTTTCTTACTTAGGTATAGCTTTGTTTTCTTTGATTCTAAGAGTTCAACAGATTGGTAATTAGGGGTCTTTCTTTTGTGTTCCAGTAGGTGGTGCTCTAACACAAGTTTTTGGTTTCTCTTACCTGAGCTGCCTCTGGCTATGTTTGAGAGCTGGCACTTTCCACCGGCACCACCTCTGTCAAAGGTGTCGATGGTGTGCTCCTTGTAGCTGCTTTTGCCTCTGGGCTCACTGTTGCCTTGCTGCTGCCCGTGTTGCTGTGGTTGCAGGTGTTATCGCCAGGGTCACTGGGGTAGTGGAAGCCTCTGCTACATCCAGGATTGCCTGAGTTGCAGGCACCACTGCCATGGCAGGGGGAGGGGGATCGTGGAGAGGGGCACCCAGGGTCCTGGGTGCCTCTACTGCATCTGAGGTTGTTGGGTTTGCAGGTGCTTCCACCATGGGCAAGAGGGCTGGAGTCGTGGCCACTGCAGCTGTGGAGACCAAGATCGTGGACCCTGTCACTGCTGCTGCCTGGTTCCCTGTGGCCATGGGCACGGCAGCAGCAGGGTGGGGTGTGTGGGGAGTCACATAGGCCACCTCTGCGAGGGTCACAGGGCCCACCTCCGCTGCTGCTACTGGATTCACTTGGTCTGCAGTCTCAGCCACTATGGCTGGGGGGTGGGGTGGGGTCCCAGGCACCACCTCTGCTGTTACCTCAGTTCCACGTCCTCTATGCATTCCAATCCACCCAGATGTACAGATGTGTGAATCCCTCCGGCGTCCTGGTGTGCTGAACAGAGGAACCTTTGTTGAGTTATGAATGTCCTACTAGTTATAGATTGAAGGGGAGAAACAAAGGGAGCATCTCGTGCCACCATGATGCTGATGTCACTCTTTTTAATCCCATTTTTAAGTGTCTGTACTCAAAAGCTTTCTAGTACTTCTAGTGTGTCTTATTGCTAGAAATAAAAGTTCTGTAATTTTCTTTTTATAAATTTTGTAGCCTATGGTCATACTTTGAAAAACAGCAGCGTTAGCTCTCTGATTAACAAGTATTGAGAATAATAATTTGTCTAATTCCTCAGATCCAAGTCCTCTACTAAGTCAATTATCTAAAGCACATCTGACTTCACTGAAAGCATGCCTTAGGTCTTGCTAGCACAGTGGTATAGACAGGATTATCATCAACTTCTAAACTGACCTACTAGAAAGGAAATTGTTCTTGAGACAGGAGTACCAGTTTTGAGGATGTGGTAGATTATTTTGTTATGCTCAGATAATGGCTGTGCTGGTAATGGTTGTTATGGGGTGAGGGTGAACAACACCAAGAAGATGAAGGACACTAGAAAAAAGGCAATTTATTAAGTTGTGAAAAACCCAGACCTGACCTCAGATCAAGTAGGTGCTTTGTACTCTAATGAGGTAGAAGTTATAATCTGAACTTTCTATTTAGAAAAAAGAAGTTTGGCTGTCTAGACACGTTTACCAAGTGATGATACATTTCGAGAACACCTTTGAAAAAAAGCCTGTGACTGAAGTTGGAGACTCATGGGCCAAGGGAAGTCTTGTTAACAGTCCAGAGTTGATTCTTCTTTCTACCTAATCCTTTTCTCCAAAGATCATCTCTGATTGTTTCTGCGAGGAAGTTGAGTAGATAATAGTAAATGTTCTGTGAATTCCTCAGAGCTTCGGGGAGAAACTACTCCTCCTTTGACCTTTACCTGTCTTACCTCCCTCACACATTAGTCATTGAAATGTTTCTCTCTGGAGATCAGTGTTTGAGAAGGGATAGTCTGAGAACTTCTGCTTTACATGTTGGGTGAAAATTACAGTCGCTGGGGGCTGACATCCAGGCATTCACATTAATAAAAAAAATCTCCAGATGAATCTTATATTCCTGCAAGTTTGAAAACCTTCTAGATTTTAATGTATATTGGGATAAGATCACAATTATTCATCTCAGTAACTTCTCCCTCTACCTTAATACCTTACATGTAATATATACTCAGTGAACACTTTTAAATGAAAATAGAACATTAAATGTACAGTAACAAAACATATAACAATACATTCAGCTGAACCATACAAAATTGTCATTTTTGTATGTCAAAACAATTAAATAGCAGCAATTCCTTTGGTTCAACTTAATATTTGTTTTGGAAAGTGAAAAACAATCTTGCCAGCTGTCTCAATTCAACTATAAAATGTCAAGTAAATTAGTCTTAGTTTTGAACTCTCTGGAGAGCATATGGAAACTAATTAAATGTATAATTCAAATTTTAAGTTATAAATTCCCTAAGTTTAAACTAAAATGTAAGAATTATTTGTAGCATACTATGAGTTTGCTGTAGGTTCTAAAATTTACATTATAAGTCATGAGACCATTGGACTC
This sequence comes from Diceros bicornis minor, assembly GCF_020826845.1. Taxonomy (NCBI): domain Eukaryota; kingdom Metazoa; phylum Chordata; class Mammalia; order Perissodactyla; family Rhinocerotidae; genus Diceros; species Diceros bicornis. Next base: position 39,762,067 of record NC_080768.1, on the reverse strand, counting down.
AAAAGATCACTGGGTTTTAAAATCTTTGGATGTCTTAAGTGAATTAATTTAATGCATTTCGATCCTTTTCAATTCCTTGAAATAGTCTAGAGAAACTACTTATAAATTATTAAAAACAAAAAGTCTGATGCATCAAAACAAACACAGCCTAAAGTTAATGTTTTTAAATATGGTTTCCATCACATTAATCCCTTATTCAAGATTTTCAGTGGTTTCTATTATCTAAAGATCAAATTTATTAGCTTACCATTCAAGTTTCTCCAAAATCTAGCTCTAGGCTCTCCATCCAATGGCGTCTTCACTCCTTAATCAAGTAGTTAAATTGGTCTACTTACTATCTCCAGGTAACTCTACTTTTTCACTTCTTTGTTTTTTTCTTCTGCCTGGAATGCTGTCCTTCATCTCTCTTAAGTGAAACTCTTGCTTTATTTCAAGGCCTGTCTGCATCCTTCTCCTCCCAGTGAAACAACTATTTAACTGGTGAAAATTATTTTTTAAAAAACAAAACATTTATTTATAGCCTCCAGAAATTTTCCTAAGGTCACATAGCAAATGGAGAAATGCTTATTTAAGAAAATCTACTAAATCTTGGTAAAAATAGTGAATTTGTGGCATTTGAGCCGTGACCTGCCCCCATCCTCCTCACCCAACTCAGTGTAACAGAAGATCTACTTCAGAAGGCTAGGGCCAAGAAGACAGAGCCTACATAGGAGTAAAGCTTCTGTATCGCCACTGGAATTAAGTTAGTAAAAATCTGAAGTAGATCATGATAAAATGTATATTATAAGCCCTAGATCAACCATTAAGAAAATAAATTAAATATGTAGCTTAAAAATCACTAAAGGAAATAAAGTGTTATACTAGAAAAATTCTCTTAATACAAAATAAGACACTAAAGAAGAAACAGAAAAGCAAAGAGGACACGAGACAAACAGATAACAAAAAGCAAAATGGCAGAAGTAACATCAATAATAACATTAGATCTAAATTTATTAAATAATCCAATTAAAAGGCAGATATTGTCAGATGATAAAAAAAGGATGATTCAACTATATGCTGTCTATAGGAGACACGCTTTAGATTCATATATACAAATAGCTTGAAAGTAAAAGGATGCACAAGATATACTATGCAAGCAACAACCAAAACACAGCTGGAGTGGCTATATTAAATCAGACAAAATAGATTTTAAAACAAAATATTACTAGCAATAAAGAGAGATGTTTTACAAAGATAAACTTGTCAGTTCATCAGGAAGATATAAGTTATAAACATATATGCACCTAATAAGAGAGCACCAAAATACACAAAGCAAAAACTGACAGAAATGAAGAGAGAAAGACATAATTCAACACAAATTGGACTCCAATATCCTACTTTTAATAATGGCTACAACAATAAGGCACAAGAACAACAAAGAAATAAAAGAATTGAACAACACTATAAACCAACTAGATTTAACTGACATCTATAGAACTTTCTACCCAAAGCAGTAGAATAGATATTTTTCTCAAGTGCACACGGAACATTCTCCAAGATAGACCATATACTAGGCTATAAAATAAGTCTTAATAAATTTAAAGGATTAAAGTCATACAATGTATATACTCTGATTACATGGAATTAAATTAGAAATGAATAACAGAAGGTAATCTGGGAAATTCAACAAATATGTGGAAATTAAACAACATATTCTTAACCAACGGGTCAAAGAAGAAACCACAATGGAAATTAGAAATTATTTTAAGATAAAAGAAAACAATAACACAGTTTATGGTATGCAGCTAAAACAGAGCATAGAGGGAAATTTATATTAATAAACACCTATACTAAAAAAAGAAGAAAGATCTCAAACCAATAAGCTAATCTTCCACTTCAGAAACTGGAAAAATAAGAACAAACTAAACCCATAGCAAGCAGAGGGAAGGAAATAGTAATTGGAAATTAAAGTGGAAATAAATGAAGTAGAGAATAGAAAAACAATAGGGAAAATCAATGAAACCAAAAGTTGGCTCTTTGGAAAAATCAACAAAATTGGAAAACTTTGAACTAGACTTACCAAGGACAAAAGAAAGAGTAATGAAATTACTAAAATAAGGAATGAAAGAGAGGAATGACTGCTATCAATTTTACAGAAATAAAACAGATTATAAGGGAATATTTGAACGCCTGTATGCTCCAAAAATTAGGTAAGTTAGAGGAAACGACAATTTCCTAGAAAGACACAAACAGACCAATAAGAACTAAAGAGGTTGAGTTAGGGATCAAAAAATCAGAAAACTTCCAACAAAGAAGAGACCATGATTAATGGTGAATTCTACTAAACATTTAAAGAAAAATTAATATCAATCCTTCATAAATTCTTCCAAAAAATAAAAGAGGAGGGAACCCTTCTCCATCATTTTCTGAGATCACTATTACTCTAATATCAACACCTGAAAAAAAATTACAAGAAAACTAAAGACCAATATCTCCTACAATTATAGATGTAAAAATTCTTAACAAAATACTAGCAAACAGAATTCAGAAACATTAAAAAAAAAGGACTATGCACTATCATCAAGTGGGACTTATCCTAGAAATGCCAGATTAGTTTAACATCTGAAAATCTATTAAAATGGACTTTTTGTAGGCACATAAATTTATCTTGCTTTTTTTTTATTGATGTCTTAATAATTTATAACATTGTGAAATTTTGGTTGTACATTTTTGTTTGTCAATCACCATATACATGTCTCCCTTCACCCATTGTGCCCACTCCCCCAACCCCTTTGCTCCTGGTAACCACAATACAGTTCTTTCTGTTTTTGTTTTTTTTTTTTAAGTCTTGCTTTTTTAAAAAAAAAATCTAATCTGCCAATCTCTGCCTTTTAATTTTATGTTTTGACCATTTACATTTAATGTGTTTATTAATATGGCTGAGTTTAAATCTACCATCCTACTGTTTGTTTTCTATTTGTCCTATCTTCTATTTGTTTACTTTCTCCTCTTTTACTACTTTCTTTTGTATCACTGAATATGTTTTATTATTCCATTTTATCTCTTTTCTTGGCTTATTTATATCTTTTTTGTTGTACTATTCTAGTAGTTACTTTAGGGTTTATAGTATATATCTTTAACTTATGGCAGTCTGTCTTCAAGTAATATTATATGTTTCACATATAGTATAAGAACATTACAACAGTATATTTCCATTTTTCCTTTCCTGACTTTTGTGCTATTGTTGTCATACATTTTACTTTCACATATGTTATAACTCCCACAATACGTTATTTATTTTTGCTTTAAAAAGATGATTATTGGACCGGCCCTGTGGCTTAGTGGTTAAGTGCGCGCACTCCGCTGCTGGTGGCCCGGGTTCAGATCCCGGGCGTGCACCGAGGCACCGCTTCTCCGGCCATGCTGAGGCCGAGTCCCACATACAGCAACTAGAAGGATGTGCAGCTATGACATACAACTACCTACTGGGGCTTTGGGGGGAAAATAATAAAATAAATAAAATCTTTAAAAAGATGATTATTGGGCTAGCCCCGTGGCTTAGCGGCTAAGTGCGCATGCTCCACTACTGGTGGCCCGGGTTCGGATCCCAGGTGCGCACTGACGCACCGCTTCTCCAGCCATGCTGAGGCTGCATCCCACATACAGCAACTAGAAGGATGTGCAACTATGACATACAACTATCTACTGGGGCTTTGGGGGAAAAAAAGGAGGAGGATTGGCAATAGATGTTAGCTCAGAGCTGGTCTTCCTCAGCGAAAAGAGGAGGATTAGCACGGATGTTAGCTCAGGGCTGATCTTCCTCACACACACACACACACACACACACAAAAGATGATTATCTTTTAAAGATATTTTTAAAATAAGAAAAAATATATTTTATATTTACCCACATATTTACCATTTTCCCATCTCCATTTCTTTATCTAGATCCAGATTTCTATCTGGTATTATTTCCCTTCTGCTTGAGTAGCTTTCTTTAACATTTTGTAGCATAGGTTTGCTAGTGATGAGAGTTTTCCTGCTTTTATGTGTCTGCAAAAATATTTATTCCACCTTTGCTTGTGAAACATATTTTTCCTGGAAATGGAATTCTATGTTGATGGGTTTTTTTTCCCCAGTACTTTAAAGATACTGCTCCATTGTCTTCTGGCTTGTATTATTTCTGAAAAGAATTCTGACAATTATCTTACTTTGTTGCCTTGCATATAATGTGACTTTTTTCTCTGTATACTTTAAAGACTGTTTTAAATCACTGGTTTTAAGCAATATTACTTTTTTGTACTTTATTCTGCTTGGCATTCATTATATCTCTTGGATTTCTGTATTTATAGTTTTCATCAAATTTGGAAAAACTTTAGCAGTTATTTCTTCAAATATTTTTTCTGTCTCCCCCCTCTGCCTCCCCGAGCATGAGGACTCTAATTACACATATATTAGGCATCTGAGATTCAGGGTGGGCCCTAAATCCAATTACTGGTGTTTTTATGAGAGAAGAGAGAGGGAGATTCAGGTACACAGAGACAGAGGGAAGAAGACAGAGGCAGGGATTGGAGTTGTGCTGCCACAAGCCAAAGAACACCAAAGATTGCCGACAGCCATCAGAAGCTCAAGAGAGGCCTGGCACAGATTCCCCCGCAGGGCCCCCACAAGAAACCAACCCTGCTGACACCTTGATTGCAGACTTCTTGCCTCTAGAACTGTGAGAGAATAAATTTCTACTGTTTTAATCCACTCAGTTTATGGTAATTTGTTACATCAGCCCTAGAAATGAGTACAATGCCACAATTCTCTCTTAGCAGTCTGGGCTGGAGGTGGAAGTGCCTAAGAGCGTTGTGAAGAGAGCAACAGAATTTTGGATTGAGAAATCTCTGTACCTTCTAACTAAGCCTGCTAGATAATTTATTTGATGGTATTGTGGTTTCCTTTCATTGCAAAACTGTGCATTATACAAAATTAAAGTATTGTTAAAAACTATTATACAAATACAAATTTCAAATTTTCTCTTGTGTGGAGTGAGAACTGAGCAGAGAATTCATATATGACTTCACCAAAAATATTTCTCACTTGATAAAAATTTTGGAACCCAAAACAATTTACACACTATCACTTTATTGTCAGCTTATGTTGCATATTTAATTTTACGGTAGATACGCAGTGTTTATCAAGTTTATTTTTGAAAAACTCTTCCTTTGAATCTGTCAAATCAAAATACCACCAGAGATGAAGAAAAACAAAGCTAAGCTTATTGTTTCCCAGGCAAGAGAGAACTACATCACTCAAGCAAAGCAAAACAAAACTAAAAGCAAACGAGGTCAGTGAGCCTCCCCGAGCAGAAACTGAAATGGCTAAACATGGGGCATAGAGGAGGATGTACACCAAATGAGGCAAAGTTCTGAGTTCAGGCCTCTGGTGGACTCACCACGCAGAGGGCAAACCCTTCTATTCTACTGGTCGTCTAAGAGTGAGCAGTTCTCAAGGAACTCTGGAATGGGTAATTTAAGGCTCTGGTAGCCTCTGTGTCACACACCAGGCCGATTAATACGTGTGTGCTTAGAGGCTTGGTGAAATTTTTATTTAGCAAGTTCAAATAGGTGAAGATACATTTAAAAAAATACAAAGTTCACATTATAGGTCCAAACATCTTGTGGGAGATCAAAATTGACCACCCTGAAATATATCTCTTTACCTTGATTATTTTCTCTGACGGACATTTGACCTCCCCCACTAACTGCCTAAAGGAATTTAACTCTGGGTATAGACAATCTGGCAGGGTCCCCGCTAAGTCCATTCTTAACAAAGTTCTGTTTACCAAATATTTACATTTGTAAAGGTATCTCCCTCTCTGGGGCGAAGGGAGGATGGCCTCTCTAGAAACTTATCGGTGTGGAGGATAAGGCCTTAAATCTACATATCCTTGATTACTGTGATTTCTGTCTCTCTCCCCACCCTCAACATCCTCCTTTGTCTTTAGCTGAAGATAGTATTTAAGACGAGAATCTCTGCTATTGTGTTGAGAAACTCAGTTTCCCTGGTTTCTCCCATGTATACATGTTATTAAACTTGGTATTATTTTCTCCTGCTAACCTGTCTTTTTAATTATTTGGCTAGCCATAAGAACCTTGAGGGAAAGGGCGGAGGGGGATTCTCCCTCTTCCCTGACAATTTGTTGCCTCCATCAGCCCATAAATGAATACATTACAATCATTTTTGTATTAGTACTCAACATAGGCAGTCAAACAGCCTACTAAACCTGTCCAGGAAGAGGAAGAATCCCCCTCCGCCCTTTCCCTCAAGGTTCTTATGGCTGGCCAAATAATTAAAAAGACAGGTTAGCAGGAGAAAATAATACCAAGTTTAATAACATGTATACATGGGAGAAACCAGGGAAACTGAGTTTCTCAACACAATAGCAGAGATTCTCGTCTTAAATACTATCTTCAGCTAAAGACAGAGGAGGATGTTGGGGGTGAGTGGTGTTTTGGGATTTCAGAGGGGAAGAAGACAATTTACATGAAGAGGGAAATGTAAATGTCAGACAATGCTTTGCAGGGCCACCTATAGAGAATGTGGCAGGAGAGACAGGAATTATAGTAATCAAGAGTATGTAGATTTAAGTCTTCTTCTTCCGTCCTGATAAGAGTTTTCACAGATAAGGCCATACCCCCCTCTTCCCACTACACAGAGGGAGATACCTTTACAAATGTAAGTATCTGGTAAACAGAACTTTGTTAAGAATGGGCTTAGCAAAGATCCTGCCAGTCTGTCTACACCCAGAGTTAAATTCCTTTAGGCAGTTTGGGGGAGGTCAAATGTCTGTCAGAGAAAATAATCAAGGTAAAGAGATATATTTCAGGGTGGCCAATTTTGATCTCCCACAAACCCATGTTAGGAAGTTTGGAATTGAAATCCTTTGATGAAAAAACAGTTCTCCTTCACGAGAGGTATTGATCCTTCAAATATCAGCACTCACTTCTTCCTTATGAGAATTTGGAGGGAGCTCACTTTTCCATGTTGAAAATATACACATATGAATTATTTAATCAAGTGAGACTTCTCAAAATTAGCCATATTCAAAACACTCAGAAAGCTATTTGGTTAATTTTCTAGAGAAAAACCACCTCTGGATGTTTTCAAAGCTTTGAAACTAAAATTTTAAAGTACACAAAGTGATAAGTAGTCCTACAATCTGAATGGAACTTTTATATATCCCCAAAAGACTTATTTTAAATATTTTCTAAAGAATTGTTGTAACTTTTATACAATTTGATAAAAGTCTGAAGAAAGTGTTTGAATTAAATGATAAAATTCAGGGTTTAAGCTGGCTGCTCTAAGACAAAAAAGGTGGAAATCAGATCAAGGATACACTGTAACGTTCAATTAATTTCACTCCGTGTGTGTCTGCGTGTGTGTGCGCATGTGTTTAGCTTTTCTGGGTAGCTGGGTATTACCTGGTTGATAGAAAATGTGCTCCTGTGATTTTTGGAACATTCTTGGTGGGCTTCCTCTCTTGGATCACCCTGATAGGCCAGGGGAGCCCTGCGAATACTTAAGCACGGTTATAATGCACTGTTAATATAACTCAATTTGTTTAAATATTGGATGATCTAATTCCAAATGTGACTCTTGGCAGCCCTGTTGCATGACTAACTCACGTAACTAATTATTAGCACATCTCCTCCAGTATCAGTCTCTCTCCAGGTAAAGTTTAGAGATAAGGAGTGGAGTTTATGATAGTAATTCTCTGATACCTTCAAATGTTAGGCTAATTTTTAAATTAAAACACTAGCCATATGAGGCTACCACCACATATTTGCTCATGTCACTATATTTTATTGAGTACAACTAAGAGCTGGACAGGGCCTCACGTTCATCTGGTCCCGTCACCTCATTTTAAGGACGAAATGGCCGCCTGGAGAGGTCAATGTCTTGGGCAGGGTCGCACAGTGGAGGGGCCGGTGGTGCGGAACTAGGTCTCACGACCCCGCCCTCGGTGCGTCCAGCACACTGCTTTGACTTCTCGTTTTAGGCAACAGTACACTTCCTTTTCCACGAGTTAGATGTCCTTTCTCTTCCCCGTCTGGCTTTATTTACGGGTCACACTGAGCGGCCGCCCCGGGCAGGAGCCAGCTCTCTGCTCTGCGAGGATTGCAGTGTCCGCTGTGGGCCCACTCCTCCCGCTTCATTCCCTCGGGGCGCTCCGTCTTCCTGCTTCTGGAGCTGCCGGGCGCCGACCCTCCCCCGGCAATTCGCATCCACAGATAGGCATTTGGGCCTCTGCCTTTTTGGTTGGAGGAAGAGGGAGGTGTTCTGGTGTGGGGGCTCCAGAGAAGGGGGTGCCGAAGTTAGCAGACGGAGCTGCCGGCACGTTTGTGCGACTCTGGATAAGGCTTCGGCACACGCAGCCCTCCTTCAGCACATTGCAGATGTGGGGGGTGGGGGCGGGAGTGGGGAGGGGTTCTCTCTGGCACCCCCTGCCCAGATTCCCCCTCCCTGCCCTATTCCTCATTCCTCTCCTCGGCTCTGGCGTTTAGGAAGGCAGCCAGGCTCAGCCAAGTAGCCGGACAGCCTGGCGCTGCCCAGCGGCCACGGGGGCATCGCGGCAGCCTGCGCCACAGGGCAGCTTCGGGAGGGGGCTGCATTCCGCACGACTCAGGGGGTTACAACTGGTAATCAGGACCTTATGATTAATGTGATCTCAGTTATATTCAAACTGGTGAAACCTGGGCCATATGAGTTCTATCCATTATTAGCTTTATCTCCCCACCCCTTAAAAAATAGAAAGCTGTATAAAAAAAGACGAAATTTTGTAGTGTGCAGCAACAAGGATGGACCTTGAGGGTATTGTGCTAAGCGAAATAAGTCAAATGAAGAATGACAGACACCATATGACTTCACTCATATGTGGAAGATAAACAAACACATAGATATGGACAACATATTGGTGGTTACCCAAAGGGGAGGGGGATGGGAGTGGGCTAAAGGGGTCAAGGGGCACATATCTGTGATGACAGAAGGCAACTAGACCTTTAGTGGTGAACACGATGTAATCTGTACAGAAGTTGAGATATAATGATGCACACCTGAAATTTATGTAGTATTATAAACCAATGTGACCCCAATAAAAAAAATAGGCTGAGATATTTTAAGATCTACAAGAAAGGGAAGTTTGGGGCATTATCTTGGAATTGATTTTTATTTGCTTTCTTGCAGACAGAGAATGTTCTGTATGGTATAGATGCTTTGTTACTTGTTGAGACTTCTCTGGGTCCTAACAAGAGGTCAAGTTTTGTAAATGTTCCATGGGTACTTGAAAAACGAATATGTATTTTCTATGACTGTATTTCAGTATCTGTTATTGTGCCCAGAACATAGTAGGACTTAGTAAATACTGATGTTGAATTAGCTTTTCTTAGAAGCAACACAGTGCCTATATACCAACTTCAGAATATCTCTAACATCTTTATTTTGTGACATAGAAATTTGTGGGGACACGTGTGCCCCAGAAATGTCCAGCTCTGTAGTGTCACAGAAGCACGCTGTAGGTGTGCCGTGCGGAAATCTCTCTGGAGGAACTCAGACATGCAATGCTGACCACCTGCATCAGGAGCAACTTGGGAGCTTTTTAAAAATGCACTTGCTGGGTCCCCCCCAGGCCTACTGAATCAGAATTTCTGAGGATGGGGCCTGGAATCCAATCATTTAAGACTGCCTCCTACCCTTGATTTAAAAAAAAATTTTTTTTTTTATTGCGGTAACATTGGTTTATAACATTATATAAATTTCAGATGTGCATCATTATATTTTGATTTCTCTGTAGATTGCATCATGTTCACCACCCAAAGACTAATTACAATCCATTACCATACACTTCTGCCTAATCACCCTTTTTGCTCTCCTCCCTCCCCCCTTTCCCTCTGGTAATCACCAATCCAATCTCCGTCTCTATGTGATTTGATTGTTTATTGTTGTTTTTATCTTCTATTTATGAGTGAGATCATACGGTGTTTGACTTTCTCCATCTCATTCATTTCACTTAGCATAATACCCTCAAGGTCTATCCATGTTGTCAAAAATGGCCAGATTTCATAGTTTTTTACGGCTGAGTAGTATTCCATTGTGTATATATACCACATCTTCTTTATCCATTTGTCTCTTGATGGGCACTTAGGTTGCTTCCAAGTCTTGGCTATTGTGAATAACGCTGCAGTGAACATGGCTGTGCATGTATCTTTAGGCATTCGTGTTTTCATGTTCTTTGGATAAATACCCAGTAGTGGAATAGCTGGACAGCATGATAGTTTTATTCTTAATTTTTAAAGGACTCTCCATACTGTTTTCCACAGTGGCTGCACCAGTTTGCACTTGCACCAGCAGTGTATGAGAGTTCCCTTCTCTCCACATCCTCTCCAAGACTTGTTGTTTCCTGTCTTGTTAATTATAGCCATTCTGATGAGAGTGAGGTGATATCTCATTGTAGTTTTGATTTGCATTTCCCTGGTAGTTAGTGATGTTGAACATCTTTTCATGTGCCTACTGGCCATCTGTGTACCTTCTTTGGAGAAATATCTGTTCAGATCTTTTGCCCATTTTTTAATTGGGTTGTTAGTTTTTTTGTTGTTGAGATGCATGAGTTCTTTATATATTTTGGCTATTAACCCCTTATCAGATATATGGTTTGCAAATGTCTTCTCCCAGTTGTTAGGTTGTCTTTTCATTTTGTTGATGGTTTCCTTTGCTGTGCAGAATCCACCCTTGATTCCGATGCACACTAAAATTTAAGAACTACTCATCAAGAACCATCATATAAGTGACTTGTCAGATTTTCTTCTTTGAAAGGACAAGAAATCTGTATCACTTTATGTAAAAGTGGTCACACTTTCTGGGCCTCCCCACTAGTCCCCGAAGTCTGTTGTATGCATGGAAGCGCAAGTCTGGAAGAAGAAAATCAGTTGCCCCTGTGGTACTTAAGTAGCTGCTGTTATATACTTTTTCTGATGAAATCTTCACCACAGTCCTGTGAGGCGCTGCAGTGGGCTGAACTGTGGCTCCCAAAAAGATATGTCCACACCCTAACTCCTGGTACCTGTGAACGTGACCTTCTTTGAAAAACGTTCTTTGCAGGTATAATTCAGTTAACTGTCTTGAGATGAGTTCACCCTGAATTACCTAGTAGGACCTAACTTGAATGACCAGGTCCATTATAAGAGACAAAGGAGGCGAAGACACAGGCAGAGAGAAGGCCGTGTGATGACAGAGGCAGAGGTCGGAGAGACGCTGCCATAAGCCAAGGAAGGCCTGGAGCCCCCAGAAGCTGGAAGAGGCAAGGGAAGAGCCTCTCGAGGAGCTTTCAAAGGGAGTGTGGTCCTGCTGACTCATTGATTTTGGACTTCTGGCCTCCAGAACTGTGAAAGAATAACTTTCTGTTGTATTAAGCCACCAAGTTTGTGGTAATTTGTTATAGCAGCCCTAAGAAACTCATACTGATTGGTACTGTTATTCCCATCTACACAGTAGAGCTGGGTCTACTGTGGGGGAATAAATTTTATTACAGTAATGGCTATGTTCTTGAGTATAATAACCTTGAATTGATTTTTCATTTTAGGGGATTTATGATTTAAGCACATTTCCTTCTACCTTGATGGGCCCGGAGATAATTGCTGTCCATTTAGTGAAGTGAAAGGCTGGAGGGAAGTTGCAGAATTCCCAAAGGTCTGTTAGGAATCATTCTGGCTGGAAGAGCATGGCCCACCATGCCCTCACTGGTGCTTAGCCTAGTGATGTTCGTGGCAGAGCCAGCAACAGCACCCAGAGATGTGGATGTGGCTGTCATCCCACTCTCCCAGAGCTGGGGCTTGCCTGATGTCAGCCTGTGCTGTAAGCGGGGCAATCTCCCGGGCTTTCACTTCTGTCTGGCGTTATGTCCACCCTTTTAGCTCCCTTTACACATTAGCCTTGGCCTCCTCGACTCACACGGGGGATCCATGGTGAATGATAACGAAGTAATGCTAACCATGGCCCATTTCAATAGCAACTCTCTAAAAATATATTGAACTTATAAAGTGTTCGTGGATCTAAAAGCACTCAAGTATAGCTTTAAGGTTAAAGCATTCACTTTAGATCCAGCTGTGATGGAATTTTGTCAGCTGTGATGGACCTTCAGGTGAGTTACTGAAACTGCCTGAGTGTCAGTGTCCTCACTGACAAAACTGAGTCTCTCTTTGTAGGGTGGCTGTGAGGATTAAAAGAGACTGTAAAGGGCTTAGCGTGGTGATTGGCACCTAGGAAGTGCTGAGAGAGAGCCATCATTATTATTCCATGTCTGAACATTGCAACACAGTTTTCACTTTCTTTTACTACTTTACCCCACCCCAGCTTCTAAGTCTTTCCCTTTTTCTTAAAATTTAGGTGGACAAAAGGTGGGTGTTGTAGGGTTAATTTGAGCCTCTCTTACGAGCTATTTATTAAATGTTTCTTTGTGATCTAAAATTATCATTTAATTTGAATGCTTACCATACTGCTCTTTTGTTTTTTCTGTGTGGGAAATGTCAAGTGGGGTGGATGTGAAGGACCACCGACTAGGGATGTTGAACATGTGAGAGTTAACGACCACGGCTTTTTAAAAAAACAAAACCAAGCGTATGGGATCATTAAATTATTGATGATGTTTTTGCTGCAGTGGATTTATAAATAATGCATGTTTAAAGGGTTATTTCCTTTACATTTCTTTAGGGACAACTAAACAGTCTTCTCATTTTGAGTTTAAAGAGAACTGACAGTTGGAGAAAGGTCAGCAAATGTTCATTCGTGCAGTTTCTATGTCAAAAACCCCTCAAACTTCAAATAAGAAAATAACCAATTTTATATGACCATATCAAATAAGTATCCCCTATTTTTGGAGTAGAATGAGGCAATGGCTTTAATTTAGCAACTAAAGGGGGAAAAGCTTGAAATAATAATAAATGTTTTATATTAAACAGTATCACTTTTTTTTTTCTCAGAAAACCCCAATTGAAGTTAGCTTCTATGGACAAAACAAAAAAGGAACCAATCAATTAGTCTCTGAAGCCCATCAGTTTCCTGACACATTAGCTCTTTAGAATATGTTATTTTAAAAAGGGATGATGTGGAGTAACTGGGGACAGATACTGGGAAAAACTATGAAACCAGCTACAGTTACTCTCCATGGTCTGAGACCCCCAAGAATTGTATGTCAGATTTCATTTGCTATACATACAGGTGTGAGGGAGAGGCCCAGGATCCATAGTTTTCATCACATTTATGGCCTTGAAGAAAGCTCAGATCCACTGCTTCTTCCTTTTCCTTTTGGAACTGGCTAAGAGGCTTGAGGGGGTGAAGGAGGGGAGGGAGAGACCAGAGCTCTTCCGATGTTAATTAACCTCACACTCCCTTCTGCCTCTCCATCTCAATACACCGCTAGCAGCACTCTGAACTTTCATCTGGTTCAACAATGCGGCTAAACAAAAACTAATTACTACACGAAACAGTATCCAACAACGTCAGGAAAAGATATAATGTTTTTACTTCTTTTATTTTTTTATTAAATTTCTTTTGAAAGTGAGCTTATTTTTTTCTGTGTATTTGGTTTTAACATCTATCTCTGTAACTTTCAAAAAGGGTTTGAAGGAGAATGTAAACTCATAATTCAATTACAAAACTCAAGCATTTTTCTGATGATGAAGGGATAGTTAAAATGTTTACTTTGAATGGGAGAACATTTTTCTGTTTGTTTGTTTTTTTGTGAGGAGGACTAGCCCTGAGCTAACATCCAATGCCAATCCTCCACTTTTTTTTGCTGAGGAAGACTGTCCCTGGGCTAACATCTGTGCCCATCTTCCTGTACTTTATATGGGATGCCGCCACAGCATGGCTTGACAAGTGGTGCGTCCGTGCGGGCCTGGGATCCGAACCTGCGAAACCCCGGCTGCCACAGCAGAGTGTGCACACTTAACAGCTGCGCCACCAGGCTGGCCCCCATATTTTCTTTACAAGCATTTAAAATATATCCTTTCTACCACTTAAGACCCAAGAGTTACTTAATTGTGTTACCTATTTGTAGTGGTAAGGGAGAGAGGAAAAATTGCATGAAAAATTGGGTAGGGAGAGATTAAATGATTTATGTTCCTGAATTTAACCACATTTTTCTCATGAGGATGGGGCTGAGGGAGCTTAAGTAACTTGCCCAATGTCCCCCAAGTGAGTATCAGGGCCAGAATCCAAATCCAGGTCTGTCTGACTGCAAAGTCCATATTCTTTCCTCTGCAATCTTGGTCTCTGGCGACGCGCCTCTGTGACCTCCACTAACGATGTCTCCCCATCCTCCCACTCTGCACCGTGGCACCCGGGGACGGAGTTAGCGTGGAAGAAAGCAGGCTGACTCTGGGTGCGTTCCGGAAGATCTGTCCCCTAGAGTGGTTCTTTAAACTGACCGATGGGGGCTATAGAGAAGGACTGTTGGATACCGGATAAAACAAAGACAGGAAACAACAGTTTTCCTGAAAGACTGCAGTGTGCAACTATTAGAAAGTGTGAAGAACAAATCAAAGAAAGCCTGAGCACTGAAAATGGTTGAGGGTGTTGGTGGTTTGGACAACAGCCAACTTGATTTGGGTTTTACTCTGAAAGCTAGTGAGACATTGCCCCATTTTAGGTGTGAGGTGGCATTTTATCCATCATGCTAAAGTGTTGTCCAGACCTTTTCTCTTTATCACCTGAGGTTCTCTCCAAACTCCACAGGACACTTCAGCAAAGGACAAAGCCCACCTGCTAAGGGGAGAACATGAGTAACATCTTAAGATGACGTATCTGAAGCACCCAGCCTAGTGCCTGATCTAAGTGTGGTGCTAAATAAATGTTAGTTCCTCTTGTTCCCTCAACAGATGTGAGGCTAACAGAATTTTGAGGGAATTTGCTAGTCTGAACTCTGTACATTTGCAAAGTGGACTATATTTGTGATGATGTCATAGAATGTTTGAATGGAAAGGCCCTGAGGGGTCATCCTTGGGTCTAACTCCTCTTTTTGTTTTCTTCTTCCAGCTTTATTGAGGTATAATTGACAAAAAAATGTATATATTTAAGGTGTACAATGTGATGATGTGATATATGTATACACTGTGAAATGATTACCACAATCAAGCTAATTAATACATCCATCACCTCACTTAGTCACCATCTGTGTGTGTGTGTGTGTGTGGTGAGAATACTTATCTTAGTATTCTAAGATCTATTCTCTTAGCAAATTTCAAGTATAAAATAACTATAGTCACCATGCTGTAAATTAGATCACCAGAACTTATTCATCTTATAACTGAAAGTTTGTACCCTTTGAACAACATCTTCCCACTTCTCCCATCCCTTAAGCCCTGGCAACCACCATTCTACTCCCTCCTTTCTATGAGTTCAGCTTTTTTAGATACCACACATAAGTGAGATCATACAGTATTTGTCTTTCTGTGTCTGGCTTATTTCACTTAGCATAATATTCTCCAGGTTCATCCATGTTGTCGAAAATGGCAGGGTTTCCTCCTTTCTCATGGTTGAATAACATTCCATTGTGTATGTATGTGTATTCCAATGTGTCTGTATGGACTTTTTTATCCATTTATCCATCGACGGACAGTGAGGTTGTTTCCATGTCTTGGCTATTGTAACTGATGCTGCAAGGAGTATGGAGTGCAGATATCTCTCTGGGATACTGATTTTATTTCCTTTAGATATATTCCCAGAGGTGGGATTGCTGGATCATATGGTAGTTCTATTTTCAATTTTTTGAGGAAGCTCCATACTGTCTTCCATAATGACTGTACCAATTTACATTCCAAACAACAGGGCACAAGGGTTCCTGTTTCTCCATGCCCTCACCAACACTTGTTATTTTGATAATAGACATCTCAATAGATGTGAAGTGATATTTCATTGCTGTCTGATTCACATTTCCCTGATGATTTGTAACCTTGAGCCCCTCTTCATATACCCGCTGGCCATTTGTATGTCTTTAGAAAAATGTCTATTCAGGTCCTTTATCCATTTTTAAATTGGACTTATTAATTTTTTGCTATTGAGTTTTATGAGTTCCTTATATAGTTTGGGTATTAACCTCTTATCAGATAGATGACTTGCAAATGTTTTCTCCCATTTGTAGGTTGCCTTTTCATTTTTTTATGGGTCTAACTCCTCTTTAACTAACACCAAAATCTGACCAGAAGGCCTAATTCATCAGAATCGTATTGACACTAAATCTGTAGAGGAAGGAAGGAAATCGTAGGAAACGCAGTTCATGGCAGGGCTGTTTAAATGAACCTGGGCCTGTGCGGGTGTGCCCTGTGTGCAGTGCTCGCTTCTCTAGTTCTCGGACATTGATCTCTAGTCCCGGACAGTGATCACTGAACTCAGAAAGATGAGACACCAGAAGCCCTGGAGTCAGGGAAACCAAACGAATTCTGCTCTCTCTGAGCCACAGTGACTAAGACAGGAACAGGGACTCATGTTTTAGAAAGTGTTCTGATAACAAAGTTAAGCCTTGATGGCTAGAGAACTCACTAAATCAGAATACATTATTTGGGACCTAGTGTACACTTTACCTGTTGTTGGGGCTCAGTAAATGTGCGCTTATTCCCCTCAGGGTTGTGGTTGAGACTGCGCTACAGAAAGATCTACTAAGTCACGGCCGTGTTTTCCATCCACCTCGGTCCTGTCTGCTCAGCACTCCCTCACTACTTTTCTGCACCGTTCTTGCACGAAAAGAGATCTAGGGTGACAGGAAATGTAATGACTCATCCGACATTGGATTGAGCCCTTTTTATTTACCTTTTTATGTTGCCTCAGTCTCTGATCCCGGGACACCGTGACACGTTCATGAATGTTTGTATCGCACAGAAGACACAACGTGGATTGCAGTGGGACTCTGATCATTTAAAGGTCTGATTCGCTTGGCTGTCTGATAGCTCTTTGTTTTCCTCAGTCCTTCGACTAGAAAAAGAAATCAAGGTGTGTTTTAATCATGCCGACCAGCAAGGGTCAGGGAGTCCTTCGCTTTGGTTTGTGTCTCTGGTTGTGTATATTCATACCTTTCTTTAAAGGTAGGTTTTATTTCTGCTTTATCTCATATTCCCTTTTTAGCTACAAGCATTTACTCTCCTTTTTCAGTTGGTCTTGACTGTGCAGAGATGAAATATTCTATGGGTGAATATATAGAGTGTCTGCACAGGAATTACTGCTGTTACAGCTGCTAATTAAGCTATTTATTTTTTACTGATTAGGTTTAACACGTAAGATGAGATTTTGGGGGGTGGGATGGAGAGGACAATGAAACATTGTGAACCATATTTTATGTTATTTTTCCAATTATTTCCAATAATGATAATGATGCAGTTTTTTTATCCATCTCTGCTGTGGATGTATTCTACATATTACTTGTATTTGAATTTAATATTTTTTCAAAACTGTGATTTATTTGTGAGCTGATACTCTTACTCACTCTATGAAGTCTTCCATTTTGTACTCATCTTTGTTTTGGGAAACATGTCATATTACTATCCTGAAATGTGTCCTAAGAGTAAGATCATTCATTTTAAAAGTTAAGACTTAGAAACATACAATGGCTCCTCTGCTGAGCAAAACCACACTTCCCTGTGCTGATGGCTGTGTGGGGGACTTGCTCTCACAAGGGACTTGCAGGAGGACTCATGGAGAGTTTATCTAAAATGTCTCAAAGGGAAAAAAATGTCTCAAAGGGGGGAAAATGGGTAATGGATAGAATTTTTTTATTGTCTGTTTTATGTAGAAATATTTCTGTCATTCTTAATTGTGATGGCAAGAATGGTGTTTTACATTTAAAATTGTTATTTCCTGCTGAAATCTCAGTGTTTCCAAATGCATTCATCAAACAATTCTTTTTATTTAGTAATATAACAGCCATCCTTTCATTCATTTTTGCCTAATGAGTTTTTCAATCCCTTTAATTTTTTTTCAGGGTATAAATCCCTTTGGGAAATTTGTAGAATAATATTTCAGGTGTGAAATTTGAATTCTATAAGGGAAAATATAGAGGGGTATTAATGAAATGAATTATGTCAAATGAAGGCAAGTAACATCCTTTTAATGCATTCTTCCAAAAATACAGAGATATGTGTTAAACTATTGTCTAAAATTTAATGACAGAAAATGTTATTGTATAAGAACCAATTTTGAATTCTTTAAAAAATATTTTAAGAAAATTAGCCTTAAAAACCCTGCACTCTCAGAAATCTCCAAAATGACTGAATTTCAAAGTTGATTTTAAAAAGGAGTATGGTGGCCGACCCTGTGGCTTAGTGGTTAAGTGCCCACGCTCTGCTACTGGCGGCCTGGGTTGGGATCCCAGGCACGCACCAACGCACCGCTTGTCTGGCCATGCTGAGGCAGCGTCCCACACACAGCAACTAGAAGGATGTGCAACTATGACATACGACTATCTACTGGGGCTTTAGGGAGAAAAGGGGAAAAAAAAAAGGAGGAGGATTGGCAATAGATGTTAGCTCAGGGCTGGTCTTCCTCAGCAAAAAGAGGAGGATTGGCACGGATGTTAGTTCAGGGCTGATCTTCCTCACAAAAAAAAAAAAAAGGAGTATGGCTTGTTAAGACCTCAGTGGAACTACTAGTTCTTGTAGTTTGCTTGGTGAAGCTTCCCCAGCTGAACACCTTGCTGATGGTTGACACAGAGGTCAGCTGGATCGTATTTTGACAAGAAAGGGCAGGACTTTCTTTAATTACTGGATCAGTAAGACTGTGAGTGACGTTCAGTGAAATAAGCAAACATCCGAGCCTTGAGTCTCTCCCTGAACATTTGTGATCCCTTAGACTTTTAAAAGTGCTCTTATGAACAGTATTTTATTTGATATCACACTAGTACTGAGATGTAGGTGTCACTCTTTTATCTCCCTTGCAAAGATGACTAGCAAGGCTCCGAGAGAGGAAGTGAAATGGGCACTGGTAGAGGCGTGTGCGCGTGGCCATCGTGCAGGGGCCAGGATGCCCAATGGGCTTGGACACCCCCCTGCCCAGGTCACCCAGTGATGGAAGCCACCAGAACCTGCCCACCCGCCAGCATCCTCTCTGCTTCTCTAAGTCGTCCCTCTGTTTGCCCACGCAGGCTGTACAGGTTGTGCCTCTGAGGAGAGACTCTTCCACAAACTGTTTTCTCATTATAACCAGTTCATCAGGCCTGTGGAAAATGTTTCTGATCCCATCACGGTGTATTTTGAAGTGGCCATCACACAGCTGGCCAATGTGGTAAGTGCCGAGAGTTCACCACGTGTACCCCGAGGAGACCCGACTCTGAGGGGCCAGAGCAATTCCCAAGCATTGTCCCAGCTGTTGCACGCGGTAAATAGGGGGATTTTAAAAATATAAACAAAAATCTACATGAATGCTAGACCTTCAAAGCCGTCCATTGGGAGGGTGACACTTTCCTCACCGAGCTGTAATTATTCACATTAAGGCAGTGTTTTTCTGAAAGTACTTTCAAAACCAGTTTATGGAGCAGAAGTGAAGGGGAAGTTGCAGGGAGAATACAAAGAGCTAACTCCTTCACGCTCCTGCTGTGCCCCAGGCCACTCAGCAGCTACCATCTGCGTTTCATAGCTGAGGGGATGAAAGCTCGCTACGCAGCTTTCCCAAGGTCACACAGCCAGAAAACAGTGGAACCACGTTTAAATCAGGCCCGTTCAATTCCAAAGCTCGTGCTCTTCTTACTCTGTAGAAAAAGAATTGCTTCAAGTCTTCTATGTTGTGTAAGAAAGAAAAAATTCACTTTCTTTCATATAGAGTTCCATCCAGCCCTGAAAAGACAGATGAGAATTTGGAGGTCTTATTTTAATTTATTGCTACCATGTTCAAGGGCAAGTATAGAGTTCTTTCTTTTGAATAATCTTCATGCCTAGTTGCTGGGAGAGGAGGTAGTGGGACACGGTACTCAAATGTAGAGCAGAGTTCTGGGCTCCAAGGCAGGGAAGGGGGCGGGGCGGGCCTGAGGCTAAGGACAGGGACCAAATTCCAGGGATAGGCAGGCTCAGGAAGTGAGGGAAATCGAGAACGTCTTCAGAGAGGGGTGTTAGAGTGAGTTCCTGAAACAACAGTGCCCAGACAGAGGGAGCTCCTTTCGTATTACCAGTCCCAGCCACGGACGGAGAAGAAGCCCTCCCTCCTAGACTTTGCCCCGGGAAAACAGCGGGGGCTCTCCAGGTGTACTAGGGGAAAGACTTGAATTACACATGTGAAGTCATGGCCCACCATGTTTCTGCAGTCCATGCTTCCCAGGGGACTAGGCTGACCCTGGCCTGGTCCTCTAGCTTCTGGCCCAGGCTGGAAGTGTGTATATACTGATAAACCCTGGTTAAAAAAACAAAAAATGCCAGATGTTTTCTCACCTAGATAGGCCCACTTATTCCTTTAATAAATATTTATTTAGTACCTGTTCTTGTTCCTGCACAAAGGCAGGATCTGCTTGCCGCAAGACAAAAGCCAATTGTCAAGAGGCAAGGTGGGGCCAGCCCCATGGCTTAGCAGTTAAGTGCGTGCACTCCGCTACTGGCTGCCTGGGTTTGGATCCCAGGCGCACACCGATGCACCACTTTTCCGGCCATGCTGAGGCCGCGTCCCACATACAGCACCTAGAAGGATGTGCAACTATGACATACAACTATCTACTGGGGCTTTGGGGGAAAAAAAGGAGGAGGACTGGAAATAGATGTTAGCTCAGAGCCGGTCTTCCTCAGCAAAAAAAAAAAGAGGAGGATTAGCACGGGTGTTAGCTCAGGGCTGATCTTCCTCACAAAAAAAAAAAAAAGAGGCAAGATGGTGGAAAAGAAAGGGCAGTTTATTACAGCTTGCTAGCAAGGGGGAAGATGGCTGACTAACATCTCAAAGAACCATCTTGAGGGGGCACAAAAATCTTACAGCAGCTATATAGGCCAGTAGGTTACAGGGGAGGGGGTTAGGAACGTTGACCCTCAGGTGTTACAGACTGGGAGTCGCCACACCAGATCTTTCAGTTTTCCTTGATGATGGCTATCAGCATAGACTCTCTGTTTGGGGGTCATCACATTCCTAAGGAACTCAAAAGAACAAAGTTATCAACTTATCACAGCTGGGAGGTACATGCACAAGCAGGGGTTGTAAAATCTACAGAGCAGTTGGATCTCCTGGAGGGTGCATATCCAGCTGGGTTAGTCGGTCAGAGGTCATATCCAGCTGGGTTAGTCTGTCAGAGGTCATTCAAAGTTATAATAGGGTTTCTGTTCTACAATATGGCTTCCCTTATTCAACCTTGTCTTGAGCCGGTATCATTCTGATCACTTCTCCCTGGCCCCCTCAAATAGCTTAGTACTGGTTACTGGTCTCCTACTGGGCTGGAGGCCATACTTGCTATGGATTTGGTTGCTCTGAATGGAAAACTGAGGTGTTTCACCTAGAGTACATAAGGGTCAGGTCACTGTACAGCATCACTTCAAATCCCTGGTTGATATGCCCTTTCAGGACGTTGTTCTGAAGCTGGTGGGTGGGGGACTGCTGAATATAGATTTTGACATTTGTATTTGGCTGCTATCAGTGATTAAAAAAAACAGCACAGCTTAAATAAAAGAAGTTTCTCTCTTTCTTATGTAACAGAAATCTAAAGGTTAACAGTCCAGGAGGTTAACACCACGAGGCTTCACGGTATTAGCAGCTGCAGCACGGTGTTCACTTGCCCAGGTTATGCACTGCACCACTCCAGGGGATGTCAATCACATGGACCCTGGTGCTAAAAGCATAAACTGTATGTGGTGACAGTGACCAAGCTTCCTTCTATCTTTCTATTTCATCATCCTTAGCATGTGGTTTCTTCCCTTGGTGTTGCCTCATGGTGTGAGATAACCGCTGATTTTCACTCATCACATTCACATTTTGGGCAAGAAGCAGGAGGAAGGGAGTGATAGGGTTTGGGGCGGGCATTCTGCTATGCAGATTATTGTGAGCTGAAGACAATAAGGCTCAGAAGACTCTGAAAGAAACTTTGTCCCCTCTCCCCCAACTAATTGCCTAAAAGGATTTAAGATAGAAGGCCTGTCCCCAGGACAGGCCATCACTGTAGATAACTCTGGGTATGGATAGACTGGGAGGGTCCTTGCTGAGCCCATTCTTACCAAAGTTCTGTTTACCAAACATTTACATTTGTAAGGGAAATCTCCATTTGTAAAGGCATCTACCTCTCTGCACTGGGAAGAAGGGGGGATGACCTCATCTCTAGAAACTTATCAATGTGGAAGGCGAGGCCTTAAATCTGCATAGTAACCTTACTCTTGTTTACTGTGCTTTTCTGGCCATCTCCCATAGCTGACTCTCCCCACCCCCAACACCCTCCTTTGTCTTTAGATGAAGATAATATTTAAGACGAGAACCTCCTCCATTTTGTCAAGTTACCCAATTTTTCTGGGTCTCTCCCGTGTATACATGTTATAAAGCTTTGTTTGATTTTCTCCTGCTATTCGATCTCATGTCAATTTAATTTGTAGCCCAGCCAGAAATGACCCAGAGTGGGTAGAGGATAGTCTTCCTTCCCTTCAGCAGAAAGGGGCACATACCACATATCTGTGACTTCCTTAAGGAGTTTTCTTAGAAGTCCTACGGACAGGTTCTGCTTCCTATGTCATTGCCCACCTCTAACTGCAAAGGAGACTTGGGAAATGTAGGTTTTTTTTGTTTTTTTTTTTGTGAGGAAGATCGGCCCTGAGCTAATGTCTGCCAATCCTCCTCTTTTTGCTGAGGAAGACTGGCCCTGGGCTAACATCCATGCCCATCTTCCTCCACTTTATATGGGACACCGCCACAGCATGGCTTGCCAAGCGGTGCGTCAGTGCACACCCAGGATCCAAACTGGCGAACCCTGGGCCACCGCAGCGGAGCACACGCACTTAACCGCTTGTGCCACCGGGCCAGCCCCAAGGGAAATGTAGTTTTTTAAATTGAAATTTTATTTATTGAAATAGTTGCAGATTCATAGGCAGTTGTAATAAATAACAGAGAGATTCCTTGTACGTTTTGCCCAGTTTCCCCAATGACAACCACTAATCTGTCTTCTATTTGTAAAATTTCATCATTTCAAGAAAGTTATATATAAATGGAATCATACAGTATGTAACCTCATAGGATTGGCTTTTTCACTTAGCGTAAGTTCCTAGAGATTCATCTAAGTTGATTGTATCAATAGTTCGTTTCTTCTTTTTGTGAGTAGTATTTCACAGTTTTTATGTGCTGCAGTTTGTTTAACCATTCACTGGTTGAAGAACATTTGGGCTGATTCCAGTTTTGGTTTATTACAAATAGGGCTCCTATGAACCATTGTGAACAGGTTTTTGTGTAAACACATTTCATTATTTCTTGAGGATAAATGCCGAGGTGTGCCATTGCTGGGTCATATGATAGTTCCATGTTTAGCTTTTTAAGAAACTGCCAAATGCTTTCCAGAGTGGCTGTACCCTTCTACATTCCCATAAGCAATATATGAGGGATCCAATATACCCACATCTTCGCCAGTGTTTGGCGTTGTCACTATTTTGTATTTTAGCCACTCTAATAAGCATGTAATGGTATCTCATTGTGGTTTTAATTTGTATTCCCCTAGTGACTAATGATACAGCACATCTTTTCACGGGCGGATTTGCCATCAGCAGATCCTCTTCAGTGATGTGTTTGCTCATGTTCTTTTGCCCATTTTCTAATTGGATTGTTTGACTTTTCTTTTTTTTTTTTTTACTGTTGAGTGTTGAGAATTCTCTCTATATTCTAGATTTTAATGCTTTGCCAGATATATGGTTGGCAAATATTTTATCCTAGCTTGGAGCTTATCTCTTCATCCTCTTCTCGTGGGCTTTCACATGAAGTTTTTAATTTTGGTGAGATCCAATTTATCAATTTTTCTTTTATGTGTTGTGCTTTTGGTGTCAAGGCTAAGAATTCTTTGTCTTATCCCAGATCCTGGAGATTTTCTATTTTTAAAAGTTTTATTATGTTTTACATTTAAGACTAAGATCCATTTTGAGTTAATTTTTGTATAAGATGTGACACTTGGGTTCTGTTTTGTTTTTGTTTTTTTTTGTATATGGGTGTCCAATTGCTCCAGTACCGTTTATTGAAAAGGCTATCCTTCTCTATTTAATTGGTTTTGCTCCTTTGTGAAACATTAGTTGAGCATATTTGTGTGTCCTCTATTCTATTTCATTGATCTATGTGACTATCCTCCACCAATACCACACAGTCTTGATTACTGTAGCTGGACAATAAGTCTTAGTACTGGCTAGAGGGATTCCTGCCACTTAATCCTTCTTTGTCAAGATTGTCTTACCCATTCTGGGGCCTGTGCCTTAGAATAAGCTGCATATGTCCACAAAAAGCCTTGCTGGGATTTGGATAGGAATTGCATGAAATCTATAGATTTTACTGTGATGAGTCTCCCTACTCATCTTTAGTGTGTTGAGTCTGCCAATCCGTGAATGTGGGATGTTTCTCCATTTCTTTAGCTATTCTTTCATCAGCATTTTGTAATTTTCAGCATACAGATCCTGTACATGTGTTGTTATGTGTATACATAAGTATTTTGTTTTATTTGGGGTGGTTGAAAATGGTGTTATATTTTTAATTTTGGTTTGTCCATGCTCGTTAGTATATTTAAATATAATTGATTTTTCTATATTGATCTTGTATCCTGAGATCTTGCTGAATTCACTTATCAGTTTCGGTATTTTTATAGATTCCATGGAATTTTCCATACAGGCAACCACGTCACATTCAAATAGAGGTAGTTTTATTTCTTCCTTTCCAATCTGTGCCTTTTTTTTTTTTCCTTTTTCTTGCCTCATTGCAGTGGCTAGAACTTCCAGCACTGTGTCGAATAAGAGTGATGAGAGTGGACATCCATGCCTCATTCCCGATCTTAAGGAAAAAGCATTCGGTCTTTCACCATTTAATATAATGTTAGCAGTAGGTGTTTTGTAGATGCTCTTATCAAGTTGAGGAAGTTCCCCTTTATTCCCAGTTTTCAGAGAGTTTTTATTCATGAGTTGTTGTTGAATTTTGTCAAATGCTTTTTCTGCATCAATTGATATGATCCCATGATTTTTCTTCTTTAGCTTGTTGATATGGTAAATTACATTGATTTTTGTTTTTTTTTTAAATTAATTAATTAATTTATTTTCCCTCCAAAGCCCCAGCGGTAGTTGTATGTCATAGCTGCACATCCTTCTAGTTGCTGTATGTGGGACGCGGCCTCAGCATGGCCGGAGAAGCGGTGCGTTGGTGCGCGCCCGGGATCTGAACCCCGGGCCGCCAGCAGCAGAGCGTGCACACTTAACTGCTAAGCCACGGGGCTGGCCCCATTGATTGACTTTTGAATGTTGAACCAGCCTTGCATCTCACTTGGTCATGGTGTATAACTTTTTATGCGTTATTGGATTTAATTTGCTAAAGTTTTGTTGATGATTTTTGCATCTAAGCTCATGAGAGATATTGATCTGTAATTTTCTTTTTTTTTTTGTACTGTGTTTTTCTGGGTTTTGTGTCAGGATAATACTAGCTTCATAGAAAGCCTTAGGAATTGTTCATTTCTCTTCTATTTTCTGGAAGAGATTGTGTAAAATTGATACTAATTATTCTTTACATATTTGGTAGAATTCTCCAGGGAAACCTACTGGGCTTGGAGATTTCTTTTCCAGGAGATTTTTAATTATAAATTCAATTTTTTTTTGATGAATGTATGCTATTCAGATTGTCTGTTTCGTCTTCTTTGAATCTGGATAGTTTGTGGTCTTTGAGGAATTTGTCCATTCCTTTTAAGTTGTCAAATGTATGATACAGTTCAAGTTGTTCGTAGTACTACAAGGTAATGGTCCCAGGAACGTGGAGTGGGATTGTGGGTCTCTGGTCTCCTCCAGCTGGGCTGTCTGATGGCAGTGCCCATGGCCATTGGTGTGGTCTGGAATTGGATGGAGAACAGGACTTGCCAGACCAGGTCCTGATCCATGAATTTGGCTGACACCTCTGAGGGTGTACACACCACAGGGAGCTTCACCAGCGTGTGGAAGTGTGAGTTGGGAGACAGGATATTATCAGGACAATACTGCAACTGATTTTAATTTTCTGAACACAGTGTACTAGTTCACAGTGTACACTAGCTCTCTGAACACAGTGTGCTAGTATACAGAGAGGAAGCGGTCTTTGGAAGATGCTTACGACAGTTACCTCCGAGACCATTCTGGACTTCAGAGCTAGTCCATTTCTGACTGACAGCCAATGGATTTATTGACATGGCCCCTGCTGGCATCTGCAGGTCACAAGGTGATCCTCTCACGAGCAGAAGGCAGTGACTTTAGTTCTAGGTAATGGTAAAGTCATGGACTGCTTGGCCAATGGACAAGTATAGTCCATTTCTTTGCATTCCTTGACCAATAGGAAACTGTGAATGCAACTCCTTTTGTTGACCTTGTAAAACCCTGGGGTTTACCATGACTTGACACAAACTCATTTTAAGGAGGAAGCTTGGCAAGGTCTCCAGTTAGAGTTTTCCAAGGCGAGTGGAGAACTGCAGCACAGCTCAGTGGAGCAGAGCTGGCTGGTGTCCGGACCCTGGCCACAGCCCCCTCAGCCATAGTTGAGCTCATTTAATCTGGAGGGGGCTCATGTGTCTTGGGAAGCAAGATTGGTAAGTTTTGGGAACCCACTGCTGCTACTGGGTAACCATCAAGAGCCCCCAGGCTGTTGTGCTGTAAAGCTGTGGAAGGTTCTGGATGTGTCTTCAGTAGCTTTCCCACTGAGAGTTGGCAGCTGCTTTGGGACACATTGTATTTGGGCTATCGGCCTGGAATACTTTTCTTCCAGATAGCCCCATGACTCTCTTCAGGTCATTTAGGTACCTACTTAAACTACCACCTCAGAGAAGCCCTCTTTGCTCATCCTGTCTAAAATAGATGTGTTTGTGTGCGTGTGTGCACGTATGTGTGCATGCATGTGTATGTGGGTGTCTGTACACACACAGCCCACTCCATCCCTCTTTGTTTTTCTTCATAGGACGTACATTATCTTATATTATATTATATATCTATTATTGATTTTCTGTCTCCCCAACTAGCAGCTAAGACACATGAAGGTAGGGATTTCCATCCTGTTTACTGCTGTAGTCCCAGCATTTATAGAGCACGTGGTAGGTACTCAATAAATATTTGTGTAATGAACGATTGAAGCAATCAGCAACGGCTTGGGGAGGAGTGGGGAATGTGTTGTGGGGAGTGGGGGGTTCCAACTGGAAAACTCCGTGGTGGGCTGAGGCTGACATCTCCAGGGGAAATTGGGTTCAGGACTCAGATCCTAGAGAGTAGTGAGGTGCGGTTGAGGAAAGGGATGTTCATGGAATGGGGAAGGAGGTGCAAAAACAAGGAACCAGAGTTGGATATTTATCACCATCTGCAGGATTTCCCCTCCCTCCTTCCCACTCTCTCTTCTCTCCCTTCTTTCTTTTCATGGAATCAGAAACCTTTATGGGCTATGGTGATCAGAAAGGCTTCACAGGGCCGGCCCTGTGGCTTAGCGGTTAAGTGCACGCTCTCCGCTGCTGGCAGCCCGGGTTCGGATCCCAGGCGCGCACTGAGGCACCACTTCTCTGGCCATGCTGAGGCTGCGTCCCACATACAGCAACTAGAAGGCTGTGCAATTATAACATACAACTCTCTACTGGGGCTTTGGGGAAAGAAAGGAGGAGGATTGGCAATAGATGTTAGCAAGGAGTGGGTCTTCCTCAGCAAAAAGAGGAGAATTAGCATGGATGTTAGCTCAGGGCTGATCTTCCTCACCAAAAAAAAATAAATAAATAAAGGCTTCACAGAAGAGGTGAGAGTTAAATTGCATTTGGAAGACAGCCTTTTGTTTGTTTGTTTGTTAGGAAGATCAGCCCTGAGCTAACATCCAATGCCAATCCTTCTCTTTTTTGCTGAGGAAGATTGGCCCTGGGCTAACATCCGTGCCCATCTTTCTCTACTTTATATGGGACACTGCCACAGCATGGCTCGACAAGCAGTGCGTCAGTGCGCACCCGGGATCCGAACCTGCAAACCCCAGCTGCCAAGGCAGAGCGCGCGCGCTTAACCACTGCGCTACTGGGCCAGCCCCTGAAAGACAGTCTTAAAGCCACGTTTCCTTTCAAAGTCAACAGAGTTGGGACCAGATGTGGAAATATCGTATTTCTGGTTGCTTTTTATAAATTACATTTTCAGTCTTCTTTGTTTTCCTCCATTAGCATGAATAACTCAGATTTAGCTCTTTTTAGTTATTCTTGCTCTAAGATCCACCTCTAGTAGTGAGTACATTTGAGGCTAAAAATATCATTTCTTCTTCCCAGGATGAAGTAAACCAGATCATGGAAACCAATTTGTGGCTACGTCACGTACGTGTCTACACCATGTGTCCTTCTCTTGGACCTGTGGTACCCATGTGTCAGTTCCAACAATGTCTAATGTCTGGCATTCCTTCTTTCCATCTCCAACTTATGGTAGAGCATGAAAGATTATCTATCTCCAAAGCCTAAAGTTCAGCTCTGGTAACAGCTTGCTTGATGTAAGCTTCACAGGTGCAGAAATCTAGTGGCCAAGGTCTCTGGAACATAGAGACTCTGTCCGTTCTGCTTTCTGTTCTCAAGTCTCCTATTTTTATCTGTCACTTGAGCTCCAGAGTCAGATGCCCTTTCTTTGATCCTGCAGCACCAGGCCTAGAGAACTCAGTAGCTGAGCATGAGAGCATGTGGGGTAGATTCCACCAACTGGTTTTATCAGTTATACCATCTTGTTCTTCCTTCCTGCCTTAATCATTTACACGGATTTTGAAACAAACTCGTCATGGTACACTTGAATTATCTTTTTAATATTAGAAATGGGTTGCTACTCCAGTTTGAATATAGTCCATGGAAATTGAGCCTATAACCTTGGCCAGCTAATTAATAATCAATAGATAATTATCTAATAGCTATTACATAATTTATATTTTTCAAAATCAGGTCAGCTACCTAGCTTCCTGTTCCCCACGGATTTAATCTCTCGACTTTGATAGAAACCAATATACTCTTCAAATAAGAACTTATTTTTTTCAAAAACTACTGAACCAACATAGAACTAACATTGGAAGAAAGTTACTAAGAAATTTTTTTTAAACTGACTTCTATTTTCCTTAGATTTGGAATGATTATAAATTGCGCTGGGACCCAGTGGAATATGATGGCATTGAGACCCTCCGTGTTCCTGCGGATAAGATCTGGAAGCCCGACATTGTCCTCTATAACAAGTACGAGTGTCTGACCGTGGTGGTCTCTTCCCAAAATGCCTGTGGTAAATGCGGGCCCCCAGCGAAGGGGTGTCACTAATGGTGTCTGATTTACTTTTCAGTGCTGTTGGCGACTTCCAAGTCGAAGGCAAGACAAAAGCTCTTCTCAAATACGATGGCATGATAACCTGGACTCCCCCAGCCATTTTTAAGAGTTCCTGTCCTATGGATATCACTTTTTTCCCTTTTGATCATCAAAATTGTTCCCTGAAATTTGGTTCCTGGACATATGACAAAGCTGAAATTGATCTTCTAATCATTGGATCTAAAGTGGATATGAATGATTTTTGGGAAAACAGTGAATGGGAAATTGTTGACGCTTCTGGCTATAAGCATGACATAAAATACAACTGTTGTGAAGAGATATACACAGATATAACCTATTCTTTTTACATTAGAAGATTGCCAATGTTTTACACCATTAATCTGATCATCCCCTGTCTCTTTATTTCATTTCTAACTGTATTGGTCTTTTACCTTCCTTCTGACTGTGGTGAAAAAGTGACACTTTGCATTTCAGTTCTGCTTTCTCTGACTGTGTTTTTGCTGGTAATCACAGAAACCATCCCATCCACATCTCTTGTGATCCCACTGGTGGGCGAGTACCTACTGTTCACCATGATCTTTGTCACCCTGTCCATCGTGGTGACCGTATTTGTGTTGAACATACACTATCGCACCCCGACAACACACACCATGCCCAAGTGGGCGAAGATGGTTTTCCTCCAGCTGTTACCCCAGATCCTGATGATGAAGAGGCCTCTGGATAAGACGAGAGAGACAAGTTCTGATAAAAACCCCAAAGGCGTTCCCAATAGGCCTCCCAAAGTCAAATTTCATAATCATAGAGAGCCCAAACTTCTGAAAGAATGCTGCCACTGTCATAAATCAAGTGAGCTTGCGACCAGCAAGAGAAGATTAAGTCATCAGCCTTTACGTTGGATGACCGAAAATTCAGAGCACTTGCCTGAAGTTGAAGATGTGATTAATAGTGTTCAATTCATAGCAGAAAACATGAAGAACCAAAATGAAACAAAGGAGGTATGTCTCCCCCACATGTCTCTTCTAGCCTGTCCTCCCTGCACAGGCCTAGAGGCACTTTATAGACATGGTCAGATCTTCAGTGTGAGTTCTGTTTACAGGAGGGTCAGGCAGCATTACTCTAAGATCCAGCTCTGTTGTTAGGAAGGTATGGGTGGACTGACCTGTGGGTGGCGTCGGGTAATGTGTAGCCCCAGAGCCCATCTCTGCCTCCAGAAATGTTAACTCAAGTGAAATCTGGTTAAAATAATCATTCAGAGCAACCTTGGTGAATGAAACCAGAAGCCCCTGAACAAGAAACAGTGGCAGGTGGAAAGGGGAGAACTGTCCCAGAGTGCAAGGAGAAATGACGGCAGAGCAGCCTGCAATTTGAGAGCAGGGGGGAGGAAGGAGAGAGGGAGCCTTCCGCAGCTCCAATCCCACTTATTCTACTTTACAGGG
Organism: Diceros bicornis minor; assembly: GCF_020826845.1. Classification (NCBI taxonomy): domain Eukaryota; kingdom Metazoa; phylum Chordata; class Mammalia; order Perissodactyla; family Rhinocerotidae; genus Diceros; species Diceros bicornis. The sequence goes on along the minus strand of NC_080768.1, from coordinate 39,731,194 downwards.
ATTTAGGTGCTGATGGAATGAGCATTAGGGGTATTTTTAGCATCAACATATTCTGCTCCTGTTGCCCAGGGTCTAACTATAGCAGCATGGACCTCCCCCATCCTCCAGAGAGAGTTCAAGAAAATCACGCCAATTTTCCATACCGTAAGGATGACCAGCTGAGGGCATCTGAAAACTCATGCCAGGTGTCCGAGTTTGACCTCATAGTGCAGCTGCTGGCATTCATATCTCCTAGTGAAGGATATTGTGAGACCTGAAGTCCACCCTGTTGTACAGGGGAAGACACTGTGACTGCGTGTCACACAGGCGGGGATAGGGGGATACATGATGGGACACGTGAGCCCAGAACTCACCTCCATGGTGACACCTTCATAAAATCTAGGGGAGAGTTGCTGTTGACTTCATCACCACCAGGTAGGGCTCTCAAGACACAACCAGGGAGACTTTGGCAGAAGGTTGGAGGTCAGGAACTAGAAGGACCTGAGAAATGCAACAAGCTCTCCACAGCCAGCATGACTTTGACGTCTAGAGGACTGCCTATTCCTGATAAGGGGGTCCTCCATCGTACCTCATGTCCTACACCCGCTGTCTCAGACCCATTTCCCAGACTTGCCAAGAGGTCAGAATATCCAGTGGTACCAATGACAAGAGTTGAGCTCTCTGAGCAACCATTGTTTGGGAGTCAGGAAAAGTCCTTTGTGACCCATGGAATCCTGCTTACTCTGTAGTCAGCTGCATGAGGCTCCAACGCGGCACGTGCATCCACCCTCTTCAGACAAAACAAAAGTTCTTCTGTGTACTATATAGGAGACATGGGTTAATCAGAATAATACTAATATTTGCTTTAAAAATTTCCAGGGAAATCTTCTTTGAAAAGGAAGCAGCTTATTTATGAAAGAGAGCATATTTCCTACGGTTTTGATTTTTAAAAATTGCTTTAACTTTTTGTTTGCCTTTCAGGTAGAAGACGACTGGAAATATGTGGCCATGGTGGTGGACAGAGTATTTCTTTGGATATTTATAATTGTCTGTGTGTTTGGAACTGCAGGGCTATTTCTACAGCCACTACTGGGGCACACAGGAAAATCTTAAGGATGTATTTTCCTTTTATCTTCAGAAACATAGATGCTCTATTTGTTCTATGTTCCCTACCACAAGGGAAGGGACATAAAGCTTTCTGCCCAAGTCCCCCATCAACTGAAGCTGATGACTAGATGGAAAAAGAGGATTTTATTGCAAATTAGGGCCCGAATGCCCTCCTTTGTAGCAGAGAGGAGTATTTTAAGACGTGTTAACACTGGAGCCCAGAGCTGGCAGCGCTCACAGGCTTCTCCTGTCTGTACATGTTTGGTTTCCAGGGATGTGAATGACCCATACGCGGCGAATCATGTCATCAACATCAAGCCACACCAAAAAGAGGTTCTGTTGTACCTCCAGCTTATGCTGCTTATCAGCACACTGACACGCCAGCCGTGAAACTCTGGAACTTGGACCTTGCTGACGCTTGCAACGCTTGTGAACTATTGTATGCCTGCTTTCTTGTGCCTGTCTCTGTGATGTAGCTCACACACACCCACATCATTTGATACATTAATTGGCAAAAAGCAGGTAGTCAGAGTCTATCTCAGCAGGCTGTGTTTATGAGCATTCATCTGGCAGGAAACTTGAGTGGGAAGCCAGCACTGTGCTAGGCATTGCAAGGGTAACAGAAACAGTCCCCAAGCACTTGCAGCTTTTTAGGAAAAGTCATAAACACCAGGATCTCCAGGACCAGGTGTCATGTGGGGAACGTAACTAGAGCAATCAAAATCGGAGAACACGATGCGGAGTGGCGGGCAAACCTGAAGAACCTTTGTTGTGGGTCAAAAGGGTGTCTTTTCTGGTCAACACTTTCCATTGTTCACTGTAGCTGAGACTGAAAATAAAATTATTTCTTCTCTAAGACATTGTAGTCTCGTACCTTTTGGAGCAATTCCTTTTCTGAGAGGGAGAACCTTGGGAATCTATTTTATTCCACTCTAACTTATTATATTTTTATTTGTTGTATAAATATTATTATAATTTTAAAGATGTATTTTAAAGAAGAAAAAAATAAATCTACCCTAACAAAGGCACTAATTTCCTTTTTGCCTTTTCCCTTCTAGTCCTCATTTGTATGCACACATAATTTTGCACTTCAGTTTTACCTTTCAATTTTGTATTTTGCTGTTTTCTCAAAACAGCATGTCAGCAACATTTCTCCATGATGTTACATAGTCTTGAAGTATAATTTTTATGATTGCATAATCTCCATTGTGTTGATACCCTGTGACTTCTATTACCACGTGTTAATTCTTCCTTGTCTATCTCATCCTGGAGCATAAAGCAATCTGTGGTACGCCAGGCAGAGGTCTTAAATTTGAATTACTCTGTTTTAAAGTATTTTTACTCCTTCTCATATTTGTGATTTTAGTACCTATATTTTATCTTTCTGTGTTTACAGAGGGTTGGTTGTTAGTTGATACTTTTTTTTTGACTATTAAGCCAAATAGATATTTAATTTCTTTCTTTCTTTTTTTTTTTGGTGAGGGAGATTGGCCGTGAGCGAACATCCGTTGCCAATCTTCCTCTTTTAGCCGAGGAAGATTGTGGCTGAGCTAACATCTGTGCCCATCTTCCTCTATTTTGTATGTGGGACACCGCCACAACAATGGCTTGATGAGTGGTGCATAGGTCTGCAGGCGGGATCCGAGACTGCAAACCCCGGGCCACCGAAGCGGAGCGTGTGAACTTAACCACTACACCACCAAGCCAGCCCCTTAATTTCATTTTTAAAAAAGTTTTAATTGTGGTAAAATACACATAACATAAAACTCACCATCTTAGCCATTTTTAAGTGTACAATGCAGTGGTATTAAATACATTCACATTGTTGTGCAACTGTTAGTGAACCAAAGTGGGTTTGCTTCTTGGTGAGTTGAAATCAAAGCCTGTACCAGAAGTAGTTATCACACAAAGTAAAATTTATTTGCAGCAGATAAAGAGATCACAGGGAATCATTTCCAAAGCCGTGGCCCCTGAGCAAGGGAAAACAGGTGCCTTTTATTTCAGGTGGGGAATGAATACTCAAAAGGTAAGTTTCATCATTACATGTAGAGGTGGGCTTAAGCACTCGTAGGCACAGTTTGAAAGCATGCTTCCACAAACATCGCATGTTATGCTAATAAGGTTTAAGCTCCTCCTGGTGTGGAGATCTTGACGTTAAAATGAAGCAAAGGTATCTCTTGGGCACTTCTCAGCCTGTCTGTGCAAGCGTCACTTTTGTGGTGGAGTTTGGACTGGTTCAGGGTGGTTGGTAATTTCATCTCTTAACATAATTGAAAAACAACTTTGAGAAACAGTTAAGTGCTTTTGAAATTGCCTTTGAGCCCTTCCTTTGAGGACAGTTAGTTGGTGACACAACCATCACCACCATCCATCCCCAGAACTCTTTTCATCTTGCAAAACTGAAACTGAAACTCTGTACCCATTAAACAACAACTCCCCATTGCCCCTCTCCACAGCCCCGGGCAACTACCGTTCTACTTTGCTTCTATGGATTTAACCACGCTGGGTACCTCATATAAGTGGAATCAGGTAGTATTCGTGTTTTTGTAACTGGCTTATTTCACTAAGCATAATGTCTTCAAGTTTTGTCCATGTTGTAGCATGTGTCAAAATTTCTTTGCCTTTTGAGGCTGAATAATATTCCATTGTGTGTATATACATACATCATGTTCTTTTATGCATTCATTTGTCAATGGACACTTGGGTTGGGTTTCTTCCACCTTTTGGCTACTGTGAAAAACGCTGCTATGAATATGAGTGTAAAAACATCTCTTTGAGTCACTGTGATACTGGCTCAAGACAAGGTTGACATAAGGGAAGCCATATTGTAGAAAAGAAAAACTCTGTTGTAACTTTGAATGACCTCTGACAAACTAACCCAGCTGGATACGCACCCTCCAGGAGATCTAACTGCTCTGTAGATTTTATGACCCCTGCTTGTGCATGTACCTCCCAGCTGCGATAAGATGATAACTGCTTTTTTGAGTTCCTTAGGAATGTGATGACCCCCGAACAAAGAATCTATGCTAATAGCCATCATCAATGAAAACTGAAAGGTCTGGTGTGGCAACTCCCAGTCTGTAACATCAGAAGGTCAACATTCCTAACCCCCTCTCCAGTAATGCAATGGTCCATATAACTGCTGTAAGATTTCATGCCACCTTAAGATGGTTCTTTTGGACATGAGTCAGCCATCCTCCCTCTTGCTAGAAAGCTGTAATAAAAAGTCCATTTTCTCCTACCACCTTGCCTCTTGACTATTGGCATGTCTTGTGGCGAGCAGAAGGCCCCATGTTGGGCAGTAACAACTGCTTTCAATTCTTTCGGGTATATACTGAGAGGGAGAATTGCTGGATTATGTGGTAATTCTATTTTTAATTTTTTGAGGAACTGCCATACTCTTTTCCACAGTGGCTACAGCATTTTACATTCCTCACCAACAGTGCACAAGAGTTTCACATCCTCACCAACACTTGTTATTTTCTGTTTTTTCGATAGTAGCCATCCTAATGGGTGTAAGATAATATCTCTTATGGTTTTGACTTCCATTTTCCTAATGCGTAGTGATGTTGACCATCTCTTCATGTGCTTATTGGCCATTTGTATATCTTCTTTGGAGAAATCTGTATTCAAGTCCTTTGCCCTTTTTAAAATCAAGTTATTTGTTTTTTTGTTGTTGAATTGTAGGAGTTCTTTATATATTGTGGATATTAACCCCTTATCAGATATAAAAACAAGACTTTTAAGAACTGCAAAACAGGAAGATGGGAGGAAAGTGCTTCCAGCCAGGGGCAAGAAAACCCCAATCCTGACTTCTTAACACATTCTTTTATACTTGAACATACCTCAGACTTCCCAGCCCAGCTTTCCAGAAGTTGCTCAGTGATCCTCAGAGGAGAGAGGATCTTGTACTCACAAGTAAACAAACCTACATTTGTCGACACAAAATAGCCAATAACCATTCTATACATAAGAGAGAGAGGTGAGTTTTACTTGAGCCAGAGTGAGGATTATAATATGGGAAGGTCTTTTCCAGAAAGGAAGAAAGCGTTGCGGAGAAGCATAGCTTTCAGTACAGTCTTATATCTTTTTAGAACAAAGAACATATATTAAACACACCCAGGATGCATAGTCATCAAAGTTTCAAAGAGATATTCAGTCGCAAATAAGCAAGTCAACACGACCCGAAGTGGAGAAAGGGACTAGGCACTAAAGGGACCAGGTGTTACCAATGAGGCGTTACCCATAGGGCGTAGAGGGGAAGCACGCATTCTTATCTTAAGAGAGCGCATTCTTTTTTTTTTATTATTATTTATTTTTTCTCCCAAAGCCCCAGTAGATAGTTGTATGTCATAGCTGCACGTCCTTCTAGTTGCTGTATGTGGGATGTGGCATCAGCATGGCCAGAGAAGCGGTGCGTCAGTGCATGCCTGGGATCCCAACCCGGGCCGCCAGCAGCCGAGCGCGTGCACTTAACCACTAAGCCACGGGGCCGGCCCGGGAGAGCGCATTCTTTAATGGTCAAAGCAGACGTATAATGTATGTTTGATAGGCCATAAGTCAGTCTTCTTTAGTTTAAGCCGAATCAGTTTTGAACCCAAATAGTTACCCCACATACCTCAATATGTGAGAATCTCTTGTCGCATTTAAAAAGAAATAAGCATTTGAAAAGAGGAGAGTCACAGCATTTGTTGGGAAGAGCAAAGAGAAGCAAGAATTGAAAATTTGTAAAGGCTTATGAAGACATTAAAACATTAAAGATCTCTGTTAATTGAGATTTTTAACTTTTAGAATTGACTTGAAATTCTTTTGATCATGATTTCATTATCAATATCTGTGTGTGTGAGCGCACACACACACACACATGCACTCTCATGGAGGTGCCTCTGCGTATATGGACTATAGAATCAGTGACTTTTAGGGATGGAATGGAACTCATAGATTATTTAGCCCAAATTTTTTTTATCTCAAGAGGTGCCCATGATCACATAGCTAACAAATTCCACTCTGAAACCCTTGTCTCGACTCTTAAACCATTTCCTTTGAAATTTGTAAACAGTTAGCCATTGATGATTAGTAGCTAATAACTAGAGTTTTTTTCTTTTTTGCAATTACTGATTATAGCTTTCAGTTCTTCCCCCGCCCATTGTTAACCATGCTGCTTAGGCAATATGCTGTCTGATTCCCACTAGGTTCCTATAGATAACATCTCCCTGGAGCCTGGGTCACGATGGTAATGGGTGTTTGAGCTGTTTTTCAGGAATTAGAGCCCCTTGTCCACTTCAGGCCGGTTGACACCACCAACCCATCAACTGGGCCCACGCAGATGTCGGATAAATGTCCTTTTCACGTCAAGAGGCTAAAAACTCCACCCTCAAGTCATGCTAATGCCACTATTTTGTGAACATGCGTCCTATGAAGAGGCATGAAGTCTGACTACGCTTGCGCGGATCATCAGTTACCTCGCCTCTCCTCACTGCCAATCATCTATCCCCACACTTCAGACTGCCTTGCCCTCTACCTCATAAATATCCCTGAGTCCCCATTTTCAAGGAGGCAGATTTGAGACTTATTCTCCCATTTCCTGACTTGGCTGCCTTGTGATTAAACCCTCTCTCTGCTGCAATCTCATGGTCTCAGTGACTGGCTTTCTGGGCAGTGGGCAAAAATGAACCTGGTTCAGTCACACTTGACCCCTGCACAATTCAGTCTCTCTTGTGAGATGAGAATAGAAAAAGACAACTGAGACGGCCCATCTTCTCCCCTCCCCACCCCCACCACACCCCACCCCACCCCGAGTCCACCTCATAAGGCCGGGTTTCCTCATAAGGGGAAAGCATCTTTCACTGTCAATAATTAGAAGGAGGAAGAACGCTTTGAACTATAAACCAGGTTAGATGGATGAAGGAGCAAATGCTGTCTTATTTTAGGGAAGTCGGGACTATCTGCAGTGTCAGAGTTTATTTTAATGGGGGCAGGGGATACAGTATCTCACGTGGACAAAAATGAGTCTTCAGAATATCAATCGCTGCTGAGTTGAATAGCAGACGTTTTTGGGACTAGAAATCACGAATCAGAGTGGAGGCGTCCCAGGGTTTCTTCTCCTTAACTGCTCCACCAGTTCCTGCTTCCCTTGGCTGTAGCAGCAGAAAGGGAGCAGAGAAGAAAAACCTTTGATGTTAGCAGATGCTGAAGTGCAAAGAGACTGCTCCACAGGGGGCGGGTCCTCACTCGGGGTTTACAGGAGCCACGTGGAGTGGTGTGCTCACGGAGAGGCTGCTCATGGAAAGGCGATGTGCTCATGAGGGGTGGTATGCTCATGGTATGTGTCCCCACTGAGCTCCAGTCCACTGTCATCGTGCCGGAATGTGGGCTTGGGTGCTTGATCTTCTGATTTTTCAAGAGAAACTGAAAATCCAGCTTTTTATATAAAATCTCCTAGTTTTAAAATGTGGCAACTAAGTTAAGAAATGAAAATAAAGTCTCTGTGTTAGCCAAAAAAATCCTGTGTGCAAGGCCAGGAGTTTGTAGCCTTTGACTGAACAAACTGGGGGTTGATACCTTCTGTTGGGCGAGGTCGAACAAGAGGGGCAAAGTCAGGGTGGAGCGAAGGGGAAGAAGTGGGCGCAGGAAGAGGTAGACACTGGGAACCATGGCGGCACCATCTGAGGGCCTAGAGAACATGGACTCGGGATGCCCCCACCCAGCCCCAACCTCCCCTAAGGCCTAGGGTGTGCCTCTTGTGTGCAGTGAGGGGGCAGGGAGATAAGAACAGGGGCACAACGTGGTAGCATCTTCCCTTGCCATCCCCCCTTCAACTTTGGAACTACCATCTGAACCCTTCAGTGGTATCCAGCCATTCTCAACCAGAAGTAGTGCTATTGCACCCCTTTCTCTCTCTCTCTCTCTCTCTCACACACACACACACACACATACACAATTCCCAGTTGGTGTTGGAAATGTCTAAAAGGGCATTTGTGGTTGTCACAGTGACTGGGGACGCTATTTGTCACTTACAGCCTAGGGGCTAGGGGTGCTCAACATCCTGCAATGTGTGGGACAGGCCGATATAGCATTCTCCCTATCAAAATGACCATAAGGCCCCCTATGAAAAACCAGAACCCTCTAGAGGGTAGTAGTTTGGAGCACAGGCCTGAGAAGGCACATGCTAAGCATGTTGAAGGCTTATTGAGGGGCAGCCACATGCCACACCATAACCACACCCTCACTGGGTGGTCACCCAGGACCTTCGTCTGTACAGAGGACCTTCATCTGTAAACAGGACGATGATAGTGCTTTCCTCAAGGGCTGTTTAGAAGGTTGCCTGAATTAATCTCCACAATTTGTTTTTTTCCTTCTATGATTTCCCTTTGGCTACTGCACTCTTCTGGCCTGGCTGGATCTCCTCTTGTTGCCCAAAGCTGGGACCATCCCTGAGCGCTCAGGGGCATGTCTAATTCTACAACAGGCCAGGCTGCTCTGCCCCGACAGCGGTTACTCTGCCTGGAGGTGTGACAACATACACCAGTGGGTATATTGCTGCTCTCAGCTGGTGTTCCCAAACCTAAGATTGTCCATGAACCAAAGAAATAATGTTACTTTTATTTTCACTATTATTTTATTGATCTACTGAACAGAAAGTCTTAATACAAAGAAGGAATATATGTCAGGTTAAACATAAATGGTAGTCAGCACAGCTGTTAATTAAACGAATTCACTTTAATACATAATAGTAGGTGTTTCCGAGAAAGAATTATGACACGACCAAAAGGTCCGTCCAAGCATAAAAATATTACTCTTCGGAAATGACAGTGTTCTAACGTAGCTGCCTAGAGACCATCATTAAACAGACCAGGGTAATGGGGAAGAGTCTCTATAACTTTGCTATGTGTATGGGCACAGGCTGCACCACTACATGTACCAACTGGATAGACAGAGAGACCAGGCCGTTATCATCTTCATCCAGGGGTTAGTCTTCACACTAATGATGAGATAGCCAGACAGTGTGTCTACTCGGACAATACAACATGAACTACACATCATCATCTATGATGTATTCTGCCAAAAATATTGAACTGGAATTATAGTTGTAACTTCCAATTTACAGGAAATACAGGCGACAGAGGAACAACTAAGTGACACCAGAAGCAAGCAACCAGACACATCCAAAAAAGGAGACATTCTTGGGGAAAACCGATCTAGTCCTTTCAACAAGTCAGTGACAAGAAAGAAATTAAAATAGATTTAAGAGACATAACTCTATGGGTTGAATCCTATTTTAGATAAGCTAGCTATAAATTCAGGCTATTCTTGAGATAGTTAGGGAAACTTGAATATGGAGTTATTAATTTTTCTAAGTATGATAATAGTATTTTAGAAATTTTTTAATGTAAGAAAAATGTTTCTTTAAGGTATATACTGAAAATCACACACAAACACAGAGCTGGAAATATTGGGAGGGGCTGAGCAAGAGTACAAATTTGTCCTCATTTCAGACAACCCACTCCAAACTTTCTGGTGCTCGTTTAATTAGTCAACAACTGTTAATTAAGCTTCGGTCACGTACTCAGCTCTGTTAGATGCTGATGAGGAAAAAATGGAGGTTATGCTATGATATGGCTAAGGAAATAAAATTCACTTAATAAAATGATAGAGGGCAATTCCATTCTAAACTACATAGCAGAGACTGAAAACACCACAGGCTTTCAGAGACGGGGAGGTCAGTGGGGGCTGCAGGTTCTGTGATGGCTTCACGAGGAGGTGAGATGTGAGCAGAGACTCGAAGGATGAGAACGATTTAAGACAGCTGTGTGCCCGCACACGTGTGTGTGCCCGCACTCGTGTGTGTCTGTGCATGTGTGCGCCCACGTGTGTCCACACACGTATGTGTGCCTGTGCATGCGTGTGTCCTCCATGCTCACATGTGTAATGGAGAGTTAGATGGGTCTTGCAATGTCCACTTGTTGGAATTAGCTAGCAGATTTTGCCCACAGAAGATTTTTCTTGCTATACATTTGAAATTAAAATTTCTTTGCTTTCAAGTTATCTTTTGTATTTACGTCCTTAGGGTTATTGTGATATACAAACCTTTATCCTTCTCCCTATCGGAACTGTTATCGTCTCCCACCTTAGCAGCAACGAGGCTTAAGCTGCGTGTACACGCGTAAATGTTTGATCTTTGCTGCATCTGCGCCTGGTCAGAAAGAGGCTTGCTGTGGAAAGCGTTTCACGAGGCATTTTCAAAATTTAAAACTGAATTAGAATCTAAACGCACTCTTCTAAGATTACTGTTGCCATTTACCTAGCAAATTAATGAGTTGAAGAAAGTTAAGTAATGAGTTAAAGTCAACAGTGTTCTCAATAAAAGGAAGAAGAACAGGGACTTGCCCTTTGAATCCACAAACCCACCAGGGATTTAAGCAGCGAATCTTTGATATTTATAACAACGTTTTCCTGCAAATGCTATTCTAAAGTAGATTACATTTCCCCAAAGGAATAAAGTTCTAATTAGAAATTATGTGGTTTAAAAGTTGTGAAAGCCCCAGTGTAAAACTCCAAAGTATAGAATTCTAGAGCGGGAGAGAGCTTCAGAGGTCATGAGTCATAATCTCTTATTATTGACCAGGAAACCAAAACCGAGAGAGGGCAAATGACCCTCCTAAGGCCCCACAGCTCACACAGCTAGGTAGTGGCTTGTCTAGAATCCAAGAGTTCAGTGTCCTGGTTTCCACTTCACCATGTCGCCTCCCTTTTAAAAATCCAGTAAAGTGTGCAAAAGAGTAATGGATATGTGGATCATACAAGGAGCCCCAATGTTCTATAAGGTGTGCACATAGCACATAAAAATACACTTCTATGGTACAAAATTTGGTATCTATTGAAAACAAATACGTTGACCATGTTAAATATTACTTAAACACTTAAAAAATACAAACGTGATTCCTTTCCTGGAATTTAGGTTGAGGGTGATTTGAATGGCATGAATCTTTTTTCAAAAGCAGTCCAGGCTATTTGAAAAAATTCTATTTTTTCTGTTCACTATGGTTCTGTGTTTGTTCTAAGAATAGAGCGGATCTGGGCACTTTGTAGGCCTAGGAAAGGGAGCCAGACAAGACGGGGAGAGTAACTAAAGGAAGATTTCCAAGAGGAGGGATCAAGGGCACAAGGGAAGGAGAGATGAGGTAGGAGAAGAAGGGCCAGTTGGTATGAAGAGAATGGAGATCTGACTGGAAGCAGGAAAAGTAGATTGGCGACTACTGGAAATGTCCAGGAGACTGTGGACAGCCAGGTGGGAAGAACCCCATGAAGTGGACATAATCCTCCCCCCAAGTCTAACAACATATGTGGATCATTAGCTTCAACAGATTCCTCACTTTTTTTGTTTTGCCAATAAATTAGCAATTTTATTCTCAACAGAATCATCTTTTCAGTCTTCATCCATGTCCAGCATCCACCAGTCTACAAAGTCAAGATTATTTAGAGTCCTTACAATACATCCACACTCTTCTCATGATATGGTGTCACTTTTGGTGACTTGTCAGTGTTCCAGCTGCCATGGACAATGTCTATAGGGGTTGGGATTTAGAAAAGATTTCTGGTATACAATGGCTGGCTGATGTGTTTCCTTCTTTTTTTTTTTCCTCCAAATCTTATTGACATTTCAGGAGAAATGTAAAATGAAAACAGATCCATAACAGCACTGGCAAGTTGGCTGAGGTCCCTTCATAGACTAGATTGGTGGGGAATGGCTGGAATATGGGACAGATAAGATCAGATTTATGGTAAAACCTAATACAGCAGTGGAGTTTGTGGTCCCATGCAGGAAAGAAGGGGCCACCAAAGAAATTATTCTTTCTAGCAAAAGCCCACAATAATGCTAAGATTATACACAGAGGAGACTTAAAGAGGAAGTGCAGTTGTTGAGTGATCACGCAGAGGACCAAGAACAGCTGCAGCAGGTCCCTCCTTTCACAGTGGCTTCTGTCGTCTGTCTCCACAAACGTGGGCATTCTGACACATGAGAATCCAGACTGGGCACTAGAGTCAGAGAATTAGGGCAGTCCCCAAGTTTATTTCTGGCTACCATGGAGGAAGGGGTGACCCCAAATGTAGAAGATGAGCCACTCACACACCCTGGGAAATGCTTGCTTGAACACAGGCAGTAGAGGAAAGCAACTGCAGCCAGATTTCCTGCAATGAGAAGTGGTTTCCACTGTTGGGTGACTAAACAGTACCAAAAGTCACCACATATTTGAGTAAAATGACCACAAAAAGTATCAAAAATCAGCAGAAGAATTAACCCCTGAAGAAAAACCGTGAATGCAGACAATAGAAGAAGACTTTAAAGTTACTATAACTAGTATTGCCCAAAATATTCCAGAGGGTATGACACCCAAAAAGAAGAATTAGAGTTCTTGGATGTCAAATACATGATTCATCCACAAACAAAATCCACACCTCGGTAGGAAGGCTGAACAGCAGAATAGGCAATGACGGGAGATCAGATTAGTTGGCTGTCTCATCAAGCCAAACATATGAAAAATTAATGAAATAAAAAGTGCGAGAGAAAAGTTAATAAGTTATTAATGTGGAAGATAGATCCAGGGATACCAAGATCCTTCTATTAGAAATTTCAAAACGAAAGATGAGACAGAATGGAGGACAGAAAATAATAAAAGAAATAAGAGAAGAAAATTTGCATAAGTTGAAGAAGAAAGACCTCAGTCATCAAGTGCCAAGACAAAGAGAGAGAGAGAGAGAAAGTCCTATACATAGACACACACAGCACACAGGGGACATTTCTAAAGTCCAAAGATAAAGAGAAAAACCTCCGAGTTCCAGGAAGGAAAAAACAAGAACCTAAAGCAATAAGGAATAAGAATCACCACTCACCATCCTCCTCATCTATAACATGGGATATTGTAGGTTAATGTCTTCAAAGTTCCGAGGGAAAATTTTTTTTTTTTGAGGAAGATTGGCCCTGCACTAACATCTGTTGCCAATCTTCCTCTTTTTTCTTTTTTCTCCCCAAAGCCCCAGTACATAGTTGTATATCATAGTTGTAGAGTTGTAGCTCTTGTATGTGGGACACCTCCTCAGCATGGCTTGATGAGCGGTGAGTAGGTCTGCACCCAGGACCTGAACAGGTGAACCCCGGGCCGCCAAAGCAGAAAGTGCAAACTTAATGGCTGCGCCACTGGGCTGGCCCTGAGGGAAAATGATTTTGAACTCGGAATTTCACGGCCAGCCCACCTATTCTGTGAGGGCAGAATAAATTACAATTTCAGAAATGCAAAGATTCAGAAAGGTTACCACACTCAAAACTTTCTAACAGAGTTATTTAGAGATGTATTCCTCTGAAATAAGGAAACAAATCAGAGAAAGAGGAAAACTCAGGATTAAAAACAGTGGTGAACCAAGAAAAGATTAAAACAATTAATTGTTTATAATGTGGCTGTGGCCAAACTGTGTTGTCAATAAATTATTCTGAAGAAAGAGACATAATATAAAAAATTAATAATCCAGAACTAAAATTCTGGATGACTTGGAGGAAATATAAAAGGTGATAAAGAAAGAGGGGAAGAGAAGGTGCCAAAGGAATTGTTTAGAGAGTGTCAGCTATGGATATTAATTCATTTTTTATTAATAAATTAATAGAAATGGATGTATAATTTTCAAACCATTAGAGAAAAACAAGGAACAGATAAACTCAACCAAAGCTGGAAAGGAGCAAAAAAAGAAGAAAACATTCTACGGAAAACACAAAACAAAACAGCATAAATAAGACTAAACATATCGCAGGTGACAATATATGTAGTGGGTTAAACCCTTAAACCTGGTTTTAAAAAGTCCTAGCTGCAAACCATTTATGAGAGGCATTCCCCAAACAAAATAATCCAGAGAGAGATTTGGATTTATAACTGGGAAAGGAAAACAATTGCTTCGAGATAAAACCAGGAAGGATTTGGTAGCAGCAATTTTGGAGGGCAAAAAGCATTTGAACAGACTCTCCTTGAAGAGTCTTAGACAGGGAGTGGAGGTGGGGTGGGGATGAAGTGCACCCAGAGGGGCAGGGAGACACATGGAAACAGAATGGAAAGTATCTGGCAATGGGTTTTTGGATTTGACACCAAAAGCAAAGGCAACAAAAGCAAAATAAACAAATGGGACTACATCAAACCAAAAAGCTTCTGCACAGCAAGGGAAATCACCAGGAAGACGAAAAGGTAACCTATGGAATGGGAGAAAGTATTTACAAACCACATATCCAATAAGAGGTTAATATCCAAAATACATAGGGAACACATACAACTCAATAGCAAAAAACCAAATAACCCAATTATAAATGAGCAAGGGAACTGAAAAGACATTTTTCCAAAGAAGACATGCAAATGGCCAATAGGTACATGAAAAGTGCTCAACATCAGGGAAATGAAAATCAAAACCACAACGAGATATCACTTCACACCTGTTAGGGTGGCCGTCATCAAGAATAAAAGAGAGAGCAAATGCTGGCGAGGGATGTGGAGAAAGGGAACCCTCGTGCACTGTTGATGGGAACGTAAGTTGTCACAGCCACTATGGAAAGCAGTATGAAGCCTATTCAAGAAATTAAAAACAGAGCTATCATATGATCCAGCAATCCTACTTCTGGGAATATTTCCACAGGAAACAAAATCATTCTCTTGAAGAGGTCTCTGCACGCCCATGTCCCTTGTAGTACTCACAATAACCAAGGTTTCGGTATTGAAACAACCTAAGTGTCCATCAATAGATGAGTAGATAGAGAAAATGTGGTATATATATACAGTGGAATACTATTCAGCCATGAGAAAGAAGGAAGTCTTGCCATTTGCAACAACATGGAGGAACCTGAAGGACATTATGTTAAATGAAATAAACAGACACAGAAAGACAAACACTGCAAGTTATCATCTATATGTGGAACCTAAAAAAAAAAAGTCAAACTCATAGAAACAGAGCAGAAAGGTGGATGTCAGGGGCTGGGGGTGGGGGAAATAGGGTATCAACGCCCAGCTAAAAGATGAATAAGGTCTGAGGATCTAATGTATAACATAGTGACTATAGTTGATGACACTGTATTGTATAATTAAAATTTGCTAGGAGAGTAGAACTTAAATGTTCTCACCCTTCAAAAAAAAAGAAAGAGAAACAGAATGGAAAGCCTAGGGTGCACTGTTGAAATGGATTAGATTAGATGCGGGGACTAAAAAACCATTATCAGAGAATGTTCAGTACTTCAATTTTCTAGGAGAAGATAATGGGTATTAATGACTGCACTTCTGGTAGCAGATGACTTTGTTTCTATTGTAAGTTATTTTGATATGACCTTACAGCAAGTCACAACTCCCAGTAGGGTCGAGTTTCACCATCTGGAGTCTTTTATAACGCTATGACTAAGCCATGAAGAACACCTGCCCCACAGGCTTACCACGTTCAAGCTAGATTGTTTTTAACGAAGGCCATATTTGGGACTTCAGTGCTGTGCCAAGTACTGTCGTACCAGTGGAGTTCCCCAGATGGTTATTGAGATGTGTTCATCCACGCTGCTACAGAAGCACAACACACAGCCCCAGTTTGCAACTCACACAAAACCATCAATGACACCAGTAAATGCAAGAGATCCAAGTCCTGCCCACACAAGTGGCTTGACTCAAAGACCTCCTCGAAATTTGGTGGGCCTCCTTAGTTAGGCCTCAGTCCAGCTTCGGGGGGCATTAGTTCAACCAGCAACAATTTCCAGTGTGTCCTGGCTTGTGGCATCAGGCCTGGACCATATAAGACTCCTCCCTGAATGTCTGGGGAAGCCAAGGCAGGGGCCTGAGGAGGTTCTGCTTTGCTTAAATCCAACTCTCTCTAATGGCAACCATGAATTAACTGTGGGCAAATGAACATCACCAAGGTTCAGTTTCTCTAAGGACGACACAGTCAGGACACTTTGAATGAGCATGTGCATTGGGTACCGTCTTTACATGCTAGCTGGACGTCGGATCTAAGGTGTAACTTTGTCCTTAGGGGGTATACACTTTAGACTGGTCTGGAGATTTGTTCCTAGTGGTGGCTATGCAGCCACATCTTCAAAGCGGGGGTGAAAATCAGAACCGAGCCTGTAACTGATGCCACCAGAAAGCTCCACAGGAAGATTCGGTCAAGAACTTGAGCTACAAATTTCCAGTCTTGCACCACCTGCAAAAGAGAAAAAGATGCCTTCCATTTAAGATGCTGGACAACTGTTCTGAATTCATTTCAAGGGATTTAAAAAGAGTGATATTCAGATTTACAGCACTTAGTTTTCAAAACACACCAACACATCCCCCACAGTGTAGGCTCAGATTCTGTCCTGTGACTTCGCTAACAGTGCCCAAAACACAGCCTGTAAGTGAGTCTATGGGAACACTTTCATCAACACTGAAGATGTAAAATAGAAACAACAGAATTATTTATGCAGTTGTAAGCATTACTGATCAAAATGGAAAAAGCCTGATGTTCAAAAGCCAGTATCTCTTACTGTGGCGCTTCCATCTTACATACGAAATCAATCACACATTTATCAATGAAGAATTGTCGTGGCCAAATGTCACAGGCCTTCTTTCCTTCCACTCCACATGCGGGTACTGCTGCTACAGCTCAGGGAGGATGGACACTGCGAGGAGGAGAGCTGACTGGGAGACGCAGGAAAACATAAGGCAGAGAGGAGCCAAGCTCCTTCGGAGGGACAATGGGCGGCAGCCTGTGAGAGCAAGGTCAGAGCAGGAACGAGCTACGAGGCTGGGGAAGTCTGAAGGACAGGGGCCACTTCTCATCTCTCAAGGGAAAATAAATGTCCCATTTCTCCTCCACGAGGATTTTGTAAAGATGGAACAGGACAGGAGGCCTGCCGTTCTAGAGGGAACATATGTGCTGATGTAGAACCTGAATGTATTCTGTGCACACAGAAGTTCAGAAATAAAGCTTTGGGAAAAAAACACAAAGAAGATAAATTAAATGTTTAAAGTGTCAACCTTAAGTGGTGGGATTATTAATGACTTTAATTGTCTTGTCTGCACTTTTTGAATTTTTCAAATTTACTACACTGATAATGTGTTACTTTTATAATTAAAAAAATTTTTTTTAAGATTTAATTTAAATATTTTATTAGAATTTTTAAAAGATAAAAAACTCTTTAAGAATAGCCGAAATGTGCGTCCTATAGCAGCACTTATTTTTTTCTAGTGCTTTAAAAATTTTTTTCAGTAGGTGAAAAACATGACAAATTGTAAGAGAGAGGATATACTAAGCAGTGTCTAGATAAAACACAGAGGGATATTTCTAAAAAGAACATTCTTTCGTAACTTTGTTTATGGGATCAGACTCTTGGCACTAATTTTCACTGATTTTAGAACAAGTAATTGAACTCTATAAATTGGTCTAAATATATAACTTGTTTCAAGCAACAGACCAGTTTTAATACTGTATTTATATGCCAAATAATAATTTTTTTTAAAGATTTTATTTATTTATTCCCCCCCCCCAAACCGCAGTGTATAGTTGTATGTCATAGTTGCACATCCTTCTAGTTGCTGTACGTGGGACGGGGCCTCAGCATGGCGGGAGAAGCGGTGCGCCGGTGCGCGCCCAGGATCCGAACCCGGGCCGCCAGCAGCAGAGCGCGCGCACTTAACCGCTAAGCCACCGGCCGACCCTCAAATAATATTTTCATTCCAGGGGGCGGCCCCGTGGCTTAGCGGTTAAGTGCGTGTGCTCCGCTACTGGCAGCCTGGGTTCAGATCCCGGGCGCGCACCGAGGCACCGCTTGTCCGGCCATGCTGAGGCCCCGTCCCACGTACAGCAACTAGAAGGATGTGCAACTATGACATACAACTATACACTGCGGTTTTGGGGGAAAAAAAAAGAGGAGGATTGGCAATAGATGCTAGCTCAGAGCTGGTCTTCCTCAGCAAAAGGAGGAGGATTAGCATGGATGTTGGCTCAGGGCTGATCTTCCTCACAGAAAGAAAAATTAAAAAAAATATATTTTCATTCCGTTGGAGAAGGACCATTCAGAGGAAGGCTAGAAGATGAGGAGAAGAAAGATGAGAATTAACATATATTGGCTGCTCACATAATCACGAGGCTCAGACTGTCTGTGCTGGGCACAGTCATGTCTTATGCTTTATGTCATTTATTCCTCACAATAACCTTTCAAGGTGGGTTTCAGAAAACTGAAGCTCAGGTTGAGTAGCTTGTCTCTAGTTACACAGAATATTGGAATATAGAATATAGGATCTGAGTCCAAGACCGTTTTGAGTCTGATATCCACACTCTTGCCACATTTTTAAAAAAATCTGTAAGCTAACCCTCTTCTCTCACCAAAACACCTCTTATAACACTATATTTTTATATTAATTTAAAAATATGATTCTTTCTGACTTTTTATTGCTAAACACTGCAGATAGAAATATCCATCATCCCATGAAAAATGAGAGCTAAATTACCAGAGATGAGGATAACCAATTTAAAATGTAGAATTGAATTATTTCAAATAGAATTAAGTCTAATTATAAGGAATAGTGCTTAATCTATAGTTGCTTCACTTTTGTTCATTCTGTTTTTGTGATCTTCTACCTAAAAATCCATACTAAACCCCTATTTTATGTCAGTGCATGGTTTAAATTTTACACGTATAAAGCAGACAGTGAATAATGTCGCATTTTAAACAATGACAGCATTTTGTTGTATAGAGATGTCAAAACATTAGTTCTTGCACACCTCAATGGCAGCGTTGTTATAAGAACACCAGTGGACTCACCTGGCTGATGAAATGCTCTTTCTTTACGTGCCTTGAAATGTATCTAATGGAATCAGCGGCCTTTTCCAAGAAAGCAACCAGAACTTTTTCTCCATCACTCGTCTGTTTTTGTTTCTTTTTTTCTAAGACTTTACCTTTCCCTACCTGTTTACTCTCATCTTTATCTGGGAAAGAGTAGCGATCCACATGGTCTTTCATGCAAAGCAATTTAGGAAGTTTTTGCAGAAATAGCCTCTTAACCCAGGGGGCCATGGGATGGTAGGTTGAAGAAGATCGGTGGTGAACATTAATGACAAACACAGTGACAATAATCGACAGGGTGACGAAAATCATAATGAACAGTAGGTACTCCCCAATGAGAGGAATGACCTTTGAAGAAGATGGGATTATTTCCTCAATGACTAAAAGAAAAACTGTCAGGGAAACCAAAACGGATGTTGACAAGGAAAGTTTTTCTCCTTCATCGGAAGGTAAATAGAATACGAGAACCGTTAGAAAAGACAGCCCCAGGCAGGGGATGATCAGGAAGAGGGTGTAGAACAGAGGCAGGCGTCGAAGGACGAAGGAATACGTGATGAATGGATACGAATATAAACCATCTCTTCTGTTGCCCTTCATCCCTTTTGCATTTAGTATTTCCCATTCTCCATTATCAAAGAAGTCTTTTCTGTCAACATTTTCATTGATCAAAATGAGGTCAACCATAGTACCATCGTAAGTCCAGGATCCAAATTTCATGGAGCAGTTCTGCCTGTCAAATGGGAAAAACGTGACGTCCATGGTGCAGGAACTTTTGTAACTGGCGGGAGGGGTCCAAATGACGGTTCCATTAGATTTCACTACGACTTTGGTCATGAGGGAGCCTTCGAAACGTCCATCAGCACTGTAGTAAAAGTGGTTTCATTTTAATGGTTAGTTGAACACTTATTAGTTGGGGGGTTTTTTCCCACCACATTACTATTTGTATTTTATTACTTTCCTATGACAGTGTCAAACAATATTTTAAAAAGAAACAATTCTCTTGTTACTTAAAGCTGTACGTTTTTCTTAATTATTTTGCCAAAATCAGGCTTTTCTATTTCTAGTCCTAATCTGCCCAGTGCGCTTTTCTTCTGGAATACTTACTTTTCAAAGAGAACTATGTCAGGAAGCCAGAGAGATTCTGATGGAACTTTAATTGAATGAATTCCACCATATTCATCAGGATTCCAGCGTAATTTGTGGTCTGTCCATTCCTGCATGAAATCAGTATACTGTAATTTTATTCTGAAAATTCAATGTATTTCACTTAGGAATCTTCAAGTTTATTTTAATTTACTAATCCGGTGTTTTATTTAAAAAGGAAAATTCATCCACTTTAGGTTTTATGACCCTATCTGGGACTCAGTGCAGTTTGCAGGATACAGCTTGAGCCAGTCTGGCCTCCCCGCTTGCCCAGGCCCACACGCCAGTCCTGACTGGGATTTCCAAAAGCACCATCTCTGCCTCACAGTGAGAAGGCTCAGCAACAAATGCCCACTGATTCAAGATCTATTTTTTTCAGCCTATTTGCTCTTAAGAAACAAAAGAAATGCACTGCTAGATCTCAGTTTATTCTAGGGGAGTTGGTCCAGTGATATTTTAATCTTATGATAAAGGGTACGAACAATTTTGAATATCACTCAAGAGTCTTGGACAAACATCCACCCAGTATGTTATGCTAACCATCCAGTATCTGCTGACTACTCTTGATGACATTATAACTTTTATCCAATGAAAAAAATATTTTCCAAGAATTTCCTCTTAACTTCTAATCTGAATTTATTTTGTGAGCACCCAATTACAGTTTTAAATCGTTTTTCTAATGTCGTTAGCCTCCAGATGCTTACTTATTTTTCCTCATAATAGAATGAAATCATTTAGCGTGTTTTTCAGGGGCTGATGGATCCAGATTAACAAACCTGACTACTAATTGATTGGATTATGAAGGTCAAGAGAATGATGTATGGATGACCCAATTACAGCAGAAGTGGACTTTCTTAAAAAGATTTTGGATCCAGAATCTTATGAAATCTGACCTGAAAATTAAATTCTTCTAGTCCACTGTCCCTCATGTGGACAGTCAAGCAATGAAGTAGGATAATATTAAATGACATTTCAGAAAGTTAGAAGGATGTGCCCAGGGTGAGGCTTCCTGGAGCCCAGTGATGCCAACTTTGTCATTAAAAATCAGGAGTCAGCAGGTGGATGACTTTGCTAGAGGTAAAATATTGAAATACGCATGATGTCTGAAAAATGATGGAACTATACACTCCAGATGAGACATTGTCTATCTTAGATAATATTTGTGAGGCTTGACCGTTGGAGAACAAATTTAAAAAGACACAGGTCTTTAAAAAGCTACAGTCTAAAGGACAAAAGAATTGCATGACTATGTACAGAAAACCATGCAGATGAAGACCGACAGTTTAAGAGCAAAAACTAACAAAGTATTTATTTCTGTCTTTCATAAGACTAAGAAGTTCTAAATTTTGATGAAGTTCATTTTACCAATTTTATCTTTTATGGATTGTGTCATATCTAAGGAATTTTTGCCTAACCCAAGGTCACAAAGATTTTCTTCTATGTTTTCTTCTAGAAGTTTATAGTTTTAGGTTTTACATTTAGATCTAAGATCCATTTTGAGTTGATTTTTTATTATGGTGTAAATATGGGTTGAGGTTCATATTTTTGCATATAGATGTCCAATTGTTCCAGCACCATTTGTCGAAAAGACTAAACATTCTCCATTGAATTACCTTTGCACATTTGTCAAATATCAACTAACCATATATGTGGGGGAGTCTATTTATGGGCTCTTTGTTCTGTTTCATTCATCTATGTGTCTCTCCTTTCCTTAATGCCGCGCTGTCTTGATCACCATCAATTTCTAGTAAGTTTTAAAATCACGTCATGTGACTCTTCCAACTGTACTCTCCTTTTGCAAAATCATTTTGGCTATTCTAGTTCCTTTCCTTTTCCATATAAATTTTTGAATCAGTTTGTTGCTATCTACAAAAAAATCCTGCTAAAATTTTAATTGTAATTGATTTGAATCTATAGATTGGTTTGGGAAGAACTGACATCATAATATTGAGTTTTCTGACCGAGGAATATCATTTCTGTCTCCATTTATTTAGGTCTTCTTTGATGTTTTTTAATCAGTGTTTTATAGTTTTCAGTTTACAGACCCTGCACATACTTAGATTTATACCTAAGTATTTCATGTTTTTTTGATGCTATTATAAATGGTATTTTGAAATTAAAAAAAATTCAGCTGTTCATGGCTAGAATGTAAGTATACAGCTGACTTTTGTATGCTGACCTTGTATCTTGTGATCTTGCT
The DNA here is from genome assembly GCF_020826845.1 of Diceros bicornis minor. Taxonomy (NCBI): domain Eukaryota; kingdom Metazoa; phylum Chordata; class Mammalia; order Perissodactyla; family Rhinocerotidae; genus Diceros; species Diceros bicornis. Next base: position 39,708,935 of record NC_080768.1, on the reverse strand, counting down.
TAGCTCCTTAATTTAAAGAGCTTTTTGATGTATTTTCTACACAGACAATTATGTCATTTGCAAATAGAAAGTTTTATTTCTTTCTTTCCAATCTAATGCATTTTATTGTTTTTCCTTGCGTTAATTCACTGGCTAGGACCTCTGGTATGACGTTAAGTAGGAGTAGGAGAGTAGATATCCTTGTTTTGTTCCTGATTTTGGATGGAAAACATAGTTATTCACCATTAAGTATTATGTTAGCTGTTTGTTTTTTGTAAATGCTCTTTATTAGATTAAGGAATATTCTTTCTAGTTCCCCGTTTGTTGATTTTTTGTTTAAATCATGAATGGATGCTGAATTGTGTAAAAACCTTTTCAGCATGTATTGAGATGATCATATGGTTATTCTTCTTTAGTTTTTTAATATAATGAATGTTACTGATTGACTTTCAAGTGTTGAACCAGCCTTGCATTCTTGAGACCCATCCCATGTGATTATGATGTATTACAGTTTTAGATACTTTTTCTTCTTGTGTAAGAAAAAAATAGGTAGACTTCTGCCTTACGGAGAATGAGGATGCATTAGCAAGGAGGGTGTTGCTCTAATGGTTTTCCTGATGTTGTTTGAATTCAAATCAAAATACAGTTGAGATTTCCTTGAGAAAAGATGAAGGCAATGAAATGGGTGGCACGTACCTTTGTGCTTTTGCTATCAAAGCATTTTTTTTTTTAATCTTATTTGTAGGAGTGAAAAATACATTCTAAAAATTTACCAGATATCTAATTCAAGTCTGGGCTAATTAGAAGAGAGGAAAACAACCCATATATTTCCATCTTAGCACTGTGAAATGCTTTTTACCTCAGCTTCAGGGAATCTTTATATGATTATTTAAATAAAATGGGACATACTTTAAAAATGTACTATTTGGGGGCCAGCCCTGGTGGCCTAGTGGTTAAGTTTGGTGAGCTCTGCTTCAGCAGCCCAGGTTCAGTTGCCGGGTGCAGACCTACACCACTGGTCAATGGCCATGCTGCAGCGGCCCACATCCAAATAGAGGAAGATTGGCAACAGATGTTAGCTCAGGGCAAATCTTCCTCAGCAAAAAGGAGGGAGATTGGCAACAGATCCTAGCTCCGGATGAATCTTCCTCGGCAAAACAAAACAAAACAAAACAAACTTACCATTTTTGTTACTAATAATGCTCATGCTGATAATAAAATAATAAAAGTTACCTTTCTTGAGTGCTGATGATGTGCCAGGCACTGACCTAAGTGCTTTGTATTTATTAATGCTAATTTTTCAATAACCTACAAGTTACCTATTATTAGTGTTATATTAGATGAGGCAACTGTGGCTCAGAGAGTTCAAGTACCCTGTCCAAGACCACACAGCTAGTCAGTAAAGAAAACCGGATTCACGTCTGCTGCATATGACGGGGCAGGCTGTGCAATCACAGCTCCAGGAGGTGCCCTTCACATTGACTATGATGTGAAGGGCGCCCCCTGGAGGTGTGCAGCCTAATGGCAGCAAAGGTATTCAAGCCAAGGTCCATCTAAAGCCATATCCTGCACTCTTTTCCCTCTCCCCATGATACATTACAGTGGAAAATTTGTGGCCGAAAATTCCTCAAAACTTCAGTTGTTTTTGTCAAGCTTTCTGTGGCTCTGTTCTCATGGATATTTCTGGTGCTGATAGCTATACAGCATATCGACTGTGTACTCAGGCTAAAACAGTAGCTTATTCTATCTCCCCTGTTAAAAAAAAGAAAACAATAAATATAGAAAGTCTGTTTGGCCTTAATAGTAAAATACCTGTTAAAAGGTAGCGGCATTTTACAAATAAGCATGTTGCCCTGTGTTCCAGCTCAGTGAGAAACAATGGGAGAAAAATTATGGGATGAAGATGAACCATAATAACGGGAGCCTTCAGCTGACTTCCACCTCCAGGCGAGGCTTTGTGAAGGAAGTGGCATGTGAAGAGATCTTGATAGAAAGAGGGGAAAATTGGATTAGGAGATAAAGTAGACATGCTGTCTGCTGCCCCAAATTCACCTGCCCTTCCCCTGGTAAGGCGCCCCAATTTCCTCTTGGGAAACACCAGCTCCACTATACCCTCCTCCTCTGACTCTTCCTTCTGCTCCAGGAGGGGCCTGCACCTCAGACCTGCCCACAGGGTCTGCAGGGACGGCAGGTAACCACACGGGAGTCGATGAGGTGCCACGAGACTTCTGGGGCTGCTGGAAAAGAGGCCAGCCTTTCCTTCTGCTGAGCTTGAACACAGGGAGCACGGAGGCTGGGGCTGAACTAGCCACCCTGCTACCACTAGAGGAGGGCCTGGTTGAGTGGAGTCACCCAGATGGTGTGGAGCCCAGGGACACCCAGAGGGAACCCCAGGCCCAGAGCGCATTGCTGGAGGCCCCGGTCACGCCGCGGGCAAAGGCGGCCCTGTCCCTGGACTTTTCAGATTGTGAGGGCCAATAAGTTCTGTTTTCGCTTATACCAGTTTGGGTTGGCTTTTCTGTCACTTGCCACTGAGAAGTTCTCAGCGGATCCTGGGGAGAATTCAGGTAGATCTCCAGCAGACAGTGCTCTGCAGACCCTGGCATGAGCCCCAGGGACAGACAACTCCGGCAGATTGGCTGGAGCTGTGCTCTCACACTGCAGCCCGTCTTTTGAAAACAATGTTGGTGAGCACGGTGTCCAACCCCACAGTTCCTCCGTCTGGAACGTAAAGATTGCTGGAAACAAAATCGCCTGCTTCCTGGACCCAGCTTTCTCTCTTCTGCAGGCACAGCTGGTCTTTACCTGCACCCAGTTCTACGCTGCAAAGGAGGAAGGTAGAAAGCTAAAATTCGGGGGCCCCTGCCCCGGTGCAAATCCCAGCAAACAAATACTGGGTTTGCCAATTGTTCTAAGGGAACTGGGCCGAGCCCCGGGGCGAGGGGTTTTTCAGTCAGAAAGATTTGTCTTGCTTCCAGGACCTCCAACAGCTGGATGAACAGCTGTGGCCAGAGATAACACAGAGGCAGTGGTTTAGGAGGCTCACATTCTTCGGGGAAATAATTACTCCACAAGTATGCCAGGCTTGCACCAGCACCAAGCAGTGCCGCCTTGCCTCCTCCCTGGGGCTGACTCAGACAACAAACAAGGAAACTAACAGACAGATAACAGCCACACCTTGTGGTCGTTGCCATGAAGCGGGGCGGGTTGGGTATAATGATACAGAACTGCTGAGTGGCCAGGGAAGAGAGCTGAGACGTGAAGGGTGAGAAGGAGCAGTGGGTGGTGGTGTTGGGTGGGGGAAGGTCTGCCGGAGATGGAACAGCACGCAGGAAGACGTTGGGGTAGAAACAAGTGAGTGAATGGATGAATGAGGGACACATTTGAATCCTGAAGGAGAATATAAAGAGATCTATAGTGGATTCGGGTTGTGTTTCTGAAGTTGGGGCCCAGGACAAGCCGCTTCAAAATATCCCACAATGGCATACTGATTACTCTGAATTAAAGGGACTTGAGAAGCAAAAAGAACATTCTGACCCCCCTGTCTCTGTCCCCCTGAAAGCAGGAAATCAATCTCCCCTGTGAAAGGTGCTCTCCCTGCATCCTTATCACCAGAGCTAGAAAATTCAGGGCTGAGAAGCCTGCATACACAAACCTTGCTAATTGACTATCTCAAGCCTAAGTTTCTTTGTCCTGTCAATTCCTCACTAGCTGATTGTTTCTTTGTATAAAAGATATACCTCCTGCCTGCTTTGTTCACTCTCCGAGCATCATTTTCATGATTCTCCCCTGCACAAGTCATGAAACTGGGTTTTCTCCTGTTAATCTGGTCTTGTGTCACTTTTATCATTAGTCCAACCATAAGAACACAGGAAGGGCAGAAGGGGGATTTTCCCCTCCCCGACACTGACCAGGAAAGAAAAAGAGGCTGGGCGGGACTTTTGGTCAATGCCGCTAACTTTAGTGTACCCAGAAGAGAGAGAGCCCCAAGTTAAAGTCAGAAGCCCTGATTCCACACCTGGATTGCACTTTACTAGTTTTACTCCTTTGCAGGGTTGAGAGACATTCCTCACAACTTTGGTGTCCTTCTGTAGCCAGAGCTGGGGACTCAGAGGTGTTCTCCTTGGCATGCCCATCCAGAGGGGTCATAGAATTTCTACAGGATGTCCATCCACCATGATGCTGGCTCTGCCCCATACCCCAGGATGACCACCATGTTCGAGTCAGCAGTGTCAGGAGGAGGATTCAGAGCCCAAATCCTCTATCTTGTTCTCTGAGGAGCTGTGAGATTTTCTGGTCACTTCCCTGTTCTTTCTAAAACCCTGGGGGCATCTGGAGGTTAACTCCCTGCATCTCCCTTCTTAAAGTAAGAGATTAGAAATAATACCCTGTGTCTGGGTAGCATGTTCTAGCCACGACGCCCAAGCCCTTTCCAAATACCAGCTCCATTTTGCAACGGTTCCCCGGGGGAGAGCTGCGTTATTGCAGGAAACAGGAGAGTACAGTTATGTCAGGGCCAAATATCAAAGGTAATCTATGACTATGAAAAAAATGGAAAAAGTACTCCAAGTCTAGGTTTCGTAATTCTGAAAAGTGCAATTTCAAATCCATATCATATATATTCCCTTAAAATTGTCTTCTCTTAAAAATATTACCTTAAATATCACTCATAAATGTCTAGCTATTACCACAATCCAGAACCAAATTTCATTTAAACCTAAATCATAAGACTTTTCTTACTACAAATAAATTCTTCAGATTACTTGTAGTTTAATACTAAGAACAAAAGATAGTAAGGAACAAATATTCCTTGCTATTACCTTGACTCGCAGCCTCTAGAACATCCCTGGGAACTTCAGCCATCTTAAGGTCAGATGAGAAATTCTTAAAACCTAATTACTGTTGATTTATTTTAATCTTAAAGACAGCGACATGACATACTGTATGTCTCATATTCCCATTATATCCATGAGTTGTCAAGGCTAAGAAATGGGGTTTGTCATTAAGGACGAGAAAGCCTACGAAGGTGGCACCAGAAAATGACATTTATCGCGTCCCCACTACATGCCAGACAATGTAGGAGTCACATTCACACTCATGATCTCATCTGACCTCCCAGCAACACTGCGAGCTAGGCATTGCCTCTGTTTTACAGATGAAGAGGTTGAGGGTCAGAGAGGTGAAATGACTTGCCCAAGTCTACACGACAGGCCTTTTGATTCCTAACTCACGCTGCTCAATTCTTAATCAGGGTCCACTTGGGTAAGGAGACCAAACTGACCTCGTTTGCTAGGGTCAGAGTGAGGCTGTAGAAAAGGAAGGAAAATAAGACGGTAAGTAAAGGTCTGAGAGAAAGTCATGGACTTGAAAGTGCCATTGCAGGATGTGGAAGAGAATTAGACTTGGGGAGATCGCCCAGACCTTTACGGCAAGGCTGGCCCTTCCCTAGGAGGTTTGTTTCTTATTTCTCCTCAAAGACCAGCTCCAGGGATCTATCCAGTGAGGCCTTCACTATGTTTGCTGAACTTTTTGTTGATCTAAAACGGGATTCAGCTGTTGGAGAAACACTTGTTTAAGATGCTGGCCTTGGCAGACGTTCAGGCAGCTGTATGGTCCTCAGGATCATCATGGGGACAGGAGAGCAAACTGCTCTCAGCTACAGTGAGGGCAGGTCACTCAGAATCTTATCGTCTTATTGGGTGTTTACACCCAACGGTGCCTAGCCCAGCGCATGGTAGGCACTCAGTAAATGCTTGTTGGGTGGGTAAATCTGCCATCTGTCGTCATAGTGGTTATTCACATGACGCCATCAGGCAAAGGGTCCAGCCCTTTCCTTTACTTCTAAGGTGATGGCGATGCAGTTTCCTAACCTCGAGGACGACGAAGCAGAATCTGAGTGGCCAGGGCGTGGAGTACTTTCTCATGTGGTTTTAGTGAGTCAGTGTAATAATCTATTTATGATTTATAGGGTTTTGATTACTCTCTGGAAGTACGAAGGAGGGAGACAAACGAGTTTGCAAAATAAAATCCATAAAATAAAAATAGCCCCGTGTAGAGGACTTTCTCAGGAAGTCACTAAATTTGTGCTTGATAAAGGTCTTTGAGAGGAAAGAAAAGGAATGTCTAAATATACTAGAGGGGAACTATGGAAACAGAGGATAAGACGGGAGAATTGGGTAAAAAACCAAGCATCAGTTGTGTGCGCACCATGGAACATGCTTTTGTTCTGAGTGGGTAGAATTTTATTCTCCCTGTGGATATGAATTAGGGAGCATTTTTCAGTGTCTGAGAGGGAAATGAGAAAAGAGGAGAGTTTGATCATTTTTGTCTTTATTTTGGCTGAGGTATACAAGGGTGATTGGGAAGAGTTTCCAGGAGGTTTGCTCTGGTGTGAGAGCTTTGGGAAGTCATGGTATTGGGAATACTATACATGTGATTCACAACTTCTCCACCTTTTTGGCTTACAGAACCTCTATTGATCCTGGAGGACCTGACTTAAATATCTCCTCCACTTGGAAGCTTTCCCTGATTTTCTCCATCTCATTGTCATTTTTGTATCAACACAGTACTTAGGTAAACTTTCCTCGTGGTATTTATCTCATTACAGTGGTTATTTTTTACATGACTAAGACTATGTCCTCTCCTTGAAGGCAGGGCTGTGTTTGATTCTTCTATATCAAGGATCTAGCAGAGTGCCTGGCAATTAGTAGGCTCTTAATACATCTGTGGAATGAATGGAAGCTGGAGTGAATCCCAACTTCTAAATGTCTTTGTAGACCAGCTCCCTGAGATATCCCGGAGGTTGAGGAGTCAGAACCTGAGAAGCCCAGAGTCGGGAACTCGACCAGACGGGGCCAGCACTGAGAGGAGGACTGGACATCTCCTGTCAGCTCCCTCTGTCTGAGGAAGGGAATTTTAAATAAGCCAGACTCCACTGAACAGTGTGTAACCTTGGACAAGTCACTTCAATTCTCCAATCCTCAGTTTTCACATCTGCAAAGTGGGAATAATAACAGTACCTACCATATAAGGTGGCTGTGAGAATTAAATTAGATCCATCCCATGACACGCTCAGCATAGTGCCCTGACACTTAGTAGGTGCTCAACAAATCTTAGGTATTATTATTAGCTGTTCTGAAACTGAGATCTGTGTAAAACACCAATTACAACTTTTTTTTAACTCAAATTTTATCTTGTTTTTATCATCCCTTTTCTTTTATCCTTCATCTTTTATCTTTTTAATTTTAGAAAGCTAAAAGTAAAAAGTATAAAAGTAACGCCACGTGGAGCTCAATGCCTCCTGTTGCATGCGGCCTTCCCCACCTGCCAGCCTCTTTCTTTCTCACGCCCACATTGTGCCATAACATGGCACTTGCTATGTCTATTGTGACATTCCTGCTCCCCATCCAGTCTGTGCGGGCGGAAGAGCTGTGACAGTATTCTCTGTGGTTCTCTGAAACGTGTAGCTGCTTCTCCTGCTTTGGCTCCCCCTATGACTTAGAAACAGGCTTTGATGTTTAGTGCAGAGGCTAGACGTGACAGAGAAGGCCCGAACCAGGAGTTAAGAAACCCAGACTAAGCCAGATGAGTTACTAGACTCTTCTATTTCTGTAAGTAGTGATACCCACTTTGATAATTCAGGGCCGTTGAGAGATGCGAATGAGACAAGAGATATGCAAATTAAATGCAATGAAAGTTTATTACTCTCATCCCTTCTGTGAAATGGGAGCCTAAGTGAGCAGGGTGGCTTTTCCAGTGTCAGCTTGCCCCGCTCCTACAGATTTCACTTGCTCTGTTTGGCGTGTTGGAGATTTTTAGGATTTGATTCCATCTTGACTTGGAGGCATTCACCAGGCCTAACTTTGGTTAGGCATAACGTTGCTGGAAGTCATTTCCAAAGCTACAGTTAAGGCCCGAGGAGCCATGGCTTCTTATTCTCTTTGGCTGAAATGACTTCTTGTTTTCAAAATCTCAAGACAAGTGAATAGCATCTGCTATCTCAATATTAAAGGCCGAGGGTCCGTGGACCACTCTTTCCTGTGAGAGATGAATAAGAGCTTAATCCCAAGGAGCAGCTGGAGAAGGAGGTGTGTGTGAAGCAGTGGAAGTTTGTTTGTTGTTTTATTTTTCTTGACTTCCTAAGCCTATTTATACATTAAGAGAAAAGTTTTTCTTCTCTCCCCTGCAAGCTCAAATACAGGACTTCTTATTGATTTTTATGAAACCAGAATATCTCCAAATTCCACAGCTTCCAGAGTGAAAAAGTGGGGTAAGTCACTGAGGAATGAGATAGGTATATGGAAAAATGCGTTTATTTTAATTGTGTTTTTATATAAACATTCAGCTTATTATTTTCTCCTGGAAATTTTTATTTGCAGGTAAAATAATATGCAGATCCATTTCATAACTTACTGACATAAATCCCAATTCAAGAATCAGAGAAATAGAATGTAGTAAAAATTATAATAATTCTCAAACTCTGATCAAAGTTGTTTTTGGTGGGAGAAATTTGATGACACTAAATGAAGCCTAGAGAATCTCCTTAAAATCTCTTTCATCCATTGTTTTCTCCATTGTTCCTTACAAACCATTAGCAGGAAGAGCTGAACAATGTCTGCTAAATGTGAATAGACAACTAACTTATTTCAATAGAAACAAAGAAAAATATTATGTACGTATGTTAAAATTAAGTGAGACATTTAACATATCCCCACCAGGAAGATTTTAAATCTAGGGGGGATTAGACAACATCAGGATATTTGTTAAAAAGCAGGTAATTGCTAATAAAAACAGAAAATAAGCAATTAAACCAAACTTCTCACCTCCTATCAAGAAAGTGTCAATATTTTCTCCTTTACATAACATATGGACAATTGGGTTTTGAAAGGTAATTATTTCCTGACAACTCTAGACGGAGCTCCTGTGCACAGACCTGCTTTAGGAGGCAGGCTGCAGCCAGGCTAAAAGCAGTCATCTAAGCAGAGAGCTGGAAACCACACAAAATGCATTTTTAGTCCTATCAGGAAAATGTGCATCATTATTTTGTTCGGGGCTTCACTTTGTTCTGGAATTGCTGGTGGGTGGCCTTCCCTCATTCCCTCTCTCCTCTCTCAGCATTAGGGGTAGATTCACCAGGACCAGTAGGGTGAGGGAGAATGTAACATCGCTCACCTCCTTATCCAGTCGCAGTCCCCTATATGGGGGCAAGTGGCGCCCTGGAGCCTTTCCTCCCTTTTCTCTAAGTAGCCCAGGGACCAGTGTCAGAGTCCCCCTCCTACCTGCCCTGGGGACAGGTCCACTCCAGGAGCAACAAAACAGTACAAGGCATGCCTGCAAGCTTCCAGGACCTGCTCTCCAACTCCCACAAAAGAAAATAAAAAATAAGAGACCCTTCTCAGCCATTCCCAAATATCTCCCTGAGGAACCCAATATGCTCTTTAAAATAATTTTTTTTCAAATGGGAGCCTTTCTAAATAGAAAAGAATTGAAATAACAAGGTTGACAGATACAATGCTTGGATCGATATTTACCTGCTTGAGCCACACATTGGTTGTCATCAGCTGATTTTTTTCATCCTAAGAAAATGACAATTAAAAAGATGCAAAATCAAACTAAGTGAAATTGTGTTTTGGATTCTTTTTGTCAGAAAGACCTCTCTGAGTCTTACCTTTGAGGTGTTCAAAGTGTAAAGGATCCTCAACTTAAGAACAGTTAAATGGCATGTGATCCTAAAATAATATGCATATTTTGCTTAAAATGAAAAATAATAATTAAAGCAAGTAGCAGATCATTATGGCAATATTTATATAAAATTGCACAACCCAGAAGGCATATTAAGGGTGCAAAATAGAACGAAATATTAGCTAAATGAGAGATGGGTTTTGCATGGTTTTCTAGAAGGAATGCTGGGGCATTGAGTTAGCAGGGGTGGATAAGTGTGTTTGCGTGCATGGTGGGGCGGGGGATTTGGGCAACATGGGAGGATTCTTCTGGGACTTTGGGGCCCACAGGAGGATGATTTTGCAGAATTTGGATTGTTTCAGTTCACTGATTTCTCAGGAAGGCAATTATGGCAGAAGTTCGAGCCCGACAGGAAATTAGCAGAGAATGTTAAGGTATGAGCGAGGTCAGGGAAATGAAATGGTCCTTGGGGGATCCGGGAGCATGATGGGGTCGCCCAGGCACTCGCTCAGGTGCTGTCATCATCTGCCCTCTCTCTCTGCAGGCGCCCCTGCCAGCCCTTGAGAGCAGTCTGGACCACACAAAATCAGTCCTGGGCTCAGTTCCCCCTTCCCTCCAGCCCCCACTCCTCACCCTGGGTGCTCACCCTCAGTGCTCCAGCAAACCCGCCAGGGCAATGCCCGCCCTAGCAACCATCCCACCCCCAGCAACAAGGTCCCATATTAATAGTGTTGCAATGAAAATTTATTCCGTGACACTTCTCATTCTTTCCTTGGGTCATTTCACTGGCTTTTTGGGGCAGATTTTCTCCCACAGTAAGTTATTTTTAAAATTGAAATGGCAGACACAAGGAAAGAAAACAAAATAAAGTCTTAGACTCACAAACAGGTTAAGGAATGCATGTTCTTTTTAGCTTAGTGCCAAGGATTACTCACCACATCTATGAGCTGAGATATTTTCAATCCAAAGTATACTTTTATGGTGTCATTAGAATTTAATACAGGGCGAACCCATTTCTGATAACCTTGGAATAAATGTCTGAGGAGGGCGTCCTCATTTTCGGCCATTGAACTGAAGCCCGCAGTGGCTGTAACAATCGTGCAGGAACCTGAATTAATGGGAGAGGCACGTTGGCTGGTTAGCATCCTGTGGCCTGAGCCTTCATCTATTTCTAAACAGCCTAATTCAGCAAAGGCAGTTTTGGGGGTTCAGGAGTTCTCTTTAACCATTCTCCATGCCCACAGCCAAAAGGAGACTCTGCAATTTACCCAGAGCTTTACTCTTTCACGGGATTTTCCCATCGTGAGGTCAACACCTTGACCCCAAGGATCATCCACAACCTTACCCTCTACCTCATGTCTCCACTGAGATGCCCCTCCTTACAGACGTCGTCTCTGCCCACATGCCACGGCCCATCATTGTGCCCTGTTTGGCTCCTTCATGTCCTGTATCACCATTTGTGTGTGTTTGTCCTTGTCTGTCCTCCTCTCGAGCTCTATGATGGCATGCACAGTATCGTTCAATCTGCTGTTTATCCAGCCCCTAGAACCATGCCTGGCCCTCAGCACGGGCTCATTTTCTACCCATTTAATGAATGAACCAGTGAGGGGACTGTGTCAGGGCCATTTTCCCTGCATTCAGCACATATCCATTGAACACCTGCCCCGTGCCCTGTGCTCTTCTCTTGCCTTCTTCCTGAGGAAGTCCGCCCTTATGAAGACCTTCCCTGGTCAACAACCAGGTTCTAGCACTATTCTCTGCCTAGAAACGTGTGAAAGCCTAAGAAACACCCTAAGTTCAAGCTTTAACCCTCAAGTTGAAGAAATGGTTTAGAAATGCAGTCTAGAGATAAGTTTTGTTTCTTTTTGGTACTGTGCTACCAAATCTAAAACAAGGAAGCTCTTTGTTGTTGTTTTAAATAAAGCCCCTCTTTTCGTATATTCAGGACCCTATTAATGTCCTACAACAGCTCATTCTGCACCATATGCTTTACCATAGAAAACTTTTTTTCCACTGAGAGACAGACACGATGGGCAGTGATCACATGCAAGATACACCTCCAAATTTACCGAATCAAAACCCAAAGATTCTTAGTAGGAAGAAAAGCAAGATAGACACATCCCCCATGTGTGCACGAACTCTTCACTTTGCTGAGGAAGCAGCAATTTGAAGCTGTGGATGAGACAGCTGCGAGCTCTCCCTGCCTCCACCTCTTCCTCTTCTGCTCTGGAAAGCATATTAAAATGCAAATGAGTGGTAGAGAGAGGTGCAAGCTTATTTAAAAAGCTAACCATTCTCAAACTTTGATACTTCAACTATTCTTAGCAAGTGGAGCTGCACTAAGGAGCAGGCCAGCTGGGCGGCTGCCAGGGCAGCACTCTGTAAGGGGCCCTAAAACCTTACTGGAAATGGAGGGGAACGGAGAGAACTGAAATTCCCTGAAGCCTTCTGAGGGAAGAGGTGTTCACTGGCTCAGGCTGAACTTCAAGAATTTCCCTACCCCACACCCGGTCTTAACTTGCTTCAAAATACACGCAACTCCAACTGCTTCCCACCATCTCCACTGGTACCCCCCAACCACAAACTCCATCACACTCTTGGATTCGTGTGCTGCTTCCTAACCGCTTCCTCTCCCGCCCCTTTCACAGTCCACTTTCCGCCGGCAGCTAGAGCCATCTCTTAAAAGCAGAAGAGGATTATGTCAGTCCCAGCTCAAACCCTCCAAATGGCTTCCCCTCAAACTGAGAAAAAACATCCCCACTTTGTACCATGGTCCCCCAGGCCCTATGTGGCCCCTACCCTCTCCCACTCTGCCCTCACCCCATCTCCCAGTGCCACAGGCCTATGCTCTTTCCAGAACATTCTAGTAAGCTTCCGGTCTGGCAAGGCTCTTGCCCTAGAGATCACCCATGGCTCGCTCCTTCACTTTGTCCCATCTTTGTTCAACTGTCGTCTCCTTGAAGAGGTCATTTCAGGTTACACAATCTAAAATGCCCCCCACACTCTGTCCTCTTATGGTACTTTATCTTCCATAGAGCACTCGATCATGTTATATGTTTATTTGTTTATTGTCTGTCTGCCCCACTAGAAAATGCAGCTCCAGAAAGCAGGGACCTTGCCCTCCTCGCTGCTGTCTCCCAGCTGCTGGGGCAGCGCCTGGCACACGTGGCTGCTCACTGAACAGCTGCTGAGCGAGCAACACTTGGGTAGCAATGCAGTTGGCTGCTTGGCTTTTGCTTGCTGAGTGGTGTTTGGAGAGTTTGGGCCAGAGCTGAATTGCTGAGGAGAAGATAGGTGTAGGGAGGCCACAGCTGTCCTTCTCTGGCCTTCCCCTGCACAGGCAGCCCCATCCTTCAGGGAGGAGAACATTGATGGATGGGCACTGGGGCAGACACACTAGTTCCCTGTCCAACAGCCATTGCCCATTCTTCCTTGGTAACAATGCTAAATTTATTCAGAATTGCACAATGCCAGCTGAAAATGCTCCCCTCTCAGGCTCCCTTACAGCTACAGATGGCCATATGACACATGTGAGGCAAATTAAGATACAAACAAGCCACTGGGTGAGGCTTACAGGAAATATTGTTGAAGAAGATGGACTCAATCGAATATGTACTCCATCTTTTACCCTTTGTCCCTCCTCCTTTTTTCTTGTCTGGAACTGGCACATGACGTCTGAAGATTTGGCCACTCAAGTATCTTGCAAGTCTGATGGAAGCTGCACACATAAGGTGGCAGAACAGAAAGACAGACAGAGCCTGGGTCCCTGATAGCACGGTGACTGCTGCGCCAGCCCTGCCCTGCCTGCTTCCACATTTCTTGGTGTGTGAGAAAAACAACCCCCTGTTTGGCTGAGCCGCTGCAGTCACTGTTACACGCAACCAACAGCAAGGACTCCTGAGAGTGCCCGAGTCCTGACCTCCCCGAGAAACCTGTGTCCCCGCTCAGCCCGGGAGTACAAACTACTAAAGACTCCATCTCACAATAGGTGGAGATGCTCCAGGAAGGCTGAGCACAACTGAATAATGTCTGAACCAATACACACGCGCACACATGCACGCACACACACATGCACTCACATGCACACACACATGCACACGCACACACACACAAGCTTCTTAGCTCGGACAACCCTGAGCCATTATAATTTTGGACATATAAGAGGGATCCTAAGAAGGGCACATGTTGTACATTGGAACTTCCTCTCCTGGCAGGAAAATTGTACCGGCATTGTGAAGGGAGGTAGAGTCGCGCGTTGGGAGGGATCTTCTAAAATTAAGACCCTGACATTCCCCAGCATCTGCCACCCCCAAAGCCATGGCCTTCCTGAGGATAGTGGGATCATGTCCTTCACCCGGCTCTGAAGGGAAATGACCAGGTCTGCTCTTTCAGGCACCTGCGTATTTTTCGACCCATGTTGCCAGGGTCAGAGGGTGAGCTGCTGCCTGAATCAAGGAGGAAAAAGCATAAATCTATACTGACTGTTACAGACTGAATGTTTGTGTTCCTTCAAATTCACATGTTGAAGCTCTAACCCTCAATATGACTGTATTTGGAGATGGGCCTGTATGGAGGTAATGAAGGTTAAATGAGGTCTTCAGGATGGGGCCCTTACCTGATAGAACTCATGAGAAGAGGAAGAGAGGCCAGATCTCTCTCTCTCTCCTTTTCTCTCTCTCTCTCTCTCCCCCCACACACACACAATCACTGAGGAAACCTATGTGAGGACACAGCAAGAAGGCAGCTGTTTACAAGCCAGGAAGAGAGTCCTCACCAGAAACTGAATTTGCCAGCATCTTTATCATGGGTTTCTAGCCTCCAAAACCGTGAGAAAATAAATTTCTGTTAAGCCACTCAGTCTGGTATTTTGTTATGACAGCCCAAGCTAACTGGTACAAATCTGTGTTGACCTAAACAGACCTTACCAAAAAAATAAATAAAAAGGCCAAAGGTTTAATGCTTTCTGCCTAATATCTTCAAGCTTCCTGAAGCTTCCCAAAATAGAAGCTGAAGTCATTGACATTATTGGAGCAGACATAGAGGACAGGCCTGGAAATGTTTCTGGTTTGTCCTTCCTGTAAAACAGAACATCACGAGAAAGCGCAGGTGTTTCCACCACTGATTTTTTGAGGCCAGGCCTCTGTAAATATTCAATGATGTTTGGTGAATGAACAAATGAATGAATAAATGCTCGAAAGGCCATAACAGCACTTTCCGTGCACAGGGAAAGGAGGCAGTGACCTGGCTCACTGCTCTAGAGGACACAGAGCCACAGGTATGTTCAGGGGTCCCAGGACATGTGGTCTCTGTTTTACAGAATAAATAGATTCCTGAAAAGTTGTGTGTAAACCAAGTTTTTGCAAATGGACTTATATTTAAAACTAATTAGACAAGGCCAATACTCTAAGATACATCTCAATGATTCATTGACAAGTCAAGAAACTGCTCTTGGAAGATAAGCGACCCCCCACTGTGGGTCCTTGGGTTTCTCAAAGTCAGCTTCCTGAAGGGGGCGGAGGTGGGAGAGCATTTGTCTTCACAACTAATTTCAGCATTAATTAAAGAGGAAGGAAAAGTGAAATGATAAAGAAGCGACAAGAGAGCTGGAAAGGACCTCCAAGATTATCTAAGCCCCTCCTTTTACAGGTGAAAATCCTGGGGTACCCAGAGCGGAAATGGCTTGCCCAGGGTCACCCAGCGAAAGAGTGGTGGGTGTGGTTTTCTGACCCCCAAGTCGGCCATCTTTCCACCAGCCCATGAGCTTCTTTGAGGATTGAAGACGCAAAAGACTGACTGTTGCCTCCACTATGGTCTCCTTACTGCCACGTAAAAACTCTTTCAGCCACTCACTTCTATGAACATGTATTTGTTACTATTGCTATTTTTGTTGCTGTGTTGTTGTTAGCATTATTTTTTCCAAAATACTTCACTGTTGTTTAAAGCAATCCACTACCTGGAAGAATATTCTAAAACCAGGTCACAGATATAATTTCTCTGGTCGTAGGGAGACACTCAGCCCGGGTGGCCATGTTCTGTACTCCTACTCAAGTCTCCCTGTGTGCAGGTGGCACCTGGCCCAGACTGCCTTGCCTGGGGGCCTCTTGAACGGGCCCTGCTCTGCAGTCACTCTCCTTGGAGGTGGACACCCAGTGCTCTCCTGAGGGAGCCATCCTGCTTCAGATCTGACCATGGTCTCCCACATTCTCTTGTTTTGAGTCCTGCTTGGACTGCCTTCCCTCACCTCAACCCCGCAACACACACTTAGTCTAACGCACATCTGCAGAGGATGTGTGCCGCCTGTCAAAGCTTTTCACCAGCTCTTTTGGTAAAAAAGGAATTTTGCTTCTTCCCTAAACCCCAATTCTCCCCCTTTCTTCTCCTCTCCCTACTTAAACTTTGCCTCATTTTTCTTTGCCAAAATCTTTCCCTTGGGACTAGACAAGCAACTCCATAGATGGATGGCAAGAAGGGGAAGAGCCAGAGAGAGAGCAGGGGCAAGCCAGTCAGATGGACAGACAGACAGACAGACAGACAGAGATGGATAGCACTCTGCTGATCCTGGTTATTTCCTCCATGTGGAACTCAGGCTGGGAAAGTGCTCCAGGAGAGCATGCTGCTCTTGGCTCAGAGTGCTGGGTCTCTTGCCAAACTTGTCACTCGTCAGAACAAGAGTCCAACAAATATTTATTTAACATTGAGAGGCACCGAGCTCAGATCTAGAGACATGAGTTATGGTCCTGATTCCAAGCCGTGGAATCTTAAGCAAGGCATTTAGCATCTCCCAACAAAAATCAGGAGTGAATGATTGCTAAGACCCCTAGCAACTCACACATCCTGTGCTTCTAGGATCTTTACATCCATGAAACAGCCGCAAAACGTGACCTATTCATGCCAAATATCTGCTGTTCCAAAGATACAAAAGAGATCCCAGGTTTAAGATGTGCCATTGATTGCGGAACAGCCCTCTCTCCTGTCTGCCATTTACTGCAACAGAGAAAGCATCCAGGTAAAGGGAAGTAAAGCCATCAGGGGACTGGACAGGACTCCCTCCCTGTGAGGAGGCTGGGGCTCACTCAACCCCAGGAAGTGGGAGGGAGGAATTGTGGGAGATTTGGACGAGGTGCCCAGCACCAGCTTGAGACAAAGACATTTTTCTTCAGAACCTGCATCTTTGACCTTCTGGTCTCTTTATTGTTCTAGATCATGTTTCCTTTCCTTTCTTCAGGCTCTCAGACCCTCTGCTCTCTCTTCCCCATATCAACAGCTACTTTCAGCAAAATTTTGACAAACTCACTCACACTGAGGTATAAATAACTGATAAGACTTAATAGATGAAACTTCCCATGATTTTTTATGGTTTTATTGAAGACGACACCATTGTGTATCCTCAGCCAGGAGATTAAAAAAATAATTGAAGAATTTCAAACCTCAGCAAGTATGGCTGGGAGAGGCATGTTTTTTGTTTTGACACCTTTTGGTATATTTTGGTTTTATCTTCCATTATCACCACCTGTCCAAAAAAATCATACCACAGATATGGTAGCCTCCTCTGTCAACACATAGAGTGAGCCCTCGGGGTGAAATCAAATAATAAATATTTACTGGATTCTTGCTAGCATGAGAGTTTATTAGGATGCCTTTTTTTAATTCCCTCTTGTATCCCACATGCTGGAACCATTCCTAGGATACAGGAGATCCTCAATAAATATTTACTGAATGAATAAACACACATCATCATGTGATAAGGGTGATGGGAAGATGAATAAGACACAGTCCCCGTTTCTGGGAGCAGACACAAACACACAGAGCATGAATTCGAAATACAAGAGGTGTCATACGGCCATGCACAGTGACCGTTTTCACCAAAGCCAGAAATACAAAAATGAGGTGTTGCCCTTGGTAATTTGAAAAAGAGAGTTTTGTGTAACAAAAAGAAACTATTTTCTTTACAATGAGTAGTAAAGTTAAAGAACTTAAGGAAAGGTGGTAAGATCTAAAAATAGAAATAAACTCCAATGGATCTAGAAATATTCACAAATGCAAGAGTTACTCCATAGATTTATTCCAGATCTGTGACAGATGTGTACAGCTCAGTACACATTCCCAAACTCTTGCAGCCTACACCATGGAGAACGAGCACCAGGCTCTCTCCAATTCCAATTTTCTTACGTAACGGTTACTGCACCTAGAGGAGGATGCACAGATGAACCAAGAGGGTTTATGCTAACTACCCCTGCTAACCAGTGAGATGATTTCTCTGGGGAAGGAATAGTAAGAATCAATTCTCTCATAGTAAATAGAATCCTCTAGTAAATTAAGGCAGAAAAACATTAGACACGTGTACATTGATTGTATGCTAAAACACACAGAAGTTGATTTTTATTTTTATGATTGGCAAATTGCATTTAAGACTTTGCAGAGACCAAATCTAGTGACAGTCAAAAGTGGGTTTGATGCTCTCTGCACTTAAGAAATTACTCAGTTTGTTTTTGAGTCTCTGGAGTAAGGAAACGCTATGTTTTTGAAGATACGATAATGTTCAGGTGTGTGTGCCTCATGGTCCTCCTTGTAATCCAGGATTTATTTCAGGACTTGGCAAATATCTCAGTGTCTCTGCTTCTCCATCTGAAAACTGCAAAAATCAAATGTGGCAAAAATACTAGTGAGAAATAAATACAATTGCTAATGGAGCGACACTGTTTTCTCACCACCTGGCTCCCGGCTCTAGACGATTTCTGTGCGACAGGAAGAGCTTTCTGTTCTAACAGCTACAGAAAAAGTGAAATGATTCCAAAACCCAGAAAACCGCCAGGTGCAGACGACCACTTTCTTCTAAACTTTCAAGTTATTTTCTTCCTCCTTCCTTTTCCTTTGTTCCCCGCACCCCCATCTCTCTCCTTTTATTTGTCCTCTTTCTTTAAGAATTACGCTATTTTCAGTTGGATAATAGTCACACAAAACTCACATGTTCATAGACATTTGATATATATTTTTGTTTAATTGTGATACACACTCATACTAAATCTACCTACGTACACAAACTTACCAAAGTATTTATACGGATCTACAGGATATATTGGACAAAATTAAATATCTACACACAGATATAGTGATTATTAGTAGATAAGACATAAAAATGTTGACACAGAAAATTTCTATGTCAAATATTTTAACAATTCTCTGAGGAACAGTCAGTGCATTCAGTAGCATCTTTCATGCTTTTATATTTTTCTACCAAGTTCATAATGATTCAAAAGGAATAACACAATAAATGATAAAAGCATAAACATTATGGAATTCATAGATATGATTTGTTTAGCAATATAAATAGATTTCATAGAATTGCTCATCAGAGCTACATTTTAAAGGTTAACCTGAAGATGCCTATGTATTACATTTTATAATTCTAACATGATCAACACCATAGTTTCACCTCCTTGCTTAAATAATCCTATAATTATAAAGTTTTAATTTAATTTAAATTGAGCTTACCTGAGGGGATGACACCAAGGATGATGAGCACCAGGATAAAGTCTGTCAGCATCGTGATGTCAGTTTCAGAAAGACAATTTCTTTCTTTTTAACAACAGACTATTTCCATTGGAAAGGGGGGTTTTGAAAAGAAAGTGCAGTCGTTCAAAGTCCGAAGTGGAACCCAAGGGGAAAGTAGACACCTGAAGTGGGATAAAATTGTCTCAAACCATCTCGCATCAGCGTAATGTTTCTTCAAGTACACTTCATTGATTTCCAGTCAGCTGTCAGATCGTGTAAGTCTAAGAAATATCTCTGGGTCCTAGCTCCTGACTTATTAATTTACCCTGAGAAAAGATGAAGCTAGACAACTTCCAAATGTTCTGTGGTATATTTCTTATGGTTGGAGATCTGTGTAAAGGAGGAAAAACTGCATTTTAGGACATGCATCATGGAAGTTAGTGAAAAGTTTCTCATACACATTATTCTTCTATTATCTTTTCATTTTGGACTTGGAGCTTAAGACTAATGAATATTGAGGGGGTCAAAAGGCACAAACTTATAGTTACAAAATAAATGTCATGGAATGTAATGCACAGCATGGTGACAATAGTTAATAATACTGTATTGTATATTTGAAAGTTGCTAAAAGAGTAGATCGCAAAAGTTCTCATCACAAGAAAAAAAATTTTGTAGCGATGTATGGTGATGGATGTTAACTAGACTTATTGTGGTGAGCATTTTGCGATATATACACATATCGAATTACATGTTGTACGCCTGAAATTAATATAATGCTATACATCAATTATATCTCACTAAAAAAAAGAGAGAATAATGAATATGTCCTTTAGCTCCTTCATCTAACGGTTCTCACATGTTTCAATGTCAGAGCGTCCTCTGTGGTCCCCTTGAGCCCAACAGGTCCACCTTATCCTCCCGACAGGAGAAAGTATGGGGGGAGTTTAGTCTTGTTTTGTTTCGCTCATGGGACTTGGAGACTGGTAATGCCACTCTTTCTTTGATTCACCTTCTTCACGGTTGATCAGATGCTCATCTCATTCAGTGCTGTCCACACCCAGAGGCCCCTAATAAATGCAAATTGAATGAACCAGCAAGTGTAAGTTAGGGCTGGGTGGAGGAGAGGCCAGGTGGGAGCCGAGTTACCTGGGTGGGGACCAGGGCACTGATGAACTCCACCTGAGCAACACTGATTTAATCCAATTCTAAGATTTCGCGATGGTATCTCATTAAGCCCCCACTGTGCGCCAACCTTCAAACACTAGGTGGTGCTCAGCAAGGTACCAACATCTAATGAAAGGAGCCCTGGCAGGACAGACCTTTCCTCATGCCCCGCTTCTCCCTGCTCCTCTCTCAGAGAACCCCTCACATCACATGGCTGCCTACCTGCCTGTCTCCCTCACTATACCTCGGGCTCCTGAGGACGGCTATGTTCTCTTATCCCTGTATCTCCAGGGCCGATCACATGCAAATACTTAAGAATGTTGCTTGAATGAAAGGCGGAAGGAAACAATCAGACACTGATTGCCTATCCACGTGAACTGTGTTCCAGGCCTGCTGTGAATTTACAACTGTCCCAGGAATAAATTAGCTGCTAACCCAGGGGTGCAGGGAGTAGCACCTTTCTTTATTTTCAATAAATCAAATAAAATGAAGCTTCCCATTTCACTGAGCTGGAGGAAATTCGGTGTCATTCATTACAGGAACTCCATCCCCGTCCCTAGGTACCAAAAGAATCAGGAAGCCTTCTGTGGTCCCCAAAACACAGGGCAGGCCCTGTAGCCTCCAGTCTGTCTTGACCACAGCAGATGGGTCAGTGGCCAGCCCACATGGTCCCTTGGAAGCGGCAGCTCTGCTGCCCTCTACCTGGTGGAATGCCCAGGACTCTGCCAGGACTGGAAGTCTGGGTGGTAGGATCCCACCTCTCTGAGCCTCCACACAGCCGCTGCCTCCTGAGGATAGCCACCTCCTCAGGGTACTGCCACTGTGGTAGTCCTGGCTGCAGGAGGGACCAGCCAGCCTCTGGGAATTTCTCCCCTTACTCCCTTTACAGCCCCCTTTCTCTCTGAAAAGACACTCACCTCGTCTCCATCCTACTCTAGACCTCAAATAATCTCTTCAGTGAGTTCAGACTTTTGGCGAAAGTAGACACTGAACAAGCAGGAAGAGAGGTTGTCTTTAAGCTGCTTCTGCTTTTGGTCTTTAAACATAGGAGCCATTTTCTTGGAAAATGGAGGGGAAAAAAACCAGACAAAGAACAAAACACAAATCCTTATCTCAAAAAATCTTCCTGTTCTGAACCAGTATGTGCTTTCACTCTCACCTGTGTGGGCACATATAATCCATAATCAATCTACAAATCAAATTTGGGGTGAGTTTATTAGGAGCCAGGTCTGAGGACTGTAGCCTGGGGCGTTCCTTCCCCAAGGAAGGAAGCACACCCAAGAAGTGGGGTGTACAGTGTGTTATATACTGTCTGGGAAAAAAGAGCACACATCACATATGTTGGGCACATCCTAAGAAGGTAGAAGAGCTTAGTTAGAGTGACCTTATTTGTGTGAATTGGGATAAAATATGTCTTCTTATTTATGATTTTATTTCTACAAAAAAATCTTACAAAGGTAGAAAAACTAAATCATATTGAGCTAGTCATGTAACTAATTGCCTCTATCGCAAATAATACACTCACACTACACTGAGAGTATCTTGGTCTCCATGAGAATGGCATCCAGAGCCATCTGGAACACTATCTTTGTTTAGGGCAGCGTGTTTTAAGAAAGCTAAATATGTTCATCCAGGGGGAGTCAAGAGATCTGGGGTCTAGAGAGGAGGCTATATGAGAGATGATTAAAGAGCAAGGAGTTTACATTAGAAAACAAGAAGTCTTCAGGGATTGTCCTTTTGCTATGAGAAGTTTACATGTGACAGTTAGCCTCTCCACCCCAGCCCCATTTTACAGGCGAGAAAACTGAAGCCCAGGGAGGGGGATCAATGACAGATGGAAACATCCAGCAGCGTCACAGCTAGAGGGTGGTAGACTCGCTAACACTTCACTCTCAAGATAATTCTTGTGGCTTAAAACTTGTTAAATCCACAGACCCTGGGAAGGATAGCACTTTAATCCAAAGAGTCTCAACCCTTTCTCTTCCTCTGCACTATTCACACGTGTAACATCCTCCCAATAGTAACATTTCTCATTATCCATAGAGATTTGGAAATCATGACTTTTAAATAAGTGTCAAATTCTTTCCTGAGATCAAAACATAAAAGCCAAGGGCTTCTGGGGGTGCTTTGCAATTTCCCCAGGTTTGGCAACAGCCAGACGAGGACGGGAAGACAGGACCCCGCGACACTGAAGGTGTGGTGTGGGACTTGGGGGCCCCCTGGTGGACAGTAGATCACACTGCAGACTTTCAGGGACAGGCTGTGTGTGTGTGTGTGTGAGGAAGATCAGCCCTGAGCTAACATCTACCAATCCTTCTCTTTTTGCTGAGGAAGACTGGCACTGGGCTAACATCTGTGCCCACCTTCCTCTATTTTATATGTGGGACGCCACCACAGCAGGGCTTGATGAACCACGCATAGGTCCGCGCTGGGAACTTAACCACTATGCCACCAGGCCGGCCCCCAACAGAGTGTTTTTTAAAGCATGTCTGCTTTAGATTTTATTTGTTCCTTGAATTTTAAACTAAACTAGATAGATGATGATGAGGAGGAGGATGATAGCTGGCTAGCTAGCAAGCTAGCTTGCCTAAATTCAAAACTAAGCACTAGAAGGCAGCGGGCCATTCCTCCAACAGCTCCACCCCCTGCACAGCTCTCAAGGCAGGGGCTGCAGACTCACAGCCTGGAGAACTTAAGGTGAAGGAGTGGTGCCCACGACTGGGTGGGAACCAGGCCAGTCATGGAGCTGGAAGCCCAGTGTCGGGGGCCTGGCGTGTACTGCAGGGAGGAGGGTTTGAACGAGAGAAACCGCCTCTAAACTTACCATACATTTTCCCAAACCTCCCTGTGCATCCCAGTCATCTGGGGAGCTTTTGAGAAACACCGATTCCTGGATGCCTTCCCCAGGAATTCTGGTTCCTGGGTCTGGAACGGGGCCCACGTGGTTCTACCGAGCAGCCAAGTTCACAGACCACACACCACGGCCCAGCATCCTTTTCCAAGTTAAGCCACCACAAAGGACCAGGAGAAAACACTTGATGACAGGGGGACAAACCACATTAAACCACCGCCAACAAGGAGGAGCAGACTGCGGGGGTCCGTGACCACGAGGCCCAAAGCCCCAGAAGGCCCTAGAACCACAGGGTCACTAGGACGACATCGTGATACGGGAGGGAGGGCGGCGGGAGTCTGGCATGCAGACCCTGGTTGAGGAGGGGTTTCTCAGTGTTCTCTCGGTTCTTTCTTCACTCATTCTCTTGCTTTTCTGAGGCTTCACTTCATCCTATTTGAACGGCACACACTACCTTCACCGTGGCCATCATCACCACCGTCATTTTTCAGGGTAGCAGTGGAGCCGTTCCTGGTCAGACTTGCCAGGCCTGAGGGTTGGGTTCCAGCCCTGGCCTCGCAGAGGCATTGTGTCTCACTCAAGACTCAACGTTCCCAGCGGTGGGGCTTGTTCTGCGCTCCACGGCAGGTGCTGGGCGGCCAGGCTCACCCCGCATAGAAATCAGGGAGCGCGGCTTACATTACAGGCTGCTGTGGATTTTGCTTGTTCCACAAAATAAGCTCTGTAATTAAAGGAGCTTTGTCTTAGCCCCACCTGGTGCGAGTGCTGCTGCCGAGGTGGCCTCCTGGACCCAGGCAAGCACCCCCCAGTGCCCAGAGCAGGTGCAGTAAGGGGCTACCAGAAGGTGAAGGGAGAGAGTGCTGGGGTCAAAACAGTTGAGGCCAGATCTGCAAACAGGAGCAGAGGGGATCCCCGGGCCAGGAATAGGGCTGAATCTGAGTCCCTCAGGAGCTGGAGGGACTTAGGAACAGAGCATGTGGAAGGAGGAAGGTTGGAAGGGAGCAAGAAAAAGAGTCCTGGATTTCAACAGTGAACACGCAGCTGGAAGCTCAAAGGACGCTTTACTGAGGGCTAGACAGGTGGTGTGTGGGTGTTGCCCTAATTAACAGCACTGGCAGGGGGTTGATTTCAGGTAACCAATCAGTAATTATCTGTGAAAGGATTGTGGCATGTGGGAAGAACACTGGGCTACCAGTCAGGAACCCTGAGTTTTGCCTCTAATTAATTGGGACCTTGGAAAAGACTTTTTGTGGCGTCAGATTCCTCATCTACCGGGTAAAGAAGCTGGATTAGATCAGTTCTTCTCAATCCTCCCTTGGGGAGCTTTCAAAAAATACTGAAGCCTGGGTCTTGTACCTAGAGATACTGACTTGAACTGGTCTACTGTGGGGCCCAAGAATCAGATATTTTTTAAGCTCTCCAGGTAATTCTAATCTGTAGCCAGAGTGTCGAACCACAGACTAGATGAACTCTATGCTTCCTTTGGGTTTGAAAATTTTATGTCTGTGTTATAACGAGGGTGACCAACCATCCCGGTTTGCCCAAGATTGTCCCAGTTTTAAACTGAAAGTCCCCTGTCCCAGAAACCCCCTGAGTCTTGGGTCACATTCCGCATCATTCCCTTCTGACACCAGGAAAAAAAGAAAGAAGAGAGCAGAACTCTCTGCGGTGTGTGTTCATGTGTGTGACTTCACCAGGCCTGTCGGGAAGCAAATTTATGACTCTGCCATTCACCTGCTACATAATTGCCGTGTGTACAGCTAAGTACACATTTGGGTAAAACCCACTGGGCATGGATTTTTAAAGATTATATATCAACCATCCTAGCCTGTTTCCTGTTCTCCAACATGATGCTTTCAGGAAGCATGCTTTTTTTTTCTTTCTGACTCTAGAAAAACAAAGAAAAATTAAGAGCAGAACCATTTTTAAAGACCTGCATTCATTCGACAGATATCTGTTCAGCCTCTACCTGTTGATTCTTCTGGTTCTCCACCCCGCATCCAGTCCACCACCAAGTCATATTTTCTCTGTCTTCAAAACATATCCTGAATCGCAAAACATCTCCCTTCTAACTGCCCCGACCTCTCCCACCCTTGCGCAGCGGTTCTCAGACTTGAGAGACAACAGAAGCACTGGTGGGCCCGGTAAAACTCTAATTCCAGGGCGCAGAGTTTCTAACTCAGGAGGTCTGGGGTGGGACTGATAATTTGTATTTCCAACAAGATCCCAGGTGTCACCCATTGCATTCCAGAGCAATGCATGGAGATCTGGCAGGGTGGGACATTGGCCTATAGGAGAGGATTGTGACTCTTGGGCTATGGGCTTTATTTTTTTTATATTGTGGTAAAATACACACAACATAAAATTTACCATCTTAACCATTTTTAACAATAGTGTTAAGTACATTCACATTGTCGTGCAACTATCACCACCATCCATCTCCAGAATTATTTTCACCTTGCAAAACCGAAACTCCGTATCAATTAACAATAACTCCCCATTCTCTCCTCCTCCCAGCCCCTGGCAACTACCATTCTACTTCCCCTCTGAATTTGATTACGCTAAGTATCTCATATAGGTGGAATCATATTGTTACATTTGTATTTCTCTTAACACTATGTCCTCAAGATTCATCTGTGTTGTAGCATGTGTCAGAATTTCCTTCCTTTTTAAAGCTGAATAATATTCCATTGTATGTATATTCCACGTTTTGCTTATCCATTCATCTGTTGACGGATGCTTGGGTTGCTTCCATGTTTTAACTATTGTGAATAATGCTGCTTTGAACATGGGTGTACAACTATCTGAGTCCCTTCTTTCCATTTTTGGAGGTATATACCTAGAAGTGGAATTGCTGGATCCTATGGTAGTTTCATTTTTAATTTTTTGAGGAACCTCCATACTGTTTTCCACAGTGGCTGCACTGTTTCACATTCCTACCAGCAGTGCACAAGGGTTCCAATTTCTCCACATCCTCCCAACACTTGTTATTTTCTGTTTTTAGATAGTAGCCATGCTGGGCTGTGGGGCTTATACGCTATATTAAGGAAAATTGCGAAATTGCAGTTTTAAAAAATCCTTATTGGGAACTTAATGGGAGAGAGAAGATAAATGTACTTTGAAACAGAAATCCTCTGACCTATGTTTTGATGAGACTTCTGTCTATTCCCTTTACTGTTACTCTCCTTTCTGACTTTTTCTGTTTTCTTCTGCTCCCATCTCTGTGTACTCCTTTTTAGCTCTTATCCAACCCTCCATCTTATAGAACAATCAAGCTGTTTCCATCTCAGAACTGCTGGGATCTTTCTGAGCCAAGAGCCAGAATGAACTAAATTCTCCATCAAATTTCAAACAGTAGAAGTTTGGGTGAGTTCTTGGGTGCTTCTTAAAATACACCCATCTTTTTCCAAAATGACAAAGTGATTGTACTTTGGTTTATAAAAGGTGCAATAGGCATGAGAATATGGGTGTCCAAAGTGTCACTTTTTTTCTTTGCATCTGCTGAGAACTATCTGAATACTTTTTCTTATCTGAATGGCCATTGTTTGAATGCAGATCTGACAGGGCCTTTCCATAAAAGTTTTTTCTTTGTTTTTGTTTGTGTGATTTATTTGTTTGTTTGCCAGTAGCATAAACCTCAGTCTCCTGCTTTGTCCCCATATCCTTGAACTACCAGGAGCCTCTGAGGCACAAAAATCAGGCCTCCAGCTAGTCCAGGTCCTGAGCCTGCCCTTAACACGGGCCTGTAACTAGTATAATTGAAACCCGTCACCCTACAGCTTCCACGCTCAAAGCCCATTACAACTGGTCCCCGTACCCCTCCCATCCCTCATCTGAGCTGTGAAAGTGGATATGACAACACTATGCGGCCCTCTGTTTTGGTTTGAGGCAATCGCGCTCCAAGATTTCCACTCGACTTTCAGTTCCTGGTGCACTGTGAGTTCCTTGAAGGCTGTATCTTATTCCTCTTGGAATGAGCTTGTCTGGCTCATGGAAAGCTCTCAAAACATTTGTTGAATGAGAATGGAGCAAACCTAAGCTGCTATATATCTGCTTACCAGTTCAGTCACCTTTTTAAGTGCCTGGGGATGTGAATACCTTTTTATTGATAAGGGTTACCTAAAAGAACTGAACCCATATGATTTCCTATTAGAATTTAGTTCTGATACTATAAAACTGCCCTGCTCTGAGTCCATCCTGAGGCCAACATGACCTTTACCCAAATTGATGGTCAGGAAAATTGAGACAGAAGGATTATTCCGTTCATCATGGACTTTTTATTTCATTCTGTTTCTTTAACATCTGGGAAAATTACTAAGCAAGCCTCACGTTCTTTTACTTTTCCTGCCCGGAGGGAGACTGGAGTGGAAGCAAGGGGGCCCTGGGGAGCCGGCCTTTGCTGCCCCTTAGCTCTCCTTAATTTTGGCTCCTCAGGTCTCTTGACACAATTGACAAACTTTCTGCTCTGCTGTTGAAGAGTCACTGTGGAGAAAAGGGATTGTAGTCACGTGATGTTGGATTTGATCCTAGATGAAAACAGACATCCCAAGAGGATTGCTGGAGTCTCGGAAGGCCTTTTGCTCTTGCTTTCTTCCCTGGCCCCCAGTTAGCTCCCTATATTAAGGAGAGCAGTGTTGAGGTTTTACAAATTGCAGTTAGGTGTGTTCCTCTCAACAGCTCATCAGAGATGATTTTCAGTTCTCTGGAGAAAGTTTTCCAACATTAGAAAGTAAGTAATTCTCTTCCTTTCTTTGTTGTTGAAGTTACCACCCTTCCAGCTTGTGTTAAGCTTTATTTTAATTTCATTCTCGTTTACTGAGTTCTTACCTGAAGCAATACTACTTGGTAAGCTTAAAACTTCAGGTGTAATGGTTGAGGAAAGGGATTCTCTTAGGAAAGATGACACAAGAATAACTAAACATGCTCTCACTTGCTACTTCTCATTGGCCATGGCTGAACCACAGAAATTTTTTTGAAAATCAAGCAATTAATCCTGCAGCAAGTTTGTGACCTTACTCCAATTTTGGAGGATGATGGAGCCTAGCAAATGGTTCCAGACTGAAATATTTCAAAAAGAAAGGACAGACATATTCTAGAAACTTCAGACCTATAAATTTGATATCAATTCCTAACAAAACCAAGAATGGCTTACTAGACAAATAGTTAATATTTATTACTGAGATCCAGCACACATCCGTTAAAAACAAGTAGTACTAATTAAACACACCACTTTATATTGGGATATTAGGCTAAATGATCAAGGTATGGCAGATGCATTAACAGCACACAACTTTAGAGTTTTGGATCCTGGCCTTTGTCACTAGAGGAGAGATTGGTGGGATAGCACAGGAAATCCAGTATGGCCTGCAGATGAATGGGCTGAAGAGACAGTTCAGAGGCACAGAGGTTAGAATTGCTTCTTCTTTGCAGTAAGCAAGAAGAAGGTAAGTTGTAAATATCAGAAAAACAAAGATGGTGGCCCAGAGAAAAGGAAACTGAGGTTGTCCTTCCTCACAGTTAATATAAGGTTTTGTAAGTTGTGGATTTTGGACATATTCCGAGGACTCAATTGACCACTGAGGATGAGACTGAGAATGTTGCATTTTCTGTCCCTAAAGGGCTGGAGGCAAAGATGGCAACAGTGGACAAAAGGCTCTGCCTAGAGGAGCCACATCAGATGAGGAAGCCGGATCAGAGAAATACTCACCCACTCATACTTTTTGAACCCCATGAATAATATGGGTAACATTCAAATAATTGGAATTTGAGGGTCGTGGAATGAGTTCTCAATTTCCATACGACATCTACTGATATAATTATATGTATATATGTGCATTCATTAACTGCTAATTAAATACCAATATAGATGTTAAAAAGGCAATATTATCCACCTAATATACGCTCTAGCAAGTTGCTCCAGACAAACATACCCATAATAGAACAGTCCTTCCATGCTTCAAAGATTATCCTCTCTGACTAAGCCTCAGAAGTGACACTCATGAAGGGAGGAAAGACACAATGGCCCCAGGAGATCAGCCAGACCACCGTGGAGATGAGCAGGCTGACATGACACAGATGGGTCATCATTAAATGTGAAAATCATTGATGTCAGCACAGTCCCTTACAGGCAAGATGAAGAAGGCGTCTAAGTGTGGGGATAGTAAAGAAGGTAAATTTCTGGCCTATTCAACAATGTAGAGAATTTTTAATGTTTTTAATGTAGAAACAGTTTAAGAACTGCTGCTATTCAGACTTCGATACTCAGAATTAATCAACAAGTATCTCTTGAAAACCATCTTTGAGGTCATCTGTGATAAAACTGTGAGTGATACACAAAAATGGTGACAGAGAATCCTGGCCTTGATGAAGTTTACAGTCGGTAATTGCCAGCACTTTCTTGGTTACGATGGACAAAATTCCAACTCATTCTTGCTCAGAATAGAAAGTTGGAGGGGGTACTTATTGGAGGGATCGTGGTGGGGTTTATGGAGTCAAATGAGGATCTAAATATGCAGGTTCAGGAAAGCTGGGAACTAGGACCCTCTGGGCACCAGGCAGACCAGGACTAGGGACTCAAACTCTTCAGGATTTCCTTTCTCCAGGTGTTGCTTTAGTCTCTCCTGCTGAAGATGGGTTTCTCCACGTGATAGACAATGTGGCACGTGTACATCCAGCCTCACACGTGCTTGCCAACAGGCCCCTGACCAGAGAGGAAAGGAAGTTTCTTTCCCAACTTTGAAAATGTCGGGAAAGAAGTTTGGTCGCTGTGGCCAGGGACGAGGTCTTGTGAGGACCCAGCCTGGGTCCTACGCCCGCCTCTGTAGCTAGGGAACCGGGTAGGGTTCTTTATGAGAAGGAGAAGAGATTAGTTGTCAGTCAAAATCAAGTCACCACACAGTCATTCTGGCAAGATCAGACTCACGGACATGAAGCGGCAGCAAGAGCATGCCATCATGGGCCAAGGAAGTATGCGATCGATGCAGAGTGAGGGGCCGTTTCCTAGCCTCCACGCACCTGCTTGCTGCCACCACACCCTGCTGTGGCTCCTTGGCTACTCAGGCATTGCAGAAACACCAAAAACATTTAACTAGGGAGCTCCCACATTCCCTTCTTTCTGCATCAGAGTGACCACAAAGGAGACACTAGATGTGATTCACAAAATTTTATTAAACATACCCCTTATCTCCACAACTCTGCAATCCTGTGTGAGTCCTCTCTGGCCTGCCACTGGGCAGAATATGCCCTGGATACCAAAATATTGTCATCAAATTTGCATTTTGTTACCTCTTTTCCTTATATCTGGCAGCCCCCCCGTCCAATGGCTACCATGGAGTTGTGGAGTTAATGCTTTACTGCTCCCTTACCAGTAGACAGGTGTTGGAAGTTGTAGGGGGCAGAAACAAGTGGGAGTTGGGTTCCTGGGTTTTGAGTGTTGGTGCTCATATCTGATCAGTTTAACCCAGTGCTTCTCAACTGGGGGCCATTTTGCCCACCAAGGGATATTTAGCAATGTCTGGAGACATTTTGGTTGTCACACTGGGAAGAGGGGTACTACTGGCATCCAAAGGGTACAGGCCAGGGATACTACTAAACACCCTACAGTGCACAGGAGAACCCCACAACAAAGAATTATCCTGCCCAAAATTTCAGTGTGCTGAGGTTAAGTCCTGATGCTAATCCAACATATGGTAGGAGTCCAGTTCTCTGAAGGGTTAAGGATAGATGTGGGATAAAGTGGAAAGACTGCTCTAGATGTTGTAGGATGGCAAAGAGAAGGCACCCATGGACCTTCCTTCTTCAGCCTGAGGCCTAAGGACATCAGTGGCATTTAAATGAGGGTGGGAAAAGATGTCTTCAAAAACACTCCTGTTCTAACAAACTCGAGAGACATAGCAACAGCCTTGGACCAAACAATTCCCTTCAACAATCCCAGGCTGAGCCTCCACCAGCCTGGAAAAACATCCCAGCTAACCTGCACCCCTTCTCTGGGTGGGAGGGCCTTGACCTGCCCTAGTCCCAGGCTGGCGAGGCTGGCTCTCAAAGAGAAACCCACTCTTCTCTGGTGGAAATGCTTGACAGTTTGATTTTTACATTAAGCCTTGGTGAAATACCCCAATAATCATATATTTTGTGTGTTTTAAACTAACTTGACTCTAATTGTTAATGTTTCCAATTCCCATGAAAAGAAAATGTGAGATTATAAACCAGCTTTTATCACTGGAAAATTTCACCATGGGACACAAATCATCAGAACAGGACATATTTCAACAAGGAACAACACTGAGAAAAATACCACTTAGATATAATTATATTTCATCAAAGACAAAATAGAATTGGAGAGGAGGAGATGAGACAGGCTTGTTCTAATCATGAAGCCCAGAGGAGGACTGACCACAGAGAAAACATGCGTTTAGGAATGACATGTAAACTGTTTTACTGTGGATGTAATGTCCCATCCATCCATCCATCCATCTATCCATCCATCCATCCATCCATCTGTTTATCCATTCGTTCTGATTTTCTACTCTGTTCAGGAGAGGCATGGTGCTAAAGGCTCAAAGAATAAAACAATGGCCAGGATAATGAGTCCCCACCCTCAAGGAATTTATGACTGCCCAGGAAGCCAGCTATGTGCTTGCCCTGAGAACTCCTATTTTCCTGTGTGGGAGTTCCAATCTCATGCTATCATGTTCCTGATCCATAAATTGAGCCAAATTTCCCTCATTCATGTAGTGATTGGGGTAGATGGGAAATAAAAGGCTGAGAAATTCTATTTCAACTGGAATGTTAGATGTAGATCTATTTTGTGCTCCAGGGGGCACCATTACATAGAATACACTTAGATCTGTGACTCCTGGTGGTGTATAAGAACATGGCTTTTCTTGTGTCAGATATTCGGGGATCAGACGATTTTAGAGAAGTCTGCTGTCTTTTGGGATTCAGGAGGCAAGATTCTTTGAGATTTTTTTTTTTTATTAAAGTACAATATACATCAAGGGAAGTGTACAAATCCTAAATATACAACTTAATGAATTTTTGCATAGCTGTACGTTCAGGTAACCACCACCCAGATGAAGATATAGAATATCTCCAACCCCCTAGAAGGTTCCGCTACCCAGCACTGTTCCCAGACTATACCCCCTCCCATGACCATTATTCTGACTTTATCATAAGTTGGTTTTACCTGTCTTGAACTTCACAAAAATGGAACAATATAGTACGTACTCTTTTTTCTGTCTGCTCCTTTGACCCGTGCTTATGCCTGCGTGTCATCCGTATCTATGCACTCAGCAGTCCAATCTCTTTATTGCTACATAGCCTTCTATTGAAGGGACACGCTCCAATTTATTTATTCATTCTCTCAGTGATGGACATTTGGGTTATTTGCAATTTGAAGATTTTATGACTAAAGCTGCTATGAACGTTCTTGTCCATGTCTTGTGGTGGACGTGTGTGCTTATTGCTCTTGCTGTACATCTAGGAGTAGAATCTGATAGTATTTGTAGGTTCTAAAAATGTTCCTAGATAAAATACACTAGTTTTATCTTTGAATGTGTGTACAGATATTTACTAAAGAGAGATCTGTCTGCCGCCCACAGAATATTTTTCACTGTGACTGGCCCCAGCCTGGAGAAGACACACTGTTCTAAAATCACACGGTGAACAACATTGACACTTAGGGCTGCGTCGTGAACAGAGGAGATGATGATGGGAGTTGGGTGTACTTTGCCCCCTAAAGTTAATTGGTTAAAATTAATTGGTTAGAAAAGAATACGTGTGTGTATGTATGGAGTTGGCTCTGGAAAGAACGTGTTTCTTTTGAGAATTACAGCTGAGTGCCTGTGGGACCACATGGTCAGAACCTTGAGGGCCCGCTGATCTATTATCCTGGAAAACACGAAGACGTTGTGAAGGTGGAACCTCAGGCTTGGTGGCTGACTGGGCGAGCAGCGTGAGGGAGAAGGTGGATAACCCTGAGGTTTCCCACCTGGATGAGAAGGAGAATGTTATACTATTAAGAGAAATAAGACGATCAAGAGAGACTGGAGCAGCATCATGAATTGACTCACGCCTATGGCAATGTGTAAAGAAAATGTAATCTCTCTATTTCTCCGTAACCAATCTGAATTTTCACCTTCCAAATTTTGCCTAAATTTACACCTTCTGGGTAACAGGAATGTACACTTAAACTTGAAGCTTGCCAAAGGGTGGCATCTCAGTCTCTCTTGGATGATTTGATCTCTTGAGCAAACGCTCAGTTTCCACCGCCTAGCCCCAGCTGCCTTTTCTCTAAGAGGTATCCAGGTATGGGCCGGCCCTTGGAATTGGCTGGAATGCCAGGGGTCTTGAAAATCCCTTGGAGGTATAGTTATAAAGTTTATAATCATATAAACTATAAAAAGAATGAATTGTTTATTTAATAGAACATAAAAGCAAGAATAGCCGGGAAGCCCCTGAAAAACAACAATAGAGGTAAGGGAAATAGGAAAATATTATAAAACTTCTATAACTAAATCAGTGTGGTATTGGCACATAAATAGATACACAGACCAAGGAACAGACTGGAAAATCTAGACAAAGATCCAATTGAATATGGAAACTTAGTCTATAAAAAGGAGGCATCTCAAATCATCGGTGGAAAGATAGACGTTTTAACAGCTTTTAGGATACCTGGACAGCCATATGGAAAAAGGTGAAATTCGATCCATCTTCACATGGTACACTGAGATAAATTCCAAAAGTATCAGAGACTT
The DNA here is from genome assembly GCF_020826845.1 of Diceros bicornis minor. Classification (NCBI taxonomy): domain Eukaryota; kingdom Metazoa; phylum Chordata; class Mammalia; order Perissodactyla; family Rhinocerotidae; genus Diceros; species Diceros bicornis. The sequence goes on along the minus strand of NC_080768.1, from coordinate 39,675,014 downwards.
AAATGTGAAAAATTAAGCCCTACAACCACTAGAAGAAAACATGGGTGAATTCCTCTGTAAATTAAGCAACGAGAAAACTTTCCTAAGGTTTAAAATCCAGAAGCAATGAGAGAAAAGATTAATAAATCTGATTACATAAAAAAATTTGCATGGCAAAAAATACCATTAGCAAAGTATGACAAACTGGGAAAAAATATTATAGACAAAGGGTTTTTTATCCCTAATACATAAATATCTTCTAAATTACAGAAGAAAAAGGCCACAAATCTATAGAAACATGGACTAGAGCTATGAACAGACAAGTCACAGAAAATGAAATGCAAATGGCTGTTAACGATGTGAAAAGATTCTCAACATTGCCTATAATAAGAAAAATACCAATTAAAACTCATTGCAAGGGCCGGCCCGTGGTTTAGCGGTTAAGTGCGCGCGCTCCACTACTGGCGGCCCGGGTCCGGATCCCGGGCACGCACCGACGCACCACTTCTCCGGCCATGCTGAGGCGGTGTCCCACATACAGCAACTAGAAGGATGTGCAACTATGACATACAACTATCTACTGGGGCTTTGGGGGAAAAGAAAAAAAGGAGGAGGATTGGCAATGGATGTTAGCTCAGGGCTGATCTTCCTCACAAATAAATAAATAAATAAATAAATAAAATAAAACTCATTGCAATACCTAGCAGACTGACAAAAGCCAAGATGTTTGACAACAAATTCTGTTGGCCCAGCCTGGGGGAAATGGGCATTCTTATACAGTGCTGGTGGGAATGCAAAATGGTATAATTCCTCTGGAGGGCAATTTGGCAATATGTAGCAATTACATATGCATTTATTCACTGAACTGGCTTTCCTGCTTTTAGGTATCTCTCCCAAAGAGTGTATGGCAAAAATATGAAAAAATGCATGCATAAAGCTATTCTTGCATACTACTTAACAAAAGAATGGCAAAAAATCAACTGTCAACCAATAGGGGTCTGGTTGAATTACTTACAGTTACAAAATGGAGAGGTATTCAACTGAAAAAAAGGAAAAAGAAATATTTCTATGTGCTACTACTGCATAGTTATTTCCGGATTATATAAATAAGTGGAAAATGCAAGTGGAGAAATGTTAATATACCATTTATATGATAGAAAGGAGGGATGTGAACATACATATACATACATCCACACACATATATATTTTTCTATGAATATATCTAAACTTTTTTTTTTTTTTGCTGAGGAAGATTGGCCCCTAGCTAACATCTGTTACCAGTCTTCCTCTATTTTGTATGTGGGTCACTGCCACAGCATGGCTTGACGAGTGGTGTAGGTCTGTACCCGGGAACTGAACCCAGGCCACCGAAGCGGAGCACACAGAACTTAACCACTAGGCCATGGGGCTGGCCCTAAACTTGTATTTTTTGAATGGAAAAATAAACCATGAAAAGGGGGAAAAGGTTACTGACAGGGAGAAAAAAGGAATAGAGTTGAGAGAATAAGTATAGAAGCTGGACTTCTCTCACTGTACCTTGTCTGGTAGATTTGATTTTGAAATCAGGTGAATATTTTGTACAATTATTTAAAAAAATTAAATTTAAAAGGAAAAAAGAAATCCCTAAAAACTGAAAACAAATGAATCTAACTGTGTGTTGAGCTGGTGGCACAATGCACAGAGGTGAGATATTTCAAGGGGCTTTAATTCACAGTAATTTGACTATGTATCTGTATCAGATAGATCCTACGGACAAAGAGAAGTACCAAAAAGAAAAAAAAAAAACCTGTTTTAGGCAATCATATTGTTGATGACACTGTTGGTATTATGATTTTGAGATTGTTGTACATGGATTGTGAGATGACGCAAACCAGTAATTACAGTGGTGTCATTGAGAACCGGGATTTGGACTTGGGAAAGAGGAGTTATAGACGGAAGACTGATGAAAAACAATGTAGTCCTGGATTTAATGTGGATGTATCAATATAAATTCATCATGTATTTTATCTTTTTAAAAAGTATTTCTTAATTCTATCCATTGAAAAGACCTAGAAACAGTGATCATTCCCCTAAGATCGAGCACTCCCATCACCCAAGTGGTGGTATTTAAATACCATTTCCAACTTAAAGGAACCAGGGGGACAATTCATTTATCCAGACTTTCCTAATCAAATTGTACCTCATCATAAGCAAATAGTTGATAAGAGGAAGTTTCTCTTTAAAGAAGTAGTCTAGCTAATGAAAGAAGGCGGAATGATAGAAGGTCACAATTTTGCAACACCTGATTAATGGTTCTCAGCAGTGACCACCAACAGCTGCTAACATCACCAGAACAGAGTGCCTCCTTGCCAAAAAGTCCAACCTGAATCTGAACAAGCCCTGGATTTAACCACCAACTTACAGGAAATACAGAGCACAGAGGAACATGTCAAAGCACCCTTTAGAGGTATGATGAGCACAACCAGAAACTCCAGGTTTCTTCAACAAATACACCACAAGGGAAAAAAGGTGATGAGGGAGAATCGATAGATTTTTAAAAATAGGAAACATATCAACCAATTAAGGTATGGACCTTAATTGGATCATGATTCATACAAACTGTAAAACATTAAGGACAATCAGGAAAATTTGAATACTGGTTGGATATTTAATGATTTTTTTGGAGGTGGTAGTAAGTGGGGTATAGATGAAACACGACTGATCACAGGTTGATAACTGTTGAAGCTGGGTGATGAGTACACGAGGAATCTTACACTCTTCTGTCTACTTTTGCATACGTTTGGAATTTCCCATAATAAACTATTGTTTTTGAAAGCCCACTCTGGGTATCAAAAGCTGAATAGTACACTCCTCCTCTTTGCATTCCTTCTACAACAACCCTAACTCTCTTGGAGGCAAAGGAATGGTCAGAAACCACACACATGGGATTGTAGAGAAAAGCAACTGACACATTTCCAAAAATATCATCTCCATTTCAGAGGATTTATTTTTGGTGGAAGATGATAAGTTCCACTTTACATGTGTTGAATTTGCGATTCCCAGTTTCAACAGGAGTTGAAAATGCAAGACTTCAGACGGGAAGATATATCACGGCTGAAGCTGTGGAAATGGCTGACATCACCAGTAGAAAAAGTATAGGCAGAAAAGAAAAAGATGAGGACGTGGGATAGAGCCTCTTCCTTCCTTCCTCTACTCACTCATTCAAAAATATATGTGATAAGTACTCATAAGATCTCAGAACCTGGGGATGAAAAGGTGGAAGGTGGGGTTGACTCAGAAAGAAAGGCACTTAGACAAAGATATGAAAGCGTTAAGTTCTATAATCAAGGTACACAAGAGATACAGTGGATACACAGAAGACCTTTTGAGTTTGCCTGAAGAAATCAGAGGAATGCTCATGTTTAGGAGGCCAGAGAAAAAAGGGAACTGAGACCACTAGTTATGTCTCAGTTCTGGCTAATGAAACTATTGTAGGACTTCCATGAAGGTGTTTTTCTACCTGCTAAAGGGAAAGTCCTTTTCTGCCCACTTCCTTCCTTGCTGCACTCTGCTTTTGAATGCAGTGTGAGGTGCAACTGCAACCATCTTGTGACTAGTAGCCAACAAGCATGAGGACAAAAGTCAACATACTGAGAGTGTTCAAAAGTGCCTGGGTCCTTGATGACATTGCTGAACTGCTAAACAAGTCCTCAACAGCCTACCTCGGGACTTGTTCAGTAAACAATAAATGTTCTTGTACTGAAGACACTGTTGAGTTGACTACTCTATTACTTGGAATGAGATGAACTCCCAATTGATGTAGTGTCTCTTCCTTACCAAACCATGAATTACTTGGAGAAGCAATATAGCATAATGGATCCGACAGACCTGTGTTGATGTTAACGAGACTAGTAATGACAGCAGTGAAAGATTGGTGTGGGCAGAAGCCAGACTCTAAAGGAGTGAGTAGGTGGTAAATGTTAGCTTCTAGGATACCCCCTACCTCCTGAGAAAGAGTATAAATCGGGGTCAGGGTCAAAGCCACACACGAGTGGAGTCGGAAGGTCGGGGTTAAGGGAGTGTTCTTGTGCTCTGGGTGTTCCCTGTCTGGCTGCATCTTCCCAGTCCCTTCTCCTGCTACACAGATGATGCCTCACTGCAGGCCGGGGCTGCCTCCTGCTGACAGCAGCACAGGCACTGTTTGTCGAGAACAGGAGAGAAGGAATGGCATCCTGAGAGAGTAGCAGGATCATGGGAAGACTTGAGCATGTTTGCTTACTGAAGGGAGGGAGAAATTGAAGATGGAAGACAAGGAGATAATTGTTGGAGCAAGATGGAGGTGTTAGGAAGGATCAAAAGAAGTAGAGAGGAGGAGGTATTTCTTCTTGTGAAAAAAGGCAAAGAGAAGAGAATATACAGAGAAATGTTGACGCGAAGGAAATACAAGAATTTCCTAACCGACTCAATCTCAGAAAGTAGTGTTGTAGTTTTGGAGAGATTAAACAGACTGGTCTCCAGTGGCCTCACAGACAGCATCTCCCTGTGGGCTCCTCAAGGTCAAGGGTGCAGACTTCAGCCCTCTGTTTTTAGAAATCAATTTGTCAGTGTGACCAGAATTGATGAGGCTGAGAGCGACTGTCGTACATCAACGTAGGAGGTCACTCCCCAGACTTAAGTTCTGTTTCTAGAGGTTGGGAAGCCACTCAACCTTTCTAGGCTTCAGTTTCCCTATTTTCAAATGATTTAGAAAGCGATACTTATCTCAAAAGGCTGCTATTATAATCAAACTGATAATTTGTGTAATACATTGAGCACAGTGCTCAATAAAATGTTAACTATTATAATTTATTTGTTCAACAGAATGAACAACTGCTGTGCACCAGGCACTGTGCTGGGTGTGAGGATATACACCATCAGATAAAACTAGCATGGGATACTCGTCTTCATGAAGCTCTTGTTAGTGCTGCCAAGGGCATAATGAATGCAGTGGGTGGAAGTTCCCAGCTGAGGAACTCCAGGGATTTCTCTCCGGGGAATGCATGATTGTGGAGGCTTAGTAAAACACATCTATTGTACAAAGCTAATATCATACTTTGTTTGTTTCAAGAATCATAACTACCGAGTGATAGATCAATGCGGTCAACTCTACAAAACAAGATCAGGGTGTTGCTTGGTAAATGTGGAATCAGGGTAAGTAGTGTCACCCAAAATTCATGTCTGCCCAGAACCTCAGCATGTGACCTTATTTGGAAACAGAGTCTTTGCAGATGTCATTAGTTAAAGTGAGGTCATACTGGATTGGATGGGCCCTAAATCCAGTACCTGTGTCTTTATATGAAGAGGAGAGGTCGCACACAGAGACAGAAGTGGAGCAGACACAGAGAGAAGGCCATGTGAAGACGGGGGCAGAGATGGGTGTGACGCGGCCACAAGCCAAGGAGCGCGAAGAGCCACCGGAAGCTAGAGGAGGCAGGGACGGATTCTCTGCTAGAGGCTTCAGGGGAAGCACAGCTCTGCCGACACCGTAATTTTGGACTTCTAGCCTTCAGAACCGTGAGAGAATAAATTTCTGTTGGTTTTAGCCCCCTTGTTTCTGATAGCTTGTTACAGCAGCATCAGGAAAACTAATGCATGGGCAGGGCGAATCTGCTCAGTGCGACTGGCCTGTGGCTCCTGTCCTGGGAGCCCATCTAGTCGGCTTCAGGACGGGCTTCTACCCCCAAAGACACATACTGCTCCTGTTGGCTGATCGTGGCACCTTCTCCCTGCACAGAGCTGGGGCCTCACCCCTCTTTTCGTGGACTTCAGGCTGACCCATTCCTCCTGCTAACTCTCTCTTTCTTTCTTCAGTACAATTAACGTGCTTTCACTAAATCTCCACAGACATACATTTCCAGAATAGACTGTCTCTAGAGTTTCTCAGATGGGAACTTGCACCCATTGCATTTAGATTCTTCTTTATTTCACTCAGAACTGGGGAGTGTCCTGCCCGTATCCTCGTGTACTGGCCACAGGTGGTAGAAGCATACGATGGATGCTCTTCAGAAGAGGAGGGGTCCTGGAGAGGGAGTGGCTGTGGCGGTCAGGACAGGGTGACTGGAGAGTAAGGAGGCTGCCGTCCCTCTTTCTTGCCTCTACTAGATGAACGTTGGTCAAGAGACTTAGCCAAACTCTTGTGGGAGGACAGTAATTCCATAAGTATCAATTCTTCCCCTTTTGATCCCTCTTCCCACATTCTGTGTCATTTGGATTTAAAAATAAATTGTGTTCCAGAAATGTTGGGGCCACCTAACAATGATCTTCTCAGAATTACTTTAGCCTCCAGAAGTTTTTAATTTCGTCTTGTTGATAAGCTTGCAAAAGCCCTGTTTATAAGAATAGGAACTTGGCCTTCTATTTGTGAGACAACAGCAAGTGATCAAGTAAACACAAGCACAGCGTACTTGCACATCGCAGGACAGCGATAACTAGCTGAAGGCAGCATCAGCTCTCTCCTTCCCTGGCTGCTCCATCCTGTCAGAGCACACACTTGCTGCCAGCGCTTTTCTTGGCAAGAGCTGTGTACCTTGACGGACAGCTCTCCTCCTGGTCAACCCCGGGTTGGAGTGATTCGTGTTTGTGTTGGTCTGCCTTCTTTAGGTTCCAGCCACAGGGGTCAAAGACTACAGATATAAATATTTGTAGTCCCAGGACAGTGCTTTGCCCACAGCGAGCACTCAGGAAATGCCTTATGTTGAATGAGAGCTACTTCCATTGTACTTATTTTTTGGTATTTAGCTCTTAACACCACTACATTAAAACCTTTTGTTAACTGCTGACACATGGGATGTGCTCAAACCAGACTTGGTTTTCTCTCCCATTGTCCTTTTGAATGTCTTCATCGAAGGTAATTGTCCCCCACCTTGGATGGAAGATTGAGCAGACCTCTGACTTCTCTGCTCACTCTTAGATAACGGACAGCTCTGTGTCACTGCAGGTTCTCGGGAAGGAGAATGCTCAGCGGAACATATGAATCAAAAGCTTCAGCCTTCCCTCAGCGTTAAGACCCCTTCTTTCACTCCCAGCTCCAGGCTAAAGTAGATGGCAAGCTGCTTTTAGGGGAGGATGTGTGGTCTGCGATTTCGGTTACTGTCAGGGAAGAGAAGCAGGGGTGGAGGGGAGGTCAGGCTGTAGGGCTGTCCTTGGCGCGTCATGGCTTAGCTGGGTGCAGAGCTGCGCTGCCGCAGGAGGGGGAGGCCAGGAGGCTGGAGGGAGGGGACAGAGCTGCTTGCTGCTGCGATCCGTCTGGCCTCGAGAAGGAAGCCCTCTGTCTCGCAGCATGTAATTCGGCTGAAGCACAGTGCCAGGGCCACCCTGCTCCACCCCCGAAGCAGAGCAGATGGCGGCAGGGAGAGCAGCAGGGAGAGCCCCCTCCCCTCCCCTCCTGACTCCACCAGGTCGGCACAGAGTGCCGTCAGGACGCCCTCACTCCAGAGCTCCAGAGGCCGGGCAGGGGGAAAGGGAGAGGCACTCAGCTCGAGCACAAAATCTAAGGGGCCCCCAAAAACTCAGCAGTCAAGATAAATAATCTTTGAATGCAATATTTTAAAAAACCAAAATTAATGGAAAAAATCCACCATGAACAAAACGTTTTGCCTCAGGCTCCAATGTGGTTAGCAGAGCTTTTACTGATCTTGTCTTTATATAAAATTTTGATATTTTGCTCATCATGGATTTCTGTCATTAATTTTGGGCTTCAGAATTATTGCATTAAAATATTATTCATCTTGAATTGCATTCAGGTATACACGTAACCACACACACACAGCTTTTAAAGGAGACTAGTTAGCAAGAATGTTCTGATGTCAGTCAGTTCCTGGTTTCGATATTGTACTATACCTACATAAGATGTCCACACTGGGGGAAGTTGGGTATACCGTTGTTGCAACTTCCTGTGAGTTTATAATTATTTAAAAATTAAAAATTTTGAAAATAACTATTTGTATAAATGACTGAATTTTTTGGCACCCAGTTCAGTTTTGAGCCCAAGGTAAGGGCCTCACTTGCCTCCCCCAGTCCTGGCCCTGCTTGCTCAGCCAGGGCTACTGCTCAGATGATGGGGAACATCAACCAAAAATCTCATCTCACACAGTGAACCTGCAGAAGCTTTAGCTTTCCCTTCGGGCTGGCCGTAAAGACTGTGGCCCACCAACACGTCCACCTGACCAGACAGCCCTGCTAATTCTGTCCCCGAGCACACTCTCCTTCTCCCCTACCTGTGCCCTTGTCTTTCAATAAACATCCTACAATGTTCAATATGCAATGTTCGATCATGAGCAACATAAGTTTTTCTTTTTTGTTCTTTGACTAGTCCAGTTCAAGTTTAGTCAAGATTGCTCCTGGTGTAAACAAATCATGTCACATCCCATTTTTGATTTTAGTTATAAGTCAGGGCCTATAATTTAAACAAGTGCCCAAGTGATTCCAATGGGCCAGCTCAAGTAAAGAAACTTCTAAATCAGTATCACCTGGGAACTTGTTAAAAATGCCAGTTTTCAGGCTCCATCCCAGACCTACTGAATCAGAAACCCTAAGAGTGGCCAGCACCGTGTGTGAAATGACGCAGATGATTCTGAGGCATGCTGGAGTCTGAGAAGCACTGCTCTTCCTGGTGGGATACGTGGACCCACCCAGAGATTTCACGGACCTGAGTCAGGTCCTGGTACATTGAGAAAGTCCCTCAGGTAATTCCAGCGAGTACGGGATGTACAGCTGCTGGTCTAGGTTTGATGGGCTGCAGCTCTATTCCTCGTTCTCCAGCATTGTTTTTCTCTGCGGGCTTCAGAGAAAGCAAAGATCTTCCTGTAGCGATAGTCTAATGAGTTCAGAGGAAATAAACGCTTTCATGACACTGCCGAAGCTTCCAGCGAGGCTCTTTGATTTTTATGGATTTTAGTTTGCATATTCTTTTTCTGTCTCTTCTGAGCTCCCACAGGATGACTAAAACCTCAAAAATGTAAAGAACAGTTGTTCCTAACCTGGTCTGGAAGAGGTATAATTCACATTGATATAATTCACATCTACTGGGAATATCATTTATTCCTGATAAAATGCTTAAGTAATTTTCTCATTAAATTTAGAAACATTAAGACGTATTCTGAGAAACCAGTGTTAAAAAGGAGATGACAGGCGCAAAATGGAGTCACTTGTGTTAGGCCCAGCAAACCAAGACTTAATACCTAATCGAATGAGAGTTTCAACCTTCCCAGGAATGTGACCTTTGACCGGCCAACCTGGGATTTCTTGGTCAGCACTACAAGGTTGTCCCCTGATAGATCCCTTCCATTCCCCTTTGGAGGGCAACCTTGCCTAAAACAATGCATGCTTTGCTAATAATTTCCTTTTTTCTGCTCCTCCTCTACTTTTAAAAACTTCTCCTTTTCTACCACTCAGTGGAGCTCCTTTCTATTTGCTAGACAGGATGCAGCCCGATTCATGAATTGTTCAATAAAGCCGATTTGATCCTTTAAATTACTCAGTTGAATGTTTTTGTTGTTTAACACCAGTCACCCACTTCACTGTCAGTCACACGTCTAGTGACAGTTAAACACTCTGTCAAACACTCTGACCTTTCTGAATCTGGCCTAACGTCAATTATCTTAACATTTCCTTATCCAGTAACATAACCCTATACAATGTGAAGGTGGCTGCCAGACACTTCCCTCTGCCAGCAAGACTACACCGAAACTTTTACATGTGTTCATTACTTACAGTTTGAAAGTTTTTAATACAAACTATAGAAACATTATATAGTCACTAAACACAATTTTATGCAATGCAAACAGTATAAAAGTATAAATAGTAGTAAATGATAATCTTCCACAGAATTCCGCTTCCCAAAGGTAACCAATTCTAGTGTGGTGTGTGTCTTTCTGGGCCATTTCCCATTCATTCATTCATTCATTCATTAATATCCGATGTTTATCCATCACCTATACTGTCTCAAGCTGAATGCAGGGGATACGACTGTGATGAGACAAACACAGTTCTTTACCTCATGGATCTTACATAAATATACATACAAACTCTCATACACAATTGGTTGAATTACTAATAAAGAAAGTAACTCCCATCTCGCTTTCTTTTCCTGCTGTGGATTCACCAAGGAGGGGTAAAGGAGGAAGCAAGGACAGATTTTGCCGCCCTCTCTCCCACTTTTCCACTCCACTGCCCCAGCCCACCCTTGCCAGCTTTGGTTTCAGACCCAATAGGTAGATTAAGGAGGACTGTCCCGGAGAAGGGTCCAAGGACTGGAGGAGCTCACAGCAGCCTGGCTGGGGGAGGGGGAAAGTGAGAAGGGAGATCCTCACCCTCAACCCTCAGAGGAGGGAGGGGTTTGGGGGCCCTGGAGGGCCCAGTGACCAAGCCCTCCCATGCGCAGTGCTCCACGGGAGCCTGATTTCAAGCTGGCTGAGGAGGCAGAGTACGAGGTGTGTCCATCTGGGGGCCTGGTGCAAGGTCCTTCTGCCCCAGCCGGGGATCCAAGCCGGCAACCTTTGAAATGGACCACTAGAGGCTGGGCACTGGACACCCAGCTGGGACCAGGTGGACGCAAGGACAGAGCTACTTCCTCAAGTCCTCTGGGCTGATAATCACTGCAGGACTCCTGCATGGCCCCGAGTAAAAACTGACTGCGCATCCCATCGCTCTAGTCTGTGGAGACCAGGAGCCGGATGTAATTTGATTTAGGAAAATAAAACCTAACATTTCCTGAATCCAAGTGATGTGAAGCAAATTTATGTATTTATTTATTTTTTTTTTAATTTTTTTTTAAGTTTTTGTTTATTGCAGTAACATTAGTTTATAACATTGTATAAATTTGAGGTGTACATCATTGTACTTCTATTTCTGCATAGATTACATCATGTTCACCACTCAAATACTAATTACAACCCATCACCACACACATGTGCCGAATTATTCCTTTTGCCCTCCTCCCTCCCCCCTTCCCCTCTGGTAACCACCAATCCAATCTCTGTCTCTATGTGTTTGTTTATTGTTGTTATTATCTACTACGTAATGAAGGAAATCATACGGTATTTGACCTTCTCCCTCTGACTTATTTCACTTTGCATTATACCCTCAATGTCCATCCATGATGTCACAAATGGCTGGATTTCATCCTTTCTTATGGCTGAGTAGTATTCCATTGTGTATATATACCACATCTTCTTTATCCATTCGTCCCTTGATGGGCACTTAGGTTGCTTCCAAGTCTTGACTATTGTGAATAACGCTGCAATGAACACATGGGTGCATGTACCTTTACAAATTGGTGTTTTCACGTTCTTTGGATAAATACCCAGCAGTGGGATAGCTGGATCATATGGTAGTTCTATCCTTGATTTTTTGAGGAATCTCCATACTGTTTTCCATAGTGGCTGCACCAGTTTGCACTCCCACCAGCAGTGTATGAGAGTTCCCTTCTCTCCACATCCTCTCCAACACATGTTGTTTCCTGTCTTGTTAATTATAGCCATTCTGACGGGCGTCAGGTGATATCTCATTGTAGTTTTGATTTGCATTTCCCTGATAGTTAGTGATTTTGAACATCTTTTCATGTGTCTGTTGGCCATCTGTACATCTTCTTTGGAGAAATGTCTATTCAGGTCTTTTGCCCATTTTTTAATTGGGTTGTTAGTTTTTTTGTTGGTAAGACGCATGAGTTCTTTATATATTTTGGAGATTAAGCCCTTATCAGAAGTATGGTTTGCAAATATCTTCTCCCAATTGTTAGGTTGTCTTTTTGTTTTGTTGATGGTTTCCTTTGCTGTGCAGAAGCTTTTTAGTTTGATGTAGTCCCATTTGTTTATTTTTTCTATTGTTTCTCTTGCCCGGTCAGACGTGGTGTTTGAAAAGATGTTGCTAAGACTGATGTCGAAGAGCGTACTGCCTATGTTTTCTTCTAGAAGTTTCACAGTTTCAGGTCTTACATTCAAGTCTTTAATCCATTTGGAGTTAATTTTTGTGTATGGTGTAAGGTAAGGGTCTACTTTCATTTTTTTGCATATGGCTATCCAGTTTTCCCAACACCATTTGTTGAAGAGACTTTCTTTTCCCCATTGTATGTTCTTGGCTCCTTTGTCAAAGATTAGCTGTCCATAGATGTGTGGGTTTATTTCTGGGCTTTCGATTCTATTCCATTGATCTGTGTGTCTGTTTTTGTGCCAGTACCATGCTGTTTTGGTTACTACAGCTTTGTAGTATATTTTGAAATCAGGGAGTGTGATACCTCCAGCTTTGTTCTTTTTTCTCAGGATTCCTTTAGCTATTCGGGGTCTTTTGTTGTTCCATATAAATTTTAGGATTCTTTGTTCTATTTCTGTGAAAAATGTTGTTGGAACTTTGATAGGGATTGCATTGAATCTATAGATGGCTTTAGGAAGTATGGACATCTTAACTATGTTAATTCTTCCAATCCAAGAGCACGGAATATCTTTCCATTTCTTTGTGTCTTCTTCAATATCTTTCAGCAATGTTTTATAGTTTTCCGTGTACAGCTCTTTCACCTCTTTGGTTAAGTTTATTCCTAGGTATTTTATTCTTTTTGTTGCAATTGTAAATGGGGTGTAAACGTATTCTTAATTTCTCTTTCTGCTACTTCGTTGTTAGTGTACAGAAATGCAACTGATTTTTGTATGTTGATTTTGTGTCCTGCAACTTGGCCATATTCGTTTATTACTTCTAAAAGTTTTCTGGTGGATTCTTTAGGGTTTTCTATATATAAAATCATGTCATCTGCAAATAGTGACGGTTTCACTTCTTCCTTTCCAATTTGGATCCCTTTTATTTCTTTCTCTTGCCTGATTGCTCTGGCTAGGACTTCCAGTACTATGTTAAATAGGAGTGGTGACAGTGGGCATCCTTGTCTGGTTCCTGTTCTTAGAGGGATGGCTTTCAGTTTTTCACCATTGAGGATGATATTAGCTGTGGGTTTCTCATATATGGTCTTTATTATGTTGAGGTACTTTCCTTCTATACCCATTTTATTCAGAGTTTTTATCATAAATGGATGCTGTATCTTGTCAAATGCTTTCTCTGCATCTATTGAGATGATCATGTGATTTTTATTCTTCATTTTATTAATGTGGTGTATTACGTTGATTGATTTGCGAATGTTAAACCATCCCTGCATCCCTGGAATAAATCCCACTTGATCATGGTGTATAATCTTTTTAACGTATTGTTGTATGCGATTTGCTAGTATTTTATTGAGGATTTTTGCATCGATGTTCATCAGTGATATTGGCCTGTAATTTTCTTTTTTTGTGTTGTCCTTGTCTGGTTTTGGTATCAGGGTAATGTCAGCTTCGTAGAATGAGTTAGGGAGCTTCCCCCCCTCCTCAATTTTTGGAAGAGTTTGAGAAGGATAGGTATTAAGTCTTCTTTGAATGTTTGGTAGAATTCACCAGGGAAGCCGTCTGGTCCTGGACTTTTATTTTTGGGGAGGTTTGTGATTACTGTTTCGATCTCCTTACTGGTGATTGGTCTATTCAAATTCTCTACTTCTTCTTGATCCAGTTTTGGAAGGTTGTATGATTCTAAGAATTTATCCATTTCTTCCAGATTGTCGAATTGGTTGGCATATAGCTTTTCATAGTATTCTCTTATAATCTTTGTATTTCTGAGGTGTCTGTTGTAACCTCTCCTCTTTCATTTCTGATTTTACTTATTTGTGCCTTCTCTCTTTTTTTCTTGGTGAGTCTAGCTAAAGGTTTGTCAATTTTGTTGATCTTTTCAAAGAACCAGCTCTTGGTTTTATTAATTTTTTCTATTGTTTTTTTGGTCTCTATTTCATTTATTTCTGCTCTGATTTTTATTATTTCCCTTCTTCTACTGATTTTGGGCTTTGTTTGTTCTTCTTTTTCCAGTTCCTTCAGGTGCATTGTTAGATTGTTTATTTGAGATTTTTCTTGTTTGTTGAGATAGGCCTGTATCGCTATAAACTTCCCTCTTAGAACTGCTTTTGCTGTATCCCATAAATTCTGGCATGTCGTATTTTCATTTTCATTTGTCTCCAGGTATTTTTTGATTTCGTCTTTGATTTCTTCGTTAACCCAGTTGTTGTTCAGTAGCATTTTGTTTAATCTCCACGTATTTGTGGCTTTTCTGATTTTCTTCCCATAGTTAATTTCTAGTTTCATACCGTTGTGGTCAGAAAAGATGCTTGGTATTATTTCAATCTTCTTAAATTTATGGAGACTTGTTTTGTGGCCTAATATGTGATCAGTCCTGGAGAATGTTCCATGTGCCTTTGAAAAGAACGTGTATTCTTCGGTTTTTGGATGGAATGCTCTGTATATATCTACTAGGTCCATCTGTTGTAGTGTGTCGTTTAAGGCCAATGTTTCCTTATTGATCTTCTGTTTGGATGATCTATCCGTTGGTGTAAGTGGAGTGTTAAAGTCCCCTACTATTATTGTGTTACTGTCTATTTCTGTTTTTATGTCTGTTAATAATTGCTTTATATATTTAGGTGCACCTACATTGGGTGCGTAGATATTTACAAGTGTTATATCGTCTTGTTGGATTGTTCCCTTGATCATTATGTAATGCCCTTCTTTGTCTCTTTTTACAGTTTTTGTTTTAAAGTCTATTTTGTCTGATATGAGTACTGCTACCCCAGCTTTCTTTTCACTGCCATATGCGTGGAGTATCTTTCTCCATCCCTTCACTTTCAGTTTGTGAGTGTCTTTAGGTCTGAAGTGTGTCTCTTGTATGCAGCATATATATGGGTCTTGTTTTTTATCCAGTCAGCCACCCTATGCCTTTTAATTGGAGCATTTAGTCCATTGACGTTTAAAGTAGCTATTGATAAGTATGTACTTACTGCCATTTTTTAACTTTTTTTTTTTCCTCAGTGTTTTAGTAGTCCTTCTCTGTTCCTTTCTTCTTCTATTGAAGAATTGATGAATTGAAGAATTGATGGTCACTTTAGTTTGACCTCTGTCTGAAAGCTGTACTCTTTAACTCCCCTCCTCCCTCATGTTTTTGATATCATATCTAACCTCTTTGTTGTGCATTTGTATCCATTACGTTCTAATCATGGAAATAGATAATTTTTCCTATTTGTGGTCTTCTCTTTTCCCCTTAAATCAGTCCCTTTAACATTTCTTGTAGCACTGGTTTCTTGATGACAAACTCCTTTAATTTTTGCTTATCTGGGAAAATTTTGATCTCTCCTTCCATTTTGAATGATAACCTTGCTGGATAGAGTATTCTTGGCTGTAAGTTTTTTCCTTTTAGCACTTTAAATATATCGTGCCATTCTCTTCTAGCCTGTAAGGTTTCTGCAGAGAAGTCAGCTGATAGCCTTATGGGGTTTCCTTTGTACATAACTTGATATTCTCTTGCGGCTTTTAGGATTCTCTCTTTATCTTTAATTCTGGACATTTTGATTATGATGTGTCTTGGTGTAGGCCTCTTTGGGTTTATCTTGTTTGGGGCTCTCTGTGCTTCCTGTACCTGGATGTCTGTTTCCTTCCTTAGCTTAGGGAAGTTTTCATCTATTATTTCTTGAAATAGATTCTCTGACCCCTTTTCTCGCTCTTCTCCTTCCGGGACACCTATAACACAGGATGTGAAGCAAATTTATACCCATTACACACACACCACACACACACATACACACTCATGCTCCTCAAATTACTTAGTTTCATTTATTAACTACCAATTCTGCATTATCATTCTCTTTACAGTACAGAGAATAAAACTGGACCAGAAGCCTCCTTCTTGCCAATGACAGGGCTTGTCTCAGATTTCGTTGGAACTGTGCGGCCCTCAGTAAGAATGCTGAGTGGTTTACTCGAGAATGAACAGATCTTATGCCCTTTACAAATCTTTGGCTGCCTGGGCAATATTTACAGCTGCGTGAGGCAGCTTGGTGTGGTCAGATGGCTTCCTGAAGAAGTGAATTTCCACAGAGCACTCCCAGGGGGCCTTTGGGGGTCAAAGGGTCACTGAGGGGGAGGGGAGGGACTGGGCATCCCTTCCTCAATTAGAGCAGCTCTGCTTTAAACAAACAAAACAAAACAAACAAAAACCAACCAATGTTATTGAGGTATAATTTACACACAATAAATTGTACCCATTTTAAGTGTGAAGTTCAATGAGTTTTGACAAATACGTACATCACCACCACAATCAACATACAGACCCATTTCCATTACCCCCAAAATGGACCAAAGTTCCCTCAGCCACTTTGCTGCAAGCATTCTGGCCCCTGCCCCAGGCAACCACTGATTTGCTTTCTGTCACCGTAGATTGGTTCTGCCTTTTCTAAATTTCCGTGTAGGTGGAATTGTACACCATGTATTCTTTTGTATCTGCCTTCTTTCACGCAGCATAATTACTGTGAGATTATCCATGGTCTGTGTCTATTAGTGCTTCATTCCTTTTTATTGCTGAGTTGGAGTCTATTGTGTGGCTGGACCAGTTTGCTTATTCATTCACCTACTGATCATCATTTGGCGTGTTTCCAGGTTTTGTTAATTGTAAATAAAGCAAAGCAGCTCAGCTCTTATATGTTTTATATATTCAGGTTTGTGTATCATTTCAGTTGAAAAAAGCATTTGGCTTCTAAAAAAGAAAGAAAAAAGGAAGGAAGAAAAGGGAAGGGGGGGGAAGGGAGGAGGGAGTATAGAGGAGGATGGAAATGAGCGGGGGAGGGAAGGAAGGAAGGAGGGAAGGAACCCACTGGTAACATAGAAAAAGCTTAGTCTTTGGAGCCAGAGACAGAGCCGGCTCTGCTTCTAGTTTTGTCAGCCTGAGTAAGTGACTACACTTTTTATTGTGTCAGTTCTCTTATTGTAAAATGAGAACACTACCACCAGGTTATTGAGAGGAACAAATTCAATGAGATCACGTAAGTTAAGTGCATAGCTATGCTCAAAAGCGCTCTTTGTTTCCCACCTCCCCGCCTGGGGGAGAGCAGGGCCAGCTGGAATAGCCTTTGGCCTGTTTAGCTCAGCAGAGCAGATGTGCGTGAGTAATTTCCCACCCGTGTCACTCGGAGGCCGTCTGTGAGTTTAGATTGGGCCCAAGTGCACATTGTCTGATTCAAATTGTATTCCGTGGACTTTTGGTCATTTCTAATCATGCTCTAAATAACTCTTTTTGAATTGATTAACTATTCAAAGCCCTAACATATCCTGGGTTATCTTCAGCTTTGTAGGGGATGTTAGAGAAAATGAAGAGAATTTGAGTTTGCTGTTTGGTTAGAATGGAAAGTTCCTACCAGCTAATTGCTAGGAAGTTTCTAGAGAAGCAGGCTCACCAGGCACTGGGGCAGAGTTGCTGAGCTTCACGGTCCGGCAGACTGCTCTGGGAAAGGCAGCAGTGTTGCGTAAGCGCTGAGCCACAGATTCTACAGACCTGCATCGTCAAACCTCACCCTGTGGGAGCCAGAGAAAAAGAGTTGCTGGAACATGTAGTTACTTGAAAAGTAATCACCTGAAGCACCTGGAGAAACAGAAGAGCTTAGGAAGGTCGCGTCAAATCTAATGAGGAGAGAGACCTAGGCCAAGAGCGAGAAGATGGGAGTCTTGTGATGGTTCTGCCTCTAGTTCTTGCAAATCCCTTTGGCGGTTTGGTTTCTTCATCTGTAGTGAAGGGGTTGGGCTAAGGTTGAAACTGGCAAACAGTTAGCCATTGATGATTAGGCAGCTAGTAACTATGGGGGATCAGAATTGGCCCCCACCCCCACTAACCAACCAAAGGAGTTTGGGATGGGAGGCCTGCCCCCAGAACAGGCCATTATCATAGACCTCTCCAGTATCTGGGTGGATCTGTGCTAAATCCATTCTTAGTTCTGGTTACCCTCTATAAGAGACATTTACATTTGTAAAGGAAATCTCCATCTGTAAAGGTATCTTCTTCCCTGTACCAGGAAGAAGGGGGGGATGGCCTTACCTAGAAACTTATCAGAACAGAAGGTGAGGACTTAAATCTGTGTGATAAATTTATCAATTGTTAACTGTGCTGTTTAGGCAATATGCTATCTGACTCCCACCAGGTTCCTATAGGGAACATCCCCCTGGAGCTGGGGTCACCATGGTAATGGGTGTTTGAGCTATTTTTTTCAGGAACTGAACCCGTTGTCCACCTCCGGCCAGATTGAGACCACCAACCCATCAACTGGGCCCATGCAGACATGTGTCCGATAAGCAACCTTTTGACGGCAAGAGGTTGGAATTCCACCCTCAAGGCATGCTAATGCCTCCATTCTGTGAACATGAGTCCTATGAAGAGGCATGAAGCCTGACCACGCTTGTGCAGATCATCAATTACCTCATCTCTCCTCACCTCCAATCATTTCAGACCACCTTGCCCCCTACCCTATAAATATCCCTGAGTCCCTATTTTCAGAGAAGGGGATTTGAGATTCATTCTCCCGTTTCCTCACTTGGCTGCCTTGTGATTAAACCCCCTCTCTGCTGCAATCTTGTCATCTCTGTGTTTGGTGTTCTGGGCAGCGGGCAAAAATGGACCTAGTGCGGTAACAAGGTCACTTCCAGCTCTGACATCCTAACATTTTGTGATCCTGATTAATCCATGGATGCTAGGTGCTGGGAACTTGGCTACCCAATCAAGTTTTGATGCTCGTTCAGCCCCATATGAAGTAACTCTTACAGAAGTACAAGCTGGGAGGATTTATGAGGCAAAAAGACGAAAGTAATGCAGCTGGGGGTGGGCAGTGAGGAGACCCGCTAGTCCAGTTTTTGGCCTGCCGTGTTTCAGGTAAAGGTATGACATTACCATGTACATTCTTGGAGGCAACTGGAGTACAAACCTGGAGTTTAGATGCTGGGGAAGTAGAGTGGGGATCATTGGTAAATCAGTTTCAACAGGTATTTGTTGAGCCCCTAGTGGTGCAAGCATTCATCCATGTAATCAACAAGCGTTTATTTAGCATCTATTATGTCAAGTATCACACTATGTACTGTGGAAAAATCAAAATGAAAGGAGACACAGACTTGTTTTCATGAATTTGTAATACAAGTAGTATTTGGATAAGACAACAAGAGTTATGCTACAGGATAGGATAAGATGAATTGTATAAGAGAAATACAGTGATCTGAGCTTAGTCTTATCATAGGACTTACCTGGCTGTGCTGGGCAGGACAGGTGGAGTTTGAGACAAGAGCCAGGTGAACTTCCAAGTCTAAGTTCTAAGATAGGATGAGCCAGAGGGAGTAAAGACTGAGGCAGAGACGAGGGAGAGAATGAAGGTCTGGGATTGATCTTCAGAGACATTCAGAGTGCCAGGGCCAAGGTGGAAGGCAAAGCAGCTAGAAGCTGGAGAAGTCCAATTAACCATTCTCAGGCCCAGAAACAAACAATTGAGGTGAGAGGCAGATGGGAACCTTTGTGCTCTGCAAAGCCTAAATTTCACATGCCCCATCAAATTCAGCAGAACATGGAGCTACAGTCCAGTGGAAAGAGCTGTGGATTCAGGGATCTGGCTCATCTCTAAGACCTCAGTTTATCATCTGTAAAATGGAGAGTTTATTAGGAAGATCAATAAGTTAAAGTATATAAACATAGTATGTGCTTAATTTCTACCAGCTGAGCCAGAATTATAACAGTCTTCACCAATGCATAGAGTCTGTTCTATGCAAAATCAAGTCATGTTTTCAACGACATCATCAGGCTATCAAAACACAGTGAGCCTGCCCTCCCCCCAGATAGTTGCACCATACTGAAATGTCACCAAGAAAGCAGCCAGGTGGTTGGAATCTAAAAGAAGAGAATATTTTGATTTAGAACCCAAGTGAATTTTATTGTGAAACCAGGAGTTTAGGCTTCCTGACCTTCCCCATCTTTTATCCTCCTACTTTACATTCCCAGTGCTATTTTTCCCATTCCACAAAACATCGTGCCCTTTCAACAGTCTCCTTGCCATGACATGGTGAGAAAAGGGAGAGATGCGGTCACGATGAGCTGATGTTTGCGAAGAGCTTTGCAAGTCGGCTGGAACACGCTACACAAACACAGGGTATTGCTTCTAAGCTGCTGCTTAAAGAAGGGAGAGATAGGGAGGAGCCATCTCCTAGAGTCCTGGGGCAGCCGCACGAGGCAGGTCGAGGAAACAGGAAATGACCAGCAACTTCTCAGAGCTCTGGAGAGAGCAGAGCAGGGGGCTGCTGAGCCATCTCGGTGAAGGAGGCTGCCCACATTTTCCAGAGGGTAGTGGAGGAAAGCAAAGCCTCCTTGGCAATTCAGTTACAAAGATGAAGACATTTTTGCAAACAAATCATTGGCTAGAGGCTTGCAGGAGGTGAGCAGGGAGCCTAGCAGTGCATGCTCTCCTGCTGGGACTCCTGTGTCTGCAAACTTCCTGAAGAGAATTTCTGACTCCACCTTGACAGGCAGCTTAGGGAGAGCCAGACCTTCCATCTCCGTGCCCACACTGATTTAGACACGGAAGGTCACGAGCCACTGCCAGAACCAGACTCTGCTGCCTTTGCTGTGCAAAGCGAAAGGCCAGGCAAGGGGTCACCTCCCAGGACCCTGACTCGAGTGCAAACTAAAGCAGCACAGCCCCTTCATGTTGTTAACCGCTCTCTTGGGGCAGGGGAAAGACCCGCCTCCTCATAAACCCACCCCTGCCCCCCAGGTTATGTGTCCTATGCCTCCATATCCCTCTATTGGTAGAAGTTTGAGGTTTAGAAATAGGGAAAAAAAAAGAGATTTATCTAAATTAAGGACTGCCAATGAAGTCTTCTCTTTCACCAGCTCTTGTGGGAGTTACTTTTGAAAAAGATTCAAAATGGATTTCCTCCAATTCCACCAACACTTCTAAGTATCTACTGCATGTAAAACACCACGCCAAGCATCACGAGGGACACAGAAAGATGATTTCGGTGAACTTCTAACCTAGTAAAGGAGACAATAAATCACACGCATGAGGCAGACAGCAGTCATACAAGAACATGGAGGCTACAAAGGGACTTTTCCTCCTAGAGGATCAGGAGAGGGAGTTTGACACATGTTGGTATTGACGTGACCCTTAGAGGAAGGGTAGGACCTCAGCAAGTGACCATGGGTGTGGGAGAGGCATTCCATCTGGAGCCAAGATCCAAGGAGGGGAAACGAAGGAATCGTGACTATTAGGTGTGGCTGGAGCAGTCCTCAGGTGAAGGGTGTGGAGGGAGGTAAGAAAGAACGAGAGCTTTGGCTAACAGGCTGAGGAGTTTGGACTTAGTTCTCTGTGAAAGAAGGAGAGTTGAATGTTTTTTAAAATGGGAGCAGTACTATTAGAATGGAGTCAGCACGGAGCAGGGAGGCCAGCTAGGAGGCTGCTACAAGAGTCCAGGAGAGAGGAGATGAGGCCCTGAACCATGGGGACGGAATTCCTAGGGTTCCTAAGCATTCCTCATTCTTCCCAGGTGGCTCTCAGGGAGCCCAAAGTATTAAGGTGGAGATTCAACAGCTCTATCCATACCAAGAATACTGGGCCCAAGCACCATCCAAGGGACACAACGTATGTGGTGACTGTGACAGCTGTCACCCATACACATTCCTCTGGATTTGTGCTACAACCTGGGTCTGCAGTCTCAACCCATTCTACTAGATGCTTCAGTGAAAGGGGAGAGAAAGACCAGAAAATGAAGCCAGACCAATGTGGGGTAGGGTAAGTCACCAACACACCGCAAGCCCAGCTGAATGGTGATGTGAGATGAGCCTTTTAGATTTAATGAACGTTTATCACGTACTGTGCGAGTTATTTCCTATTTGCCAACCGCATCTCAGATCTGCCCTGTTCTGTGCCTTGGGGCTAACGATCTACAAAATGTATCACCGGCTCACTTGCCCTCTGGTTTAGAGTTGGGCTTGACCTCCTTCTAAGGAACTGGACCTCAGACACTATCCCTTAATGGTTCCCTTAACCCTGCCCACACCTCTGTGCATAGTCCCATCACCCATTGTCTTCTGGAAACAGTAAGTTCTTGTCAGTGTGCCGTATGTTTCCTGCCGGGACCCCGACAGAGGTACTAGCAATTCTCTATGTGTACTATTAATCCTCATGACATCCCTAGGAAGTATTATTTCCATTTTGTGGGTAAGGAAAATGAGGCACAGAGAGGCTAAGAGACTTGCCGTGGCAGAAACAGTAATGCTCATTGGTTATAAGGCCCCCTCCGTTCCCATCCCAGTGCCCAGCAATAGGAAAGGCGGTGAAGTTCTGGCCTCGGGCTGCTGGAAGCGGCGCTGTAGGGCACTCAGGAGAGGGGTGGGCTCTCAGGCGCCCTCTTCCTCTGCTAGGGAGACTGGGAGACTTCACGTTGGGAGGGACGAGATGGGCACAGCAGGTACTGCCTAGCCACTGCAGACAAGACAGCTTCCTGGAACCCACGGCCAACCTTGCATGAGTGAAAAACAAACTTTTACATGTCAAGCCCAGAGATGTGTTACTTTATGACCCATTCTAAGCGTTATGCTTTTCTAAGGTCACTTAACTAGTAAAGGGCAGGACCAGGATATAAGCAGGAAACAGGACAGCTCAATATCCTGTGCTATGGATGAGGAATTAACTAGAAGGAAGAAAAAAACACCCAGTGCTAGGTCAGGTGAAACCAGAGCTCGAGGCATCTTCTCTTGCTCACTTTTTCCACAGCTGTTCTGCCCTTACTCACACTACCACCATAAGATTAGGAGCTTACATTTCTCAAGCGCTGAACGTGTGCCAAGAAATGTGTGAAAGGATTTGCCTTATCTTATTCAGTCCTCACATGAGATATGCACTATTATTATCCATGTTTTCATTTGAGGGAGCTGAGCTCAGAGAGGTTAAGTAATTTTCTAAGTTCACATAGATGGTAAGTGTCAGCCCTGGGATTTTAACTCACACTGTGTGACATCAAAGCCCAACTATTACTTTCTACTGCCTCCCAAGACTATTGCCAAGCCAAAAGAGGGAAGGTATGAAAATGGCAAATACACACACAGACACAAACACACATACGTTGAATCACTCAGGATTGAAAGGAGCAGATCCAATGAACCGTGAATGTTGAACACATTCCTCCACAGCCCTGAGACAGCATCTAAGCCAATGCTCTCACAGCCTAGATACAGACGTTTTCCTTCAGATAACTTAGCGCTCTTCAAAAGAACCCCATTGCTGCTCCTACACTTGAAGCAGTTTCTGTTTTGCAAGGTCAGTGGGCCAGGTTTGGGGAACTAGCTGTTTAAGAATATGCGTGCTGTGGAAATCGGGAGGTGTGCTCACTAGGCTAGCTATCTATGCCCAGGCAACCACAGGGTCTTAGTTGTAGTGGGACAGTCAATGGCAATTGCAGTGCCACCATGCACATCATTCTTCTAGGTGACAACTAAATTTGGCTGAGTAGGTCTGACTTGGTTAGCATCCAGTATCCAGGTTCCTATTTCCCACATACAGTGACATTAAACATACCAGAGGTTTCTGAGCCACCCGACACAACTCGTTCTCTTACTTAGCAATATCCTTTTTCCTGTTTGATCTTGCATATTTCTTAACCAGTCTTCCCTTTGGCTCGTATAATTACATTAATGCTAGAAAGAAATGCATGTTAGGGAGACAAGGTGTATAATTTAAATGAAATGATATGAGATGAAGTTGCCTAACTAGAGTGCGGCCTAGTTGAGGTGTTCCCCTGTCACCACGTCTGGGTTTGTAGCCCAATCCAAGATGTAAGCAACCTTCAGATATCTAGGCACACTGACTTCTGGGCTTTTTTTTTTTTTTTTTGGTTATGGTAATATTTCTTTTTCTATGAAAGATATTTTTCTAAGGGAAAAGTGATTTTGAATATGGGAGGAAAATTCCTTTTCTAGCAATATGATGGGGTAAATATCTATGAAAACATTGCTAAATAACACAACTAAAAATATTGGATGTGGTAATTTTAAAAGCTGGGGTTTTTTTGTATATACGTGACTGTGCTTTCAAGAAAGCAGGGGAAATTCTCAGCAATCAAAAATGAAGAGAGACCAGAAAACCACAGTGGTATTCTGGTTCTGGCAGCTTCTATTCAGAGACACCCATGAAGGAGTTTACCAACCTCAGTTTCCAAGAGCAGTGGGTTTTAATAGCCTCATGGAATAAGGAGACAAGGCCGTGGGTCCATACAGTTTGGGAAGTTGGAAATAAGACCCCTCACATATATAGCCACCCTTAGTGTAAAGGTGAATCTGAAAAACTCTGCACACCAGCAAAGACATGACAAAGAAACTTATCTGCTTAGACCTTGACTCTAGATGTGGGAAAAAATCGCCTGAAAATGTATAACCTTGGCCTTCCCTCACATGGGTTTGGGGAATGAATTTAAATCACCTGGGCTGTCCAGAAATCCCAGAGCTGAGAACTTGAACTTAGAGCCACGTTGGGTAGAGGGCACCTGGAAGAATTCAATGTAAAACCTTTTTGGATGTTTGCACACTCAACCAAAGCTTCCCAAGAATCCACAAACATGGCCTGATAAGTAGGACTTGAGCTCACAACCCCCATCACAAATCACATAAGTGAACAAGCTACCATGAGCAAGAGTCACAGAAACAGCACTGGCAGAGTGACATCCCCCAAGGACACCAGATATTGGAATTATCCCCTATAGATTCTAAAATGAGCATTTTTACAAGACTTCAAGAAATAAAAGAGGGAATCAAAACAGAAGTAGATACTATCAAAAAGACCAGGCAGATTTGAAAAAAGTAACATAGCACTTCTAAAAATAAAATAAAATAAAAATAATGATGGAACAGCTAATATCATCCTCAATGGTGAAAAACTGAAAGCTATCCCTCTAAGAACAGGAACCAGACAAGGATGCCCACCGTCACCACTCCTATTTAACATAGTACTGGAAGTCCTAGCCAGAGCAATCAGGCAGGAAAAAGAAATAAAAGGGATCCAAATTGGAAAGGAAGAAGTGAAACTGTCACTATTCGCAGATGACATGATTTTATATATAGAAAACCCTAAAGAATCCACCAGAAAACTTTTAGAAGTAATAAACGAATATGGTCAAGTTGCAGGATACAAAATCAACATACAAAAATCAGTTGCATTTCTATACACTAACAACGAAGTAGCAGAAAGAGAAATTAAGAATACCACCCCATTTACAATTGCAACAAAAAGAATAAAATACCTAGGAATAAACTTAACCAAAGAGGTGAAAGAGCTGTACATGGAAAACTATAAAACATCGCTGAAAGAAATTGAAGAAGACACAAAGAAATGGAAAGATATTCCGTGCTCTTGGATTGGAAGAATTAACATAGTTAAGATGTCCATACTTCCTAAAGCCATCTATAGATTCAATGCAATCCCTATCAAAGTTCCAACAACATTTTTCATAGAAATAGAACAAAGAATCCTAAAATTTATATGGAACAACAAAAGACCCCAAATAGCTAAAGGAATCCTGAGAAAAAAGAACAAAGCTGGAGGTATCACACTCCCTGATTTCAAAATATACTACAAAGCTATAGTAAACAAAACAGCATGGTACTGGCACAAAAATAGACACACAGATCAATGGAATAGAATCGAAAGCCCAGAAATAAACCCACACATCTATGGACAGCTAATCTTTGACAAAGGAGCCAAGAACATACAATGGAGAAAAGAAAGTCTCTTCAACAAATGGTGTTGGGAAAACTGGACAGCCACATGCAAAAAAGTGAAAGTAGACCCTTACCTTACACCATACACAAAAATTAACTCCAAATGGATTAAAGACTTGAATGTAAGACCTGAAACTATGAAACTTCTAGAAGAAAACATAGGCAGTACACTCTTCGACATCGCTCTTAGCAACATATTTTCAAGCACCACGTCTGACCGGGCAAGAGAAACAATAGAAAAAATAAACAAATGGGACTACATCAAACTAAAAAGCTTCTGCACAGCAAAGGAAACCATCAACAGAACGAAAAGACAACCTAACAATTGGGAGAAGATATTTGCAAACCATACATCTGATAAGGGCTTAATCTCCAAAATATATAAAGAACTCATGCATCTCAACAACAAAAAAACTACCAACCCAATTAAAAAATGGGCAAAAGACCTGAATAGACATTTCTCCAAAGAAGATGTACAGATGGCCAACAGACACATGAAAAGATGTTCAAAATCATTAACTATCAGGGAAATGCAAATCAAAACTACAATGAGATATCACCTCACACCCGTCAGAATGGCTATAATCAACAAGACAGGAAACAACATGTGTTGGAGAGGATGTGGAGAGAAGGAAACTCTCATACACTGCTGGTGGGAGTGCAAACTGGTGCAGCCACTATGGAAAACAGTATGGAGATTCCTCAAAAAATCAAGGATAGAACTACCATATGATCCAGCTATTCCACTGCTGGGTATTTATCCAAAGAACTTGAAAACACCAATGCGTAAAGATACATGCACCCCTGTGTTCATTGCAGCATTATTCACAATAGCCAAGACTTGGAAGCAACCTAAGTGCCCATCAAGGGATGAATGGATAAAGAAGATGTGGTATATATACACAATGGAATACTACTCAGCCATAAGAAAGGATGAAATCCAGCCATTTGTGACAACATGGATGGACATTGAAGGTATTATGCAAAGTGAAATAAGTCAGAGGGAGAAGGTCAAATACCGTATGATTTCCTTCATTACGTAGTAGATAATAACAACAATAAACAAACACATAGAGACAGAGATTGGATTGGTGGTTACCAGAGGGGAAGGGGGAGGGAGGAGGGCAAAAGGAATAATTCGGCACATGTGTGTGGTGATGGGTTGTAATTAGTATTTGGGTGGTGAACATGATGTAATCCATGCAGAAATAGAAGTATAATGATGTACACCTGAAATTTATACAATGTTATAAACCAATGTTACTGCAATAAACAAACAAACAAACAAAAAAATAATGATGGAAATTAAAACTCAGTGGGTAGGTTAAAAGGCAGATTAGGCACGGCTGAAAGACTTGGAAGAGACAATCATTTCCTGGACCTAGAAAATTCAGTTTTCCATCTTTGCGTCTGTTCAGACCGTAAGCATCCCACTTGCTCCGTCTCCTCTTGGAGCTGGGGTACCGGAGCCGTGCTGTGCGTCACGGGGGAAAGAAGGGACATGCAACCCTTATGTCGAGTAGGACAGAAAGAATCAATCCCAGCCCTAGAGTTTCCACTGGCTAGTACAAATTCTACTCAATGTCTATAGATTGCAGCAAAGTGAAGAAGGAAGTGTCAGACTTCTAAATGAAGAGTTTCCTTTTGTAAAGCTACTTAGAAGGAAGGTTTCCAGAAGCCATCCACACAATTTTCTACTTAGACAGGAGATGATATTTATCCTCTAACTGCACAAAATCATTCTGGTACATCTTTGGAATTTACCTTATTAATAAATAAACATCTGAAACTTGATGTGTGCAACTGTTTAATGCTGAAATCTGCTCAAGCATATGAGTGTGTGAAATTTTAAATAAGACTTTACTGCACTTTAATAGAATACTTAATTTTGTTGTAAACATAAGAGACAAGAAGAATTATGAACAGAAAAATACTCAAAGATCTTACCCAAAATGCAGCACAGAGAGACAAAGAAATGAAAAATGTGAAGAGAAAGAAAGAGACATGATGATGAACAGAATGAGAAAATTTAAAGCATAGTGAATTGGAATTCCATAAAAAAAAAAAGAATTATCAAACATTAAAAAGGAAGAAATTTTCCAGTGTTGACGAGAGATACAAATCCTCAGGTTTAGGAATTAAATGAATCCCAAGCTAAATAACAGGAAATAAACCCCAAGCCACATCATTGTGAAACTGCAGATCACCACAAGACAAAGAGAAGATCTTAGAAACAGCCAGGGAGAAAAGACAGTTTATGTATGAAGGAATAACATTTATACTGTCAGCAGACTTCTTATTTGCAATAATGGGGCAGAGGAATAATATTTTTTAAGTGTGAAAAAATAACTGGCGACCCAGATAAGCTAGACATCCTTTCATTCAAAAACAAGGACAAGAAAGATATTTTCAGTTAAAAAAAAAAAGCAATTTTACCCTAACTCAAGTTAAAGCATTCCAAGTCCTTGGAGTTAATACTCTGGAGAAGCATAATGTGAGACTGCTCACCGTCCCCCAGCATGTGTCCTCGCCTTCTTTCCAGTATCAGAATCCCCCACCTCACACTTTAACTGGGCACATGGGCACCCACCTGGAGACTACCTTTTCCATCGCCCGACTGGAGCAGGTTAAGGAGAGAATAGGAAGTGACTACAGACGAACCATCAAGAAGAAATAGCAGACAACAGCTGGAGGCCTGGAGTCAAGGGACAGTTTTGATTTTTTTAAAGGTGAGAGATATGAGAGCATGTTTGTTTGTTTATGTACCTGCTCCAATAGAGGCAGAGAATATGATGCTGCAAAATAGAGAGGGGCAACTGCAAGAGTGAAGATTTTGAGAAGACAAGAAGGATCAGAGCACATGTGGCAGGAGGAGTTGGCCTTAGATAGAGCAGGGACACAGCCAGTTATATAACCAGGCAATGGTTTCCCGGCATCAATGTCATCTCATTATATTTTAATAATTCAGTTAAACACCCTGATTTTTAATTTCTCTTCCTAAAAGGAGCAGTTCTGTACCCTTTCAGAGTAGATATCACAGATCTGTTGATGGGACTTGGAATCCCCACTTGAAAGGTGGTGACTCTAGTTGAAGATGTAAATCAGAGAGATCCCGTGCATCAGGCAAATGCTGAAGAATAGGATTTGATGGTAATCCCCAAAACTGTATGTTAAAGCATTTAAGCAAACAAATCTGGGTTCATTGCTCATTATTTTTTCTTGCTTTTCTATGATGTAGAAGTGAGAGTGGGTTCTCTGGAGGTCACACAAGGGACTCAGGGAAGCAGGGGGTTGAGGAGGTAATAGCACAGAGAGGTGGCTGAAGATTCCTCATGTGTGGGACCCCAGGAAACACAGGGTCTAACAGAGCCAAATGTATGTTCACCTAGACCTGACAGAATGAGGCGAGGGGTAGGGTGAGAGGGAATTATTGCAGTACTATAATTTAGGAAGAGTTTTCTGGAACTCCAGTGCTAGTGAGATTAAGCAGTTATGGCCTAGTGGCAAGTTCATGGGAAAGAGCCAGAGGGAAAACTAACTTGTATTTGACATGAAACACATACTCTGTGGGTATTCATCAGAGTAAATTATATGCAGTGGGGACGTTTAAAAGCACTTCCTTTTTCTCCCTTAATGAATACGTACTGTTGGATCACATTGGACTGCCCTCTTGGTTTTTAGTAAACAATCAACAACTTCTGATGCCTATAATCTAGTGTTTAACTGTCTCTACTTATGATTAAATTGAGGATGAATACACATTACCATAATCCTTAAGAATTGCATAATATTTCCCACCAACACTTAGTTCCTTGCTCCCACAATGCAGGATCCCAGCCAGGCTGGCGGGCAATGCCGTGGGAGAGCCTGTGCTTGGGAAGAAGGTTTGACCTTTGGGGGAGCCTGGAAGACCATGTGAACCAGCCCAGCTGCCCAGAGTCAAATGGAAGCGCCGAGCTGCCTGGGAAGGTGCAGGGGTGCTGAGCGGGAAATTCCCAGGATGGGCATTACTCCACCTTGCTCTGCCTCCCTGAGAACACAGGATGTTGGCTGCTAACAGTCAGCATCTCTGAAGTGCTAAGTCTCCAGGGGGATCTGGAGGAACCATGACTTGAAGGAGAAGCCTGCAAACGGGAGGCGATCAGGCCAGAGGGGAGTGCAGAGGTGCAGCCTGGCCTGTGGCCTGCCTCCCTTTCCTACCGAGCCCACCTTGACACTTTCCTCTGGCCATTCTTGTGTTAAGGATGCAGAACACATGAAGGTGAGGGGCTCCGTTTACAAGATGAAAAGAGCCAGACAGTTCTATGAGGTCTTTTCAATGAGGGGGAGGGAGGACTACCATATGCTCAGGCTCATCTTCCCAGCAAACCTGGGAGGCAGGTAAAGCAGGTGCAATTATCCACACTTTAGAAAAGGGACTAGAGAGGTGAAGTGACTTACTGAAGGTCAGTGGCAAAGCAAGGATCAGGTTCCAAGTCTGCTGACTCTTAGTCAAGGATTCATTCCATCAAGACTTAGAATTACAAGCATTTTAATTAGCACATGTGATTTAATGAATATTTGAAGGCAGGGATCTGACATTAACTGCTATCCCCTTGATTTATGCTTTGGTGAGCCCAGTATTCAAGAATGACTGTCTAATACAACCAATTATAGAAAAGAGTCATTTTAATGCCCGTATCTTGACTAGTTTAGTCTTAAAGCTCTAACCCAGTGGTTTCTGAAAGCATTTCCCATTCTGTGTTTACAGACTTGGAAAGTGGGTAGGGGTCCTGAAAATTTTATATATTCTGCTGATGCAAGAGTATCTGACAGCAACCGGTGTTACCAGTACCATCACAAATGTAGGAGCATTATACGTTATAACCACGAAAATCCCCCGTTGTTGCAGTCCTCAGTCTTCCGGTAAGCAGACATGAGTAATAACTCGAACATCAGCTTGGAAAGATAAGAATGGGATGAAGAGCAGAAAGGAGGGGGAGATACCACAAATCCTTTTCCCATCAGTTGGTTCTGCTACCACTTCTCCCTGTCCACATACACGTTTGGCTTCCATTTCAGCTAGAAATTTGGAAAGAAGGCAAAAAGAGCAAAGCCCCAGCCACTTCCCATGGGACTGCGAAAGAACTCCAGGAAAGTGTTCCTCGGTCAACTTCCCACCTTAGCCAGGTAGGAAGGAAAGGAGCCTTCCAAGTTTTGGTGGCGCAAACCTCTTCCCCCTTTTGCAATACCATCTCCTCCTACCCAGTCTGAAGTTCCTATCAGAGTTACTAAAATATGGTACGGTTGCCAGGGGAAGAGGGATGTGCAGTGAAAAGGAATGATTAAGAGTAAACTTGATAGGGACAGAGTCTGCTCATTAGCTAATTATCTCCTTTGAAGGTGGACATCAATCAGACAAGGTTTTAATGAATTTCTGCTATAGACTCAGTGGTGAAGTGGGCACTGAGGGGCCACAGAAACCCCTGGAAGAGCTTGCAATCCAGTTGGGGATATGACTATGGTTACAGGCACCTTCAATGGATAAGACCAAACCATATATAACTAAGCACTAGGTTGTGCAGTAGAAACCACAAAAACTATGAAATTATAGAGAAAGGGATCGAAGAGTGCTTCCCAGTATCCTGGAAAGGCTTCATGGAAATGTTTCCAAGATGAAGAGGGAAAGTGGCCACTAAAGTGTCATATCCTCCACTAGACTGGAGGGCAGGAACCAATGTGACAATAGACAGTTCACTGGGAGTAGGTGGGATATTACACAGTTGATGACAGCATGATTTTGTCCAGGATCAACCTTGCCTACCTCTACCTAAATCAGTTAGGACACTGGAATATGGCAGTTTGGACAAATTTGCCTAGGTGAATCCTGAACAGGTAAGTACCCTAAACTTTTTACCTTAACCACACACAAATACACGTACACACACACACAAGTTCAAACTCTCTTTGGTGTCCAGTGATGGTGATCTTTCCTAGTGTCTGCAGAAGACACAGGTGTGTTTGCTTATCTGTTCTGTATGGAACCGCTGTCCCTGAGCCGTGGGCCCGTTGGTCAATTAGGACGCAAAGGTGAAGGGCTAAAGCTCTAGGCGGGATTCTCCACTTCAGCACTGACATTTGGTGCCAGGTAATTCTCTGCTGTGGGGGCTGTCCTGTGCATTGTAGGATGGTTAGCAGCATCCCTGGCTTCTGCCTACCACATGCTAGTAGCACCCCTCTCCCCCACCCCCCAGTCAGAACAACCGAAAGTGTCTCTAGCATTGCCAAATGTTTCCCACTGCTCTAGAGAATGGGAATGCACAGCAGGGTGTCACAGTAGGGTGTCCACAGCACATGTGTCTGTCTCTTTCTCATCATTCATCCCTTTTTAATCCCTGGGCAAAGCCACTTTGTTTCAGCTGATGATATTTCTTGAAATCTGAAGGGAATCTAGGGTTGACCTAAGTCAAGGCTCTCCTTTAGAGATTAAGACCTAGAAGGGAACCCAGTTTGTAGGACCAGTAAATCAAGATTACAACCCCATTTCTTGAGTCCTTCCCGATCTTTATTACAATGTCTTTCATATCTCGCTATTGTTTACCATGTTGCAAGTAGTAGAGCTTTGAGCTCACCTCCCCATAAGGGGTGCCCAACAGGCCCCTTGTTGGGGATGGGTATATCATATTGTAGATATCTGTTTTGGAAATAGTTCCCTGAGATCCAGAAAAGTGAATTTAGATCATTTATTCATTCATTCAGTAAACGTTTTTAAGGGCTTTTGTTGACTACTGAGGATACAAAGGCTCTGCTCATTATGGAGCTCACAGATGAGTGCATGAGGCATAAAGAGACCATTATAAAACAAGGACACACATGAACTAGTAGAGGCATATTGTGGGTGCTAAGGTTTTGCAGAGGGGCCACACCCAACCCCACAAGGGAAGGTGAGGACCACATCCAGGAAGAGTGAACCCCTGAACTACATCTGAGAGCGTGAGTTAGCAGTTAGCCAGACAAAGTAAGGAAGTGAGGCTGACAGGGCGTTTAGGTATAAGAGGAAGCACGAAAGAAGCGTGGGCCTAGAAACAATGCAGTAAGTGCATAGAACACCAACACTCTGGTGTGAGTGGAATGTAAGAGTGGAGGAGAGGTAAAACCAGACCCAAAGGCCTTCGCGGCTGTCCTGAAGAACTTGAATTTATTCCTGTGGGCAATGAGGAGCCACTGGAGGATGGAGTCAAGGAGCACAAGTTCAAGGCAGGAACACCACATTGGGATAGTGCATCAGTGTGGGAAGAGAGGATGTAACACAGCCGTGCTGAGGCCGGAGAAGAGGGGAGAGCCAACAAACATTTATGAGGATGTCAGGAAGAGTCAAGAATGGCTCTCAGGTGTCTAGTGGTGCCTTCCAACGAGACAGCAAGTGCAGAAGAAGGAGCAGACATGGGGCTGGGGAGCTGCTGAGCTCCATTTGGGACATGTTGAGGCTGAGGTGCCTGGGGGACTCCAGGTGGAGCTCTCCAATATATGCGTGTATGAGAAGGTGTGGGTTGGATATGAACCATGAAATATGAACAAGGAGTGGAATTGCCCAGGCAGCTTATAACTTTTGTTTCCCAATTGCCCAGACAGTTTACAGACTTGTATTTCCCACCACCAGACTCTCCCAAAGGCACCAGAATGCTATCTGGCACCCTGGCCCAAGATCCAGGATCCTTCTAATGAACTGTGAACCCTAACATTTGGGGAAAGCATTGTGCAACTTCTAAGGTTTGTGGTCAGATGTGTTCATCCACAACTTAATCGTAAGTGTAGACTCTTAAGAACTAGATTACAGCTTACAGAAGTTGTGGGCTCTTTATTGAAAACCAAAGGATAGTTCACTTGGGCCATACATTTGCAGTTCTGTATGTCTGCAGTAGAGGGAATGAGGTTTTCTTTGAACAGCCCTCTCTGCATGTAATTTCCTCTGATGAATACCTATAGTGTCTGTGTTTCACATTAAACATAATGACTTTTCCCATGAACTTGACCCTCTTACTAAGCTAGAGACAATAGTACTTGCTCAAATCCTTCACAAATTCTTCTCAACTCCTTAGACATGTCATCCTTTTGGCAGTAATCACATCTTTCAGTCATTCTGCTATTTAACCCTGGAATCAGATTCCTGTCCCTTGGGGAAAATGACATTTGAATACCGAGCATTTCCTAAAACATTTTGCATTTTCTTTCATACTCCTATTTTCAAAGTGCTTTCAAGTATAGTAATTGTTGCTTCTTTCCTTAAACTTTATATTATCTCTTTTTACTGATGAAAATTAACGTGCAGGGCTGGAGGCAGAACTTAGAGCCTAGAAGGTGCCTTCAGGTGGGTCCAGGTATGGGCGTGGCCCCAGGTCATGGCCCCAGCCCCGCCCAGCCTCAGGTGTTACTGACAAGAGAAGGATTTAGTAGTCGCTGCAGTACAAGAACAAAGCAATTTTTTTCCTGTTTAGGAATGAAATGCTTCATAGCAGAATGAAGTCTCAGCTCCTTCGTGCTTGCCAGACTCTATTATGCCTGTGATGTGTTTGGGGTATGCAAGCTGGTATCTTCTCAAAGGTCAGCGTAATAGTGTTCTGGAAACACAGGTCTGTTCTGATATCCTGACCCATTTCTTACGGCAGAATATAACCCTGTGAGAATTGTAGGATTCTAAAGCCTACAGTTCAGTCAGTATGGTGCAGGGTCTGGGCAAGGAGACTGAGGCTCTAATCTGCATTCTCCACTAATTAGCCCAGTGATTTTCCCATAAGTCGTTTCCGCTCTCTGGGCCTCAATTTTCCTATCTATAAAATAAAGGGTTGAAGTAGATCAATGCTTCTCACCCTGCAGGGTATACACATATCCTTGGGAGCTGTGAGTTCTCTATGAAAATTTATTTTTTTCCCAACTTTCTAATTAAAAAAATTTCAAACCTACAGAGAAGTCGGAAGAATAAAACAAGAACATCCACACGTTCTTCACTTCGACTCACTAATTATTTGCCTTTTATCTTCTATTAGTTTTTCATGTTGATGAAAACTCATATGAACTTTTATCTGAATCTTCCAGCTTTCCCCCTTATAACCAAGGGCTGCTGCCCACCAGCAGAGCCTGGGTGTCTGTTCATGTTTATCTTCCCTTCGGTGTCAGGCAGGACTGCTTTTATTTCGGTGGGATACCCAGAAAAGAACTGAAGAGGTCTCAACAACGTTCACATCGAGTGAAGGCCGAAAGATATCATGACACCCCTTACAAATGAAGGCTATCCAGTAATTTTCATAAAGGAAAGAGTGGGCACGTCAAACAGAAAAAAACCTTCTCCAAAGAAGTCATTATCATATTCATATTACCAGTAGCAATTTAGGTTGAGCAAAACAACATCATCTGGCAAATTAAATTAATGTTATTAAGTTAAACTTTATTGGTTTGGTAGTAATGTTTTTATGGAATTTGTAAATCTGTGTTGTTATAGTTGTTCAAGAGCTATGAGCATAAGGAATTTATATCTATAATAATGTTTGTGCAGACATGAGTAGCACTACAATAAAAATAAAACTGGGGCATGCAAGAATATGTTGCTGGAAGGATGTACATTAACCGTGTTTATAAACAATGAGCTGGAACACTCAAGTTAGGAGCTGTCCCTCCAGGGGTGCCCTGGAAAGAAGAGAGGGAAGGAGAAGAAGGCAGGCAGTTGAAATAAGTGGGTTCCTTTACCCCATTTTGGTATATTGGAATTCTGTTTAAGATTTTGTTTGGAAAAAAGGAGCTTGAACACAACGGTTCTAGACTACTTGTAAGAAGCCTTTCAGCTTTAGCAACTAAAACCCATTTATTTTCACTGACAACGGAAAGTATTGGTAGCTGTGGACCCTCTCCCAGCCTCACTCCCTCTCCTTGACATCTGTCTTGAGTGTGCGTTACATGAGGTTTTGCGAGTGTACATGTGTATTAGCCAGGGTTCTCCAGAGAAACAGAACCAACAGAGAGAGAGATTTATTTCGAGGAATTGGCCCACACAATTGCAGAGGTACAAGTCCAAAATTTGCAGGATAGGCCAGCAGGCTGGAAACTCCGGATAGAGCCGGTGCTGTAGTTCAAGTCTGAAGGCTGTCTGCTGGCAGAATTCCTTCTTGCTCAAGGGAGGTCAGTCTCTGTCCCATTAAGACCTTCAAGGGATTGGATGAGGCCCACCCACATTATGAGGAGCAATCTACTTTACTCAAAGTCCACTGATTTAAATGTTAATCTCATCCCACAACACCTTCACAGAAACATCCAGAATAATGTTTGACCAACTATCTGGGCACCATGGCCCAGCCAAGTTCACACACAAAATTGACCATCACAACATGTATCAGCTGGTTTCACCTAGAAATAAGTTAGAATGGAGAAAAGAATTTGTTGTCAACGTCAAAATTCTTCTGAGTTCTTAGGTGCAGGCCAGGTAGAATGTTTATAAGAACAGCAATGCCCATTTTGGGAATGCCTCCAAGATGGCAGGGGCTGTATCTATTTTGTTTACTATGGTGTCCTAGTATCTAAGCAGTGCCTGGTGTATACAATTTGTGCTCAATCTGTGTCTGTGGACTGCTGGAATGAGAAGGCATACCAGACCCTTTTGTAACATGTACTACAGCTGGGAGAAATAAGCTTTATCCAAATAACATTCTGTTAAGTCAGGAAGGAGGACTAATTACCTGGTTTTATTCATTCTTAGAAGCTGAATTTTGACAGGAGAAGTCACACCCTTCAACAGTACCCGGCCAGATTCTTTAGCGTGAGATTGTCTTCAAGTAACAGAAGTATTTGCTGAGAGTGAACTTACACTCTGAATCTAGTGAACTACATGTGCTTTCCTGTACACAACTCAGGTATTCCTATATGCAAGATAAAAAGACCACATCAGGAAGCTCTGCCACAGCCCTGCAGGCTCCCCGCGGAGCAAACGCTGGGAGCCTTGGTCATTAGGCGAGGAGCCCTGGTTCCGATGTGGTCTGGTTCTCAGCTTCCTGCATTGTCCACCCGCCGCTGATACAGCCCGAGTGCCTCCTTTACTGCCTGTCCTGGAACGGCTTCTCCTCCCTGCAGGTCAGCAGCACAGCAGGGGCTGTTGAACCTTCTTTGGGATGAGGGACTAACTTGCTGATTGAGAAGTGCAAGCTGAAAACGGCGCCCTCCCGTCACGCCACTTCTGTACTTACCTTGGACCTGGTCGGAGTTCAACACATTATAGTCTCATTCTGTGCCACGCTGTTAAATGTTTTTATTCTGCTCCTCAAATGACTCTGTACATGGAGTTCGGGCCCTCCAGTATCATCTCTCTATAAAGCACAGGGCCCCCGTCCAAACAGCTCTCCACATGGCTCCTCTCTCACAGCGCCTATGTATAAACAATTGCTCAACACCGGCTTTAAAAAGATTTTTTCCTATCAGAAAAGAAAAATATGCTCATTAGAAGATATGTGAGAAATACATAAAAGGAGAAAAAAGGTATCGCCACTAATATCCCCACTGTTAACAAATGAAGTACTGTATTAAGTTTAAAGATTCAGAAAAACAGAGTAATTAAATCACCTCACCAAATACCATGTTAATATTTCGTCATAAAAGGTTTGCAGAGACCTTTAATTTTATAAAAGAAACAGGAGATTGCAAATAACGTCCAAGTTGCCATTTTTCCTTCTGCACTCCTGCTCCCTCCTCTCGCCAGAGGTGACTACGATCACGATCACGGGGCACGTGGGGAGGACGTCGGAGCGCCGGAGGAGCTGGGTAAGCACAGGAGCCCTGAACAGCCAGCCAGCGAGAAAGCCAGGCTTGGCGCAGTCTCGCCGCAGGCCGCTCAGCCCACGACTGCCCCAGAGCTGAGGGACCTTGACGCTGGGCTTAGGGTGCCAGGCCCGGAGGCCAGGCTTTGAGTCAAAATGTGGGGGCCCCACAGACCTCATGCTCATTTCTTTAGCATTGCTTATATTAGTTTCCCAGAGCTTGGGGGAAAGCCATCTGGGAAACAAAAGGGAGGTTTGGGTTGGGACTCGGAGCACCAGGGAGCCCCTGAGGCGGCTCGGCCCCTGGCGCAAGCGCAGCTCACATGGCGGCCTGGCTCCAGGACTCCGCCGGGCGCTGTCCGTGGGCGTGAACAGGCCCACATCAGAATTCCAGAGCACAGGCGCGCGCCCCCAGCAGACAGCGCCTCTCTGAGCAGAGGGTGAACGCCTGAGCATGCACGTCTCTTCACGCATCCGCAGCCCACTCAGAACCTCGTCCTTAACCCCCTTCACCTCCGGGTTCGCTCGGCGGGCGAGCGGCCACGCCTGGGAGCGGGGGCGCGCTCCCTCGTCAGCATCGGGGGGGGGGGGGCGTTGCCCCTGGAAACCTGGGAGCCCCCGTCCCCTCCCGAGAGGGCACGGACTGTGCGGGCATGTGAGGCCGCCGCACGCCTTGTCCGGCCCCCTTGTCTCGCCCCGCTTTGTGACACTTCCGCTTGTGAACCCGGGCGGAGTGGTGGCGGGGGCGCTCGGCGCTCGGCCTGCGCTGAGCGTGCCGGTGAGGGGCCCAGCACAGCGTTTGCCGAATTCTTGGTGTTGGGAAAAAATGAAGTTCATTTTAGCTGGCGGCTGGTATGTTATTACCCCATGGGGAAGATGTCAAAGGCCACATTTCTTACTGTGGAATTATCCTCTAATCTAAATGTAAACCAGTGCAGTGAAAAAGACACCTAAATTATCAGACTCTCAAAAGCTTAAGAAAATGTTTTATTCCAATCCGTGAGACCCACCTAGGATCGTGAGAGGAATAAAATGCACGTCTATCCTGCTGCCAATTAATTCCTTTACATTCTGGTCTTTTCAAGTGAAAAACTGGAATGTCAAATATATTGCTATTGAAATGTATCTTTTTCATGGATAACGCACTAAAGACTGCTTATATGACAAACAATTTTTATAATAGTTGGACAGCACTTGACTGCTTTCAAATCATATACACAGTCTCATTTGCTTGTTTTGATTTTCAGCTCTTGCTGCCTGCTTGTAAGTCTGTGCAGAAGTCCACTGCGTGGCGGCCTCCGTTTAATTTCCAACGTCCTGTGTTTTGTGGAGCTGGTCCAGGAGCTGCCCTTCTTTTCTGAAAGAAAGCAAGCTTTCTTTCACAGCTCTGAAGCACGACTTCCAGGGGCAGTGGATGGAGCCACGTGAAATTGCTGTCCCTGTAAGTCAGAAATGTTGAATTACTGGTAACTTCATATAGCCCAACCTAGTATTTTGGTCTAAGCAGTTTGTGAGCAAAGATGCCATTCACTGCAAGTTGCTCTTGTCTGAATCCTCCTTTTCTGCGTTGTGAGAAGGTGGAAAAAGTTCCAAATGCTTTGAATGTATTATCTCCTTCAATCCTCACTATAACCTCATGAAGTTTAGTCCTCTTAGTAGCCACCTTTCACAAATGAGAAAACCAGGGATCAGCAGATTCAATAATTTGCCCTCTGGCCAGCTAGGATGTGACGGAACCCAGCTGTGGGCCTGGGCCATCTGGGTCTAAAGACTGTGCTTCTCACTCTGCTACACTGTCTTCTCACCCAAGGAAACCAGAGAATGGAGAGTCAGATGGAAGTGAGTGGAGGCAAGAAAAAGTGATTTGTATGAATGTCAGGAGGGTTTTAGATATTTTCAGCTGAAAGTAAAGGTAAACCCTCACTGAAATGGCATAAGCCATAATCAGCTACCTAATAAGAAATCTAGAGATCGGGTAGTGGCAGGGTTAGTTTTATAGAACAAAACAGTGTCATCAAGGGCCAGTTTGCCTATATCTTTATGTTCTGCCGTCCTCCACATATTGGCTTGTTCACTAGGCTGGTTCTCCGAATGGCTGTAGTGGTTCCAGGCTTCATATGACAACAACAAGGCCCAGGTACAAAGAGGGAATCAACCCTGTCTTATGTCCCATTTTAAGATTGAGGAAAACCTTCCCAGGCTCCTCAACAGATTTCTCATGGGTCAGAAATTGGTTTAAGCATGGTCTCACAACCTTATTTAAACCAATGACCTGGCAAAGGGAATGAGATCACCATGATTGGGTTAGACAAAACCAAGATTCCATGTTGGGGCTGGAAGGGCACTAGACTGCTCTGAAGGTTAATGCCATTCAGAGGAGGGGGAAACAAAAGTGGGGTTCTGTTAGCAGGGAAGAAGGTGGGAAATGGTTGCCACAGGTAAGTTCAGAGGTAGGCTATAGAAATGGAGCCCAAAGTTTGGAACTGGCCAGAGGTGGATCCAGAATGAGAGCTAGTGTGAATAAATGAGGAAAGCTTTGGCAATTCAAACAGCCTTGAATATTCATGAGTTGATTTTATTGGCTTGGTAGGTATATGATAAGTGGTGTGCAGAGGAATAGATTAGCACAATAGGTCTCAGATGTTTGGTATGTATTTATTCACTTAAAAATAACAATAATAAACCCATTACCTGCTAACACAAATGACGTTCCTTAAACTGTATTTTAAACTATAGTTTCCGAAACAAAAGATAATTTAGTTAGAAGAGTAGCCTTGTTTTACATTTTTATGAATCTCTTTAATGTCTGAGCTAATAAAAGACAGCTCTCTTATCTTGCTTCTGCATTCAATCTGTTGTGATATGTTATTTTGGTTGAAGAGTATGAAGAAAATCCAGGCTTACACAGACAGATACTTGGGAAAGGGAGGAGTATTTTAAAAACTTTTTCAGATGATTGTGGATGTTCTTTGATATTACACCAAAACTCAACAAGAGATAGAATTTAATAGTTGCACTGTGGAATCAGAAACCATAATAGTGAACTATTCATATTTCAAAATCCATTGGTCTATTTGACACTTTGAATGGATATTTTACTCTTGGATGTTTCAATAACCTCACATATTTTGCATTTGAAAAATATTGGTTTACTGAGTTATGCAAACCTTGTAAATGTTGATGAACTATTACAATACAAAAGAATTCATTAACATCACCACCTATCCTATAAGGAAAGTATTGGAAGCTGTCAAACTCATGGTAATTAATTCAAGTTTTATAGTATTCTAATTTTCCCCTGAAAGTTCAGTTTTATCATTGGCAACAAAAACTGTCAATTGTTTTCCTTAAAGGTTCACTTTGTTCATTTTCAATACGTCTGCCAAATACCCAAGTCTGAATAATCATAATTTGTCTGTCTGCTGTTCTTTCAAGTAAAAATGGTATTCCATGACAAAAGTAGCTTGTTTAGCCCACAACTGAAACAGTTGCGCAGGTGTTTTTCTTTGAGACAACCATCATACTTCAGGACGCAGCATAAGCGCTTCCCAGGTTGTCACGCAGAAATATTAAAAAGATGTGTTTTCAAGGAGTTGAGTTTTAATGAAATTAACAAATTTTATAGCTTCAGCAAGGACATTCCAAAGTGAAACTGGTTTTTGTTTTGTTTTGTTTTTTAAGTGCGTAGTGAAGAATACAAAGTCTGCTGGTACAATTTAAGGCCACTGCCTTGATTCTTGCTAAGGTGCCAGCAGTTTTACTCGCTTTGGCTTTTGTATCATCCGTGCAATGTCAACAGACTTGTTCCGGGATAAACCATGAGATTCAAAAAAGTTACTCAACACTCTGTATTTCTTGCCAAGCAACAAGTTTGTTGTCAAAAAAGTTATTCAACTCTTTGCGTTTGTTGCCAGGTGTTCCCATAGAAGATCTTCGATAATTATTGGCTGGAGCTGATAAAGGATGAACACATGCAAAACAGCAAAGCCCAGCCACAACTATGATTTGTCGCGTTGGAAAGCAAAAGCACAATTTCCGCAGATGAGACATCAACTCAGTTATCATATTGGTAGCCAGATCTTTAATGCAACAAGTGACTGTGTCCTTGGAAAGTGGCTCTACCATGACTTCCTTCACTGACCTTTCATCCAGCAGGCACTCACGTCAGTTCTATAGGCTTTGCAAGTCTTTCAACTACTGGGTGCACTTCTCCAACCAATGCAATAAGATAACTTATTCTGTAAGGTACTTTGGAGGTTTTCTCATTTCTAGTATGAAAAACTGTAACAATTTTTAGCTTTTAAAAGTTCATCACATCTACATTTAAAATATTTAACTCCTTTTTCTTTAAACACTGAGTGACTGGTCTCCAAGTAATACCACAACTTAATTGACATCATAATACTTTCTTTTTTTAATTAATAAACTTTATTTTTAGAGCAGTTTTAAGTTCAGCAAAATTGAGCAGAAAGTACAGAGTTCCAGTATAGCCCCAGTACCCCAAACACACACAACCTCCCCACTATTTACATCTTGCACCACGGTGGTACATGCATTGCAATCAGTAAACCTACACTGACACATCATTATCACCCAAAGTCCACAGTTGGGTTCACTCTTGGTGTTGTATACTCTATGGGTTTGGACAAATGTATAATGACATGTATCCACTATTATAGAATCATTCAGAATAGTTTCACTGCCCTAAAAATCCTCTGTGCTCCAATTATTCATCCCTCTATCCCAACCCCACCCTGGCAACCACTAATCTTTTTACTATCTCCATAGTTTTGCCTTTTCCAGAATGTCATGTAGTTGGAATCATACAGTATGTAGGCTTTTCAGATTGATTTCTTTCACACAGTAATATGCATCTAAGTTTCCTGCATGTCTTTTCACGGCTTGATAGCTCGTTCCTTTTAGTACTGAATAATATTCCATTCTCAGGATGTATCACAGTTTATCTATCCATTCACCTACTAAAGGAGATCTTGGTTGCTTCCAAGTTTTGGCAATTATGAATAAAGCTGCTATAAACATCCGCATGCAGGTTTTTGTATGGATGTAAGTTTTCAATTCGTTGGATAAATACCGAGGAGAGCCACTGCTGGATTATGTGGTAGTAGTATGTTTAGTTTTGTAGGAAACTGCCAAACTGTCTTCCAAAGTGGCTGTACCATTTTGCATTCTCACCAGCAATGAATGAGAGTCCCTATTGCTCCATATCCCTGCCAGCATTTGGTGTTTTCAGTCTTTTTGATTTTGGCCATTCTAATAGGTGTATACTGGTATCTCATTGTTTTAATCTGCAATTCTTTAATGACATGTGATGTTGTGTTGAGCATCTTTTCATATGCTTACTTGCCATCTGTATGTTTTCTTTGATGAGGTGTATGTTCAGGTCTTTTGCCCATTTTTTAATCGGGTTGTTCATTTTCTTATTGTTGAGTTTTAA
Source organism: Diceros bicornis minor (assembly GCF_020826845.1). Taxonomy (NCBI): domain Eukaryota; kingdom Metazoa; phylum Chordata; class Mammalia; order Perissodactyla; family Rhinocerotidae; genus Diceros; species Diceros bicornis. The sequence goes on along the minus strand of NC_080768.1, from coordinate 39,632,174 downwards.
GAGTTCTTTGTATATTTTAGAGAACAAACCTTTATCAGATGTTTCTTTTACAAATATTTTCTCTGTTTGTGGCTTATGTTCTCATTCTCTTGACACTATCTTTCACAGAGCAGAAGTTTTTAACTTTAGTGAAGTCCAGCTTATCAATTATTTCTTTCATGGATTGTGCCTTTTATTGTGTATCTAAAAAGTCATCACCATACCCAAGGTCATCTAGGTTTTATCCTATGTTATCTACTAGGAGTTTTATAGTTTTATAATATACATTTAGGCCTATGATCCATTTTGAGTTAATTTTTGCGAAAGGTGTAAGATCTGGGTCTGGATTTTTTTTTTTTTTTTTTTGCATGTGGATGTCCAGTATCATGTGTTGAAAACATTATCTTTTCTTCATTATATTGCCTTTGCTTTGATATCTTTCATCAGAGTTTTGTAGTTTTCATCATAGAGATCTTGTGTATATTTTGTTAGATTTGTACCTAAGTATTTCATTTTTGGGGTGCTAATGTAAATGGTATTGTGTTTTTGGTTTCAAATTCCACTTGTTCATTGCTGGTATGTAGGAAAGCAATTGACTTTTGTACATTAACCTTGTATCCTGCAACCTTGCTGTACCTGTAATTGCTTCTTAGTTCCAGGAGTTTTTTGTTGTTGTTGATTCTTTCACATTTTCTACATAGATAATCTTGTTGTCTCCAAACACAGTTTTATTTCCTGATTCCCAATCTGTATACCTTTTATTTCTTTTTTTGTCTTATTGCATTAGCTAGGATTTCCAGTACAATGTTAAAAAGCAGTGGTGACAGAGGGTGTCTTTGCCTTGTTCCTGATCATAGTGGGAAAGCTTTGAGTTTCTCACCATTAAGTATTATGTTAGCTATAGGTTTTTTGTAGATACTCTTTATCAAGTTGAGGAAGTTCCCCTCTATTCCTAGTTTACTTAGAGTTTTTATCATTAATGGGTATAGGATTTTATTAAATGCTTTTTCTGCACCTCTTGAGCCTCGAATACCTGGGATAAATCCCACTTAGTCATGGCATATAATTCTTTTCATACATTGTTGAATTTGATTTGCTAACGTTTTGTTGAGGATTTTTGCGTCTATGTTCATGAGAGATATTGGTCTATAGTTTTCTTTTTTCTAATTTGTATGTCCGGTTTTGGTTTTCAGATAATTCTAGACTCATAGAACGAGTTAGGAAGTATTCCCTCTGCTTCTATCCTCTGAAAGAGATTATAGAGAAATGGTATAATTTCTTCCATAAATGTTTGGTAGAATTTACCAGTGAACCCATCTAGGCCTGATGTTTTCTGTTTGAGAAGGTTATTAATTATTGATTCAATTTCTTAAATAGATATAGTCCATTCAGATTATCTGTTTCTTCTTGTGTGAGTTTTGGCATATTGTGTCTTTCAAGGAATTGGTCCATTTCACCTAGGTTATCAAATTTGTGGGCATAGAGTTATTCATAGTATTCCTTTATTATCCTTTTAATGTCCATGAGATCTGTAGTGATGTTCTCTCTTTAATTTCCGGTATAGTAATTTGTGTCTTCTTTTTCTTGGTTAGCCTGGTTAGAGGCTTATCAATTTTATATACCTTTTCAAAGAACCAGCTTTAGGTTTCTTTGATGTTCTCTATTGATTTCGTTTTTTCAGTTTCATTGATTTCTGCTCTAATTTTTATCATTTCTTTTCTTCTGCTTACTTTGGATTTAATTTGCTCTTCTTTTTCTAGGTTCCTAAGGGAAAAGCTTAGATGATTGATTTTAGATTTTTCTTCTTTTGTAACATATGCATTCATATATTCTCTCTATTAATTTCCCTCAAGCACTGCTTTCACTTTACCTTACAAATTTTAATAAGTTGCATTTTCAGTTTCATTTAGTTCAAACTTTTTAAATTTCTCTTTAGATTTCTTCTTTGACCCATGTGTTATTTAGAAGTATGTTGTTTAATCTCCAAATATTTGGGATTTTCCAGCTATCTTTCTGTTATTGATTTCTAGTTTAATTCCATTGTGGTCTGAGAGCAGACATTGTATGATTTCTGTTCTTTCAAATGTGTTAAGGTATGTTTTATGGCCCAGAATGTGATCTGTCTTGCTGAATGTTCCATGTGAGCTTGAGAAGGATATGTAATCTGCTGTTGTTTGATGAAGTAGTCTATAGATGTCAATTATATCCAGTTGATGGATGGTGCTGTGGAGTTCAGCTATGTCCTTACTGATTTTCTGCCTGCTATAGCTGTCCATTTCTGATAGAGGAGTGTTATATTATATATATAAGCATACATAAGCAAATACATTGTTGGTATTATCATTTTGAAAAAACTGTTATCTGTTAGATCAATTAAGAAAAATAAATTTTTTATTTTACCTTCACTTATTCGTTTTCTGATGCTCTCCCTTTCTTTATATAGATCTAAGTTTCTGACCTATATCATTTTCCTTCTCTCTTAAGAATTTCTTTTAACATTTCTTGCAAGGCAGGTCTACTGGCAACAGATTCCTCCAATTTTTGTTTATCTGAGAAAGTCTTTCTCTTTTGAAGGATAATTTCACAGGGGACGTTATTCTGGGTTGGTGGGGTTTTTTCTCTCGACACTTGAAATATTTCACTCCATTGTCTTCTTGCTTGCATGGTTTCTGAGAATAAGTCAGATGTAATTCTTATCTTTGTTCTTCTATAGGTAAGGATTTGTTCCCTCCATCTTCTTTCAAGATATTTTTCTTTATCTTTGCTTTTCTGCAGTTTGAATATGATATGCATAGGTGTAGTTTTTTTGGCATTTATTATGCTTGGTGCTCTCAGGGCTTCTGGATCTTTGTTTTTGTGTCTGACATTAATTTGGAGTAATTCTCAGTTATTATTACTTCAAATGTTGCTTTCTCTCTTTCTTCTCCTTCTGGTATTCTCATTACACATGTTACATCTTTTGTAGTTGTCTCACAGTTCTTGGATATTTTGTTCTGGGTTTTTTTTTCAGTCTTTTTTCTCTTTGTTTTTCATTTTTGGGAGTTTCTATTGTAATATTCTCAGCCATAGAGATTGTTTCTACAGCTGTGTCTAGTCTACAAATGAGTCTATCAATGGCATTCTTCATTTGTGTTACAGTGTTTTTGATCTCTAACATTTTTGAGTATTTCTTAGAATTCCCACTCCTCTTTTTACGTGATTCATCCATTCTTGCATGTTGTCTGCTTTTTCCATTAAAGCCCCTAACATTTTAATCATAGTTTTTTAAAATTCCTGGCCTGATGGTTCCAGCCTTCTTGCCATATCTGACTCTGGTTCTGAAGCTTGTTCAGTCTCTTCAAACTGTGTTTTTTTGCTTTTTAGTATGCCTTATTTTATGTTGAAAGGTGGACATGATGTACTAAGTAAAAGGAAGTGTGGTAAACAGGCCTTTAGTAATGTAGTGGTCAAGTGTGGGGATAGGGGTAGTGTTCTCTAGTTCTATGATTAGGGCTCAGTCTTTTGAGCCTGTACTACTGGACTGTGAACTTCCCCAGTGTTTCTCAGTTCCCTTCCCCTTATTGGTGGGACAGGATGGCTAGAGGGGGCTGGAGTTGGGCATTTCCCTTCCCCAAAGTAAGTTAAACTCTGATAAAACCCCAGCAGGACAGGCTCTGGGTAAATTGTTTTTTTCTGAGGGCAGTCCTTGTTAAGAAGAACAGACTTCTCTGGGAATGTCAAAATAGTTACTTTTTCCCTCCCCTGCTGGATGTACAAGGGAATTTTTATCTCCAGTATTCACTGTGAAGACCTGGTAGAGCTCCTGGAGGAGAAACTCACAAAACTGCAGAGACTCCCCTATGATTGGGTCCCCCTAGAGGTTTACATCTCAGATTGTCCCCTTTGGGCCTCCAGCACTTCTTCAGTTACAGCTCAGGTTTCCCTACCCTGGTACTGGTTCCCATGGAGTTTTCTGCTTGAGGATTTCAGGTCTGGTAAATCATCGTTGTCTCCGTCCACCTGTCTTTCCCTCTTTTTTTTTGGACAGCAGTTTGCCCGTGACTTCACTTCTCTGATGACAGATCTAAGAAGAGCTGTTAATTTTTCAGTGTGTTCAGCTTTTTACTTTTTGTTAGAATGGAGTGGTGACTTGTAAGCTCCTTACATGCTGGAGCAGAAACTGGAAGTCACCTATGATAATACTTTTAGAAATAATAATAAAGGAAATTATTAATAAGTATACAGCCAAGGAAAAGATAACATTTGCTATATTTTCATTTCTTATTCACAGTTTCACCATGTTTCTTCAAGGGTTCCTCCCTTCTGAGTCAGAGAAACATCTTTATACATACATAGTGAAGCTGTGGGCTGAGAAAGCTAATTCACCCTTAAAAATAAGAAAGTTATATTAGAAATAATTTTTTTTATTTTAGAAGCAAATATCATTAAATTTTAAAATAGTAAGTTTTAAATAAAGTTTTAAATTTTAGAAAAGTTTTTAAAAATATGATTGCAAACCAAAACAACAAACTGTGCTTACTATATGAGTTTCCATGTAGGTTTGGGGCAAACTTCAGGACTTCAAAAAAACAATTTATTGGACAATAATGAGTTTAAAGAGAATATAGCAAGTAAAACTGAAGGTGTAAGAGCTCAGTAAAAGTACTGAGAACAAATTTAGTTAATCTCAGAAAATGCATATATTTATATCCTAAACCTACTTTCTTGGAAAATTCTAGAAAATATTCCTGAGCAATTGAAAGTACAAAAGGCAAATAATGTTTTTGTCTGTTTGTTTGTTTAGTTTTTTTTTTTTTTTTTTTTGGTAAGGGAGATTGGCCATGAGCTAACATCCATTGCCAATCTTCCTCTTTTGGCTGAGGAAGGTTGATCCTGAGCTAACATCTGTCCCTGTCTTCCTCTAATTTTTGTATATGGGATGCTGCCACAGCATGGCTTGATGAGTAACGCGTAGGTCTGCGCCCGGGATCTGAACCCACGAACCTCAGGCTGCCAGAGTGGAGCGCATGAACTTAACTACTACACCACCAGGCCGGCCCCAATTATGTTTTAATATTATTATAAAAATAGTTTTAACCTTGCAAACTTCCTGAAAGCTTCTTATAATCTCACAGGGGTCCCAAGACCACATTTTGAGAACTGCTAGATTAGCAAAAAGGTCCAGAAATAGAAAAACAGAAGTCAAACACAGCCACTTGGCCTGACTTATCAATGAGTACATTTTGTGGTTGACCAAGTGTTTTCACTTGTTCTTGCAATGGAAAACAATGACTGTTGTAGAAGGTTCCTTTGAAATGTTGAGACATTTTAAGTTAAAGGAGGAAGGACAGTCTAAGTTAGAAGAGAGAACACCACTCTGGCATCCAAAGTCTTCGGTTTTAATTCATCACTTTGTAACTACTATCTCCATGGCCTTCGTCATCCATAAAATGAAAACTTTGTGATTTTAAAAATCCCTTGCTATTCTAACCATTTCTAATTATTCAATGTGACGAAAGCATAGTGATTTTTATACTCTCAGTACTACAAAGTTGTGTCAGCTCATGAGAGGGTATGAAAATATGGCCTTAGCAATTTCTACAGACTTGCAGAATTACCCACACCAGGGGAGTCCTCAGAACAGATAACAGCACTGCTGGTCAGCATCCTGAGGGCTCAGTTTGGAGACTTGATGAGATCAAACTCCAATTTTAACCAAATATATCTCCAGTATTTGGCCTGCAGGAAAAAAGCAAAAACAAAAACTTTGATTTGACTAAAATACCAGCAGAGAGGGACAACATCTGTGACCTTGCTAAGGAATTTTGAAACTGAGTGGCTAAGAGAGAAATTTGCAAGTGAGTTGCAGTATTTAATTTACTTTTTTAAGGCTGCCTAGGAAACTGACTGAGAACAAAAAAAAAAAAAAAAAGCAACAATAACTGATCTCCAGTAGTCCAGGTGTGGCCCACTTAAGAACCCAATAGAAAAAGAAAGTATTAATTATAGCCAATTAAAACATATAATGGAAGAAAACACATATTTCAATTGTCCCACAAAAGGATAAAATAGCTAGAAATAAACTTACTAATAAAGATGAAGTTTCTACAAAGAAAATATTTTTCCAGTTTTATTGAGAAATAATTGACATATATCACCGTGTAAGTTTAAGGTATACAGCATGATGGTTTGATTTATATATGTTGTGAAATATTAACCACAGTAGGTTTAGTTAATATCTATCATCTCATAAAGATGCAATAAATACAAAAAAAATTTTAATTTACTTTTGGACACAAAAGAAAAACTAATCAAGTGGAAAGTGTACTGTGTTCTTAGCTAGTAAGACTCAATACCAAAAGATATCAAGTCTCCCTAAGTTGATCTATAAATTTAATTTAATTCCAATAAAATTTTTAAATAGATTTTTAAATTAGAGAAGTTGAGTGTAAACTTTGTATAAAAAAATTATCAAGTAAGACTTGCCAGTAAACTTCTGAGAAAGAAGAGTAATTGAGGGGGGGCCGGCCCGGTGGCGCAAGCGGTTAAGTGCGCGCGCTCCGCTGCGGCGGCCCGGGGTTCGCTGGTTCGGATCCCGGGCGCGCACCGACGCACTGCTTGGCAAGCCATGCTGTGGCGGCGTCCCATATAAAGTGGAGGAGGATGGGCACAGATGTTAGCCCAGGGCCGTCTTCCTCAGCAAAAAAAGAGGAGGATTGGCGGATGTTAGCACAGGGCTGATCTCCTCACAAAAAAAAAAAAAAAAAAAAAAGAAGAGTAATTGAGGGGATTGGAGCAACCAGATATTTTTTTTTTTAATTTTATTTATTTATTTTTCCCCCAAAGCCCCAGTAGATAGTTGTATGTCACAGTTGCACATCCTTCTAGTTGCTGTATGTGGGACGCGGCCTCAGCATGGCCGGAGAAGCGGTGCGTCGGTGCGCGCCTGGGATCCAAACCCAGGCCGCCAGCAGCGGAGCGCACGCACTTAACCGCTAAGCCACGGGGCCCGCCCAGCAACCAGATATTTTTAAATATTATCGATTTCATAATAAAATAATGTTACACACAAATCAATGGAAAGGATGAGAAAGTCCAGAAATAGACCCAAATATGTAGAGAAATGTATAGTATGATGAAGATGACATTAAAATCAATGGGGAAAAAATAGAGTGTTAGATAAATGTTCTTAGAACTACTGGGTAAACACGTGGACAAATTCCAAAGGGGCTACATATTTAAATACAGAACAGTGAGTTGTAAGAGCATGCAAGCCGCCCCAGAATTTTTTCTAAGCTTAGAGTGGGTACAGCCTGCTGCTGCCCTCCAAGGAGATGAGCCAGCAAATAAGCAACAACTCTCGTGAGTTACAAAAGCACCTGGTGATCCTGCCCCACCCTTCTAAGGTAAAAACAATACGGCCGCATCTTCACCTCTGCCCTCCAACCTCAAGCGACAAAAATGTCTCTTTGGCCCACCCTAACAGAAAACATACAGGGAAGGGAAATGTGAGGCCCGTGGTTCAGCCTAATCAAGTTGACACATTTCAATACCACCACCATGAAATGACACACAATCAAAGTTTTCTATTCCAGCATTGTTAGTAAAGCAAAATATTGTAAATAACCTATATAGCTTTCACAAAGGGTCTGGTTAAACAAATTATGGTAATCTATAAATTGAAATGCTATACAGTCAAAAAGAATGAAAAAGCTATTTACTGACCTGACACAATCTCTAAAATATTGTGTTGATTGAAAAAGGGAGTTGAAACCAGAGGGTTTTTAAAAAGAAAGACAGTATATATTTTTTTATAGATGTCTTAATAGTTTATAACATTGTGAAATTTTGGTTGTACATTTTTGTTTGTCAGTCACCATATACATGTCTCCCTTACCCCTTGTGCCCACCCTCCAACCCCCTAGCCCCTGGTAACCACTATACAGTTTCTGTCCGTGTGTTGGTTTATATTCCACATATGAGTGAGATCATGTGGTGTTTGTCTTTCTCTCTCTAGCTTATTTCACTTAACATAATACCCTCCAGGTCTGTCCATGTTGTTGCAAATGGGACGATTTTATCTTTTTTATGGCTGAGTAGTATTCCATTGTATATATATACCAAATCTTCTTGATCCAATCATAAGTTGAAGGACACTTGGGTTGCTTCCACTTCTTGGCCCTAGTGAATAATGCTGCAATGAACATAGGGGTGCATAAGCCTGTTTGGATTGTTGATTTCAGGTTCATTGGATAGATTCCCAGTAGTGGGATAGCTGGATCATAGGGAATTTCTATTTTTAATTTTTTGAGGAATCTCCATACTGTTTTCCATAGAGGCTGCACCAGTTTGCATTCCCACCAGCTGTGTCTGAAGGTTCCCCTTTCTCCACATCCTCTCCAACATTTGTTGTTTTTTGTCCTAGTGATTATAGCCATTCTAACGGGTGTGAGGTGATATCTTAGTGTTGTTTTGATTTGCATTTCCCTGATAATTAGTGATGTTGAACATCTTTTCATATGCCTATTGGCCATCTGTATATCTTCTTTGGAGAAGTGCCTGTTCATTTCCTCTCCCCATTTTTTAATTGGGTTGTTCATTTTTTTGTTGTTCAGTTGTGTGAGTTCTTTATATATTATGGAGATTACCCCCTTGGAAAGACAGTATATTCTTATTTGCTTGCATATGCATAAAATATTTCTGAAAGGATACACAAGAAAGTGTTGATATTCATTAATTTCAGGGAGGGAAAATAGTGGCTGAGGGACTGGGGTACCAAGAAAATATCCTTTCACATCTATTGAATTTTGAATCATATGAATTGACCTATTTTCAAATTAAATTTAGGAAACAAATGGAAACAATCCCAAGGGTGTATATTGAACATCCAATATGTACCCAGCACAGTGCTAGATATTATCTAGACCACAAAGATAAATCAGATGTGGGATGTCTCCTGCCCTGAAGGGACTAGGAGTCTGCTTGGGTTTTTCTTCCTCTATGTTCCTTAAATGTCAGCGTTCTGCATGGTTCTGGAGACCACTCCTCCTCTCATTCCTGGATAATCCCATACACACTAATAGATTTCACTATCATCTATATGCTGAATTGTCCCAAATGTATGTCTCTAACATTGTGGTCACCCCTCGGTTTTAGACAGGTGTATCTGTTTCTAGTTCATTTTGACAGAACAGTTCCCACAAGTACCAACATATCCAAAATCAAATCACTCATCTTCCACACTCCCAGAGATGGACCTGGAATCCCCAAACCTGATCTTCCTCTCAAATTTACTATCTTAATGGATTTTTCATACTGTGCTTTATTGTTATTTACTATTATTAAAACAGAAAAGTTAATGTTGACAAGTCTGTATTTTTTGTTTGCTCATTTTCTGCTTTTTGCTTGAATGCTAAGAAAGGCTTTTCCTACTCCTAAATCAGAAAAAAAACTTATCTATATTTTCTTCTATTTCTTTTATGGTTTAATTAAATCTTTTATCTTTCTGAAATTTGTTTTGGTGTGACGTAGGGATCTAAAGTCCCAACACTACTTACTGAAAAAAAAAATTCATCTTTTCTCTTATTTGTTTGAATAAGTTTTCAGCTGATTCTCTGGGGTTTTCTTTCTTTGAGGAAGAATGGCCCTGAGCTAACATCTGTTTCTAACATCTGTAACAATCTTTCTCTTTTTCTTTTTTCTCCCCAAAGCTTCAGTACATAGTTGTATATCCTAGTTGCAGCTCCTTCTAGTTCTTGTATGTGGGACACCACCTCAGCATGGCTTGATGAGTGGTAAGTAGGTCCATGCCCAGGATCCAAACCTTCGAACCCCAGGCCACTGAAGCAGAACACACAAACTTATCTGCTATGATGCGAGGCCGGCCCCTCTCTGGGGTTTTCCAGGTAGCTAATATAACTAGTAAAAATTTTACTCTTCTTTCCAATATTTATACCACTTATATTAGTCAGAATGTTTTGATTGCCCACAACAGAAATCCAACTTAAACTGTCTTAAGCAAGAAATGAAAGTACCAGAAGGGACAAAAGTTGCTTCCATCTTGGCTGAATTTGGGAATTCATACGATGCCTTGAACAATTTCTCTCTGTCCCTTGGCTCTGCTTCTTTCTGTGTGGTTCTCCTTCTCAGATAGGTACACTATAAAGAGAGGCCAGATGCTAAGTCAACCTCCAGCTCTCACTTAACAGACTTTTTTTGTTCTGGTAACATAACTCCATGGAGCGTTAGTAGGCTGCCTGACAGTGTTATTTTTAGTCACTTTATTTGCCAAAACCCAATACAGCGGTTATCATCTTGTCATGCTGGGCCAGGCAGTTCTGTGAATAACTTTACCAGTTAGCTAAACGTTGGAGTTGGACCACACCTTCTTGTCTAGTTTTTTTGACAGAAAGAGTAGGCTAAGCTCTGCTTCCCACTAAAACTTCTTAGTCTCAGATTATGGATAGGAAAAATGGACTAGGGAGGTTGCAGAAGGGGTCTTTCCTTTGCATAAACATCCTCTTATGCTGCTTTTCAACCCTATCATCCAAAGAGGTTTCCTAATGGAGACCTCCACATTTGTTCAGCAGCTGTGCATGGAGGGAAAAGCCCAGCCAGGCCTAGGCATTTGGGTTTTCTAGTGGTTCAGGTTCCCTACCATAGCCAATGCCCTCCCACACCCCGAACCGCGCCCCCCCCAACCCCTTGCAATTGCCAGACTCCAACTCTTAGGGCTTAAACCTTAGCAATAGAAGTGGGAGCAAAGCACAGAATTTAGTTAATGCAATTTGGCATGATTATTAGGCTAGATCTCAGCATTTTCAAATATTTGGCTTTCTCTTTTTTGTTTCCAGCCAAGCCACCTTGGTCTGGAATCTGTCACTTTGCTGGTACATTTTACTCAAGTTTTGAGTCTGATTTAAGCCTTAACTTCAGACCCTTAACTTGAGGCCCAAGGGTCTCCTTTGCTGACTTAAGGTAGATTACCAGCTTCCCTTCGTGGGGTGAGGAAATCCTTAATAGCCCCCAATGCCACATTTTCCCTGAAGGTCTTTTACATATAAACCAACTCTCTGTATCAATTTCCACCTTTGTTAAAACCTTTATATTTGAAAGCCTAGTGGAGTGTTTGTGCCTACTGTACCACCTCAAAATTCTCCCATGGGCTTAGCTCTCTGCCCTTCCCCACCCCACTCCCAACTACACTCCATGTGAGGGTTTTCCCTCTCACTACCTCACTGGGTGTCTGAGTGGTCTTTGGTTTTACCGTTGTTGGAGGGAGTGGGGGTGAGCGAGCATTCCTAGAAGTTGTTACAGTGAAGCCAAACGGCAGCAGAGCAGACACTGGTACCAGGGGCCAGGCATCTCTCTCACCTGGTGGTCAACTGGTGAGGGTGTCTGTGGCAGAGAGAGTCAAGTTTCCACTCGTGTGAACACTGGGCAGTTGACTGGCACAGGCTCTGCATGCAGGCAATTTGAATTTTCTAACCACATGGAAAATGAGAGACCATGGAAAAAAATAACAGCAAGATCAGATTGGGAGAGGACATTTACAGTATCTTAGACCAAACATGGTCTAATATCTAGAGTATACAAGGAAAGAAAAAAAAGACAGAAATCCAATTCAAAAAAGGGGGGGATGGCAAACCCAAACAACAACAGTAACAACAAAACTGGCAATTCAAGAAGCCCAAAAGGCCAATGAGTATGTGAAGATATGCGCAATCTCAGTAGTAATGATAGAAATGAGATGAAACAAGAATGTGTCTCTTTATCCTTGCTAGATTGGCATAAATAGAAAGCTGATAATGTTGAGAGTCAATGGAAGTGTAGCTTCTGCAATGGAAGTATGGATGGTGCAGCCATTCTAGAGAGCCAGCTGGCGGTACTTATTCAAATCAGGTAGTCTCTTAGCCTGTACCCAGCAGTCCCCTCTAGAAGAGCAGTTCTCACACTGGTCCACAGGGGGACGTGTAAAAAGGTGTTCATTGCAGCATTGGTTGGTATAGTGGGGATTTGGAGACAACGTGGGTGTCCATCACAGAGGGAATGGATAAGAAAAATGTAGTAGATGTACACTATAGGATACTCTGCAGCAGTGAGAAGCAATGAACCAGATGTGTATGCAGCATGGATGGACTTAAAAAAACAGATGTTAACAAAAATAGTAAGAAACAGAATGACAATACAGAACAATACCTTTATGTAAATTAATAATACATGCACAATAGTGGTAATGGTTGCACAACATAGTGAACATACTAAAAACCACTGAATTGTACATGCTAAAAGGGTGAATTATATGATACGTGAATTATATCGCAACAAAAAAATATATGCATGGAAAACAACAGTAAATGTTTTCATAAGAACATTTAACATCTCAAACACATTAGAATGCTTGTCAAGGGAGGTTGGGAAAAGGGGAGTGAAAACGAGAGTGACAATACATGCAAGAATAAAGCTTCGTGCAGGCCAACCATTACAAACACGGGTTGTTGGTCAGTGAGGACTCGAGCCAACAGCTCACGACACCCTACTTCCCGCCCAGGTCCTTCTCGTGCCCACTCACCTGGCGCTTCCTGGAAAATGGCCCCATCAGCTTCTCTCCTAACCTCCTCTGCTGTTGAGCGCAAGCTCTCTTCCACACCAAAAAGCCCTATTCTCTTCTTTTCTTTCATAATAGCCCTTGATTCTAGATTAGGAAAAGCCCTGATTGCCAAGAAAAATTGAGCAGTTTTCCTTTCTCATGGACACAGGGGGCTCATTATTTAGATATCACACTTCTCTGATCTCCACTGCCTGGAAGGGAGGGCAAACATTTACTTCTCTGGGGGAACTTGCTCTCCCCCACAGAGTGGGACAAACCACTGCTAACGGAAGAAGGGAAAACTGAGTTCAGTTTTACATCCAAACAGCATGAACCTTCATGCCTTGAATAGGTAATAGAAATCTATTCAAACTAGCTTAAGCCAAGAAAAGGAGTTCCCTATAGCATATGGGAGTATCTCTTGGAGCTCAGAGGTTGAAATATAGTCAGACTTCAGGAAGAAAATAAAACAGGAAGCTGGAAGCTGGAAAGTTGCCAAAAGCCAGTAATTCAGTCTCCTGCCTCTCTCTCTCTGTCTCTGTCAACCTTCTTTTCCACGCACAAGGTAGAATATGGGTTCCCCTACAGTTGGAAGAGCCAACAGAGATCCCTATCATCACTGAACCTCAATTACCAATTCCTGGGCGAAAAAACTTAATTGGCTCAACTTGGGTCATGTTGATTTCGCTGTTGGGAATGTGGGACAGGTGTGACGTGGGAGTGGAAAACAAGGTCACATACTGCAAACCCCCCTGGGAAAGAGAGGACAATCAATAAATGCCATAATCTGGGCCATAAAACAAAGTTTAACAAATTTTTAAAAATTTAAATCATATTAAATATGTTCCTTGACCATAACAAAATAAAACGAAAGTCAGTAAAAGAAAGATACCTGAAAAATATCAAAATATTAAACAACACATACAACCCATGGGTCAAAGAGGAAGTCTAAAAGATAATTAGAAAATATTTCGAACTGAATGAAAATAAAAAGTCAACTTACCAGATTTGTAGAATGCACCTAAAGCATCTAAGGGGAAATTTATAGCACTCAATGCTTATATTAGAAAAGAAGAAAGGTCTCACACTATCTTGGTCAGTTTGGGCTGCTATAACAAATTACCATGACTGGGTGGCTTCAACAGCAAACATTTATTCCTCACCATTCTGGACGCTGGAAGCCTGAGATCAGGGTGCCAGCATGGTCAGGTTCTTAGCAACAACTCTCAGAGAGAGACTCCATGTCTCCTCCTTTTCTTATAAGGGCACTAATTCCATCATGAGGCCTCACCCTCATGACCTCCTCTAACCGTAATCACCTCCCAAAAGCCCTACCTCCTAATACCATCGCATTGGGGGTTAGAGTTTCAGCATATGAATGTGGGAGGGGACACAAACATTCAGTCCACAGTGCATGATAATGTAAACTTCCATCTGTCTTGACATGAGTACAGCCATGTTTGGCCACTCCATTGACCTACAGCCACCAGCACAAAAATATAAAAGCTGCTTTCTGCGTGGTGGGAACTGGCGCTTCTCCCATGGAGATAGTTGCAATGTGTAAAAATTTCAAGGCCTTTCGGGCACCGCAGCCTGGGGCAGACTGGCCATCTGTGCCGGGCTGGAACAATAAGCAGGGTAAACAATGCACGTACACAACTACTGGGCTGGGAGGACAGCCGGGGCGGGGGCTCAGTGCACATATGCCACTGATAACCATTTGTGCATGGGAACACTGAATGCTTGCTCTGTAAACTCTGTAACTGCTTATATAAACTGCTGGAGACTGAGCCGGTGTGAGAGTTCCACCTGTGGAAGGGACTCCTTGCCCAGGACATGTGATCCTTGCCCAGCCGTGTCGATTGACAGGACTCTCCCGGCAGTGGGGCGTGGATGTTGTGAGTAATTGATTTATTGGGAAGTAATTGATCTGATGTGTTCTCTTTTCCATCAACCTGGTGTTTCTCTTTCCGGTTGATTTGTGTCATTTCCCTTCAGTCGATCTGGTGTTTCCCTTTCCGATCGATCTGATGTTTTTCCCTCTCATTATATGACCTATTCGGATCTGCTGCTATCTCAGCCGATGTGGATGTTTTCCCTTTCCAGTCGAGCTGGTGTTTTTTCCCTCTTATTATTTGACCTATTTGGATCTGTTTGCGGACTATCGCCTTTACTATCCTCTATATGATAAAATATACCTTCAGTCCATTTGTTTGGAGTAGAAAGTTTCTTTTACGTCTTTACTTTCTCTAAATTCTGGGATGCTTTCTCAAGTTTGTGCTATCAGTTAGCTACTGCTAAGTAACAAACCATCTGAAAATATAATGGCTCGAAGCAATAACCAGGTATTATTTCTCTGAGTCTACAGGTCAGGGAGGTGGTTTTGCCCATCTGAGCTGGACTCAGCTCATAGCTTGGCTTACTCGTGTGTCTGTGGTCAGCTGGAGGGTTGACTACTGATTGGCTGTCTAGGATATCTTTTGCTGGAGTGATTCAGTTCTGCTCCATGTGGTCACTCCTCCTCCTGAAGGCTAGCCCAGGCCTGATGTCATGACAAAAGCAGAGGAGCAGGTGAAGAGCTGAAATGCTCAAGCACTTCTTCACGCCTCTGTGTGGGTCAAGTTTGCTGCTGTCCCTTTGGCAAGTCATATGGCTGAGCCCAAAGTCAAAGTGGAAAGAGCTTCAAAATTACAGGGCAAGGGGCTTGGATAGAGGGAGACTATAAATTATGGCATTAATGGGATCAGTCTACCACATTTTTCCTTCATGTTACTTCTTTGATTTTCTGCAGAATCAATTCTGGTCTATAGATTATATTTTGCTATTTTTTTTTTTTTTTCAGTTTCCACGTTGTCCTTTTTTTATTTTACCCACAACCCTTTATTTCATTCTGATGTCTTTTCATTTTACTCTGTTTATTCTTTATGACTTTTCTGTTGTATTTCATGTTGACTATATCTTCTTGCATTCTATTAAGGACAGCACAGTTTCTGAAAGTTTCTTCTGGTTTTGGAGGTCTCCTCAAAGCCTTCAGTATGCTGTTCCCTTCTCTTTGTTGCGATGTATTTTTATAGGCCTCATTTGATTTCTTTTGAATGAATGATAAGACCATATTTTTCAATATATAGGGTACATGGGTTGCCTTTGGCCTCACTCTGTGTCTATTTGAGGGACAGTTAAAATCTCGTCACAGATCCCTCAATGGAGAGGAGGTGGGTGAGTCCAGCTCCCAGCCCAAACCTGCGTTGCTAGCCAGTGCTTCTGCTCTGCTGAAATGACATAATCTCCTGTTCCCTCTGCCGAATTCTGTAATAGTCTAAACCAAGAAAATACAATGTGGGCATGTACAGCTTCCCGGATTCTTCCTTTCTGCTCCTGCCAGCGTTCTTTACTTGTGAGGAATATTCTGCACCACCTCCAGTTCACCTAGGAGTTCCTGTCACTTAACGTAGGTAGACAGAGGACAAAGGGGTGTGGGGGTGGGCTGGAGGTTGGGGTGGTGGCAACTGTGCTCTGGCATTCTCAAAAAACAACGACAACAACAGTCCAGCTTGGTGGAGACTGCTCCCCCAGTTTTCTGGCCAGGCTCTAGTTGCATGGTGGCCATGCCCATGACTGTCTTGCACACAGTCTTGGCCCCAGCACTGGGACAGTATCTCACACAATACTTGAGCACTTAATGTTTCATGAGAATGAATGAATAAGTGGACCCTACACCTCTGAGCTGTGAGTAGGGTGTAGGTTTTAAAGCACTTTCCGCCATTATGAAGATATTCTCTGTTTTGTAAACTAAAGGTGGCATGCCTGAGATGAAAGTTGGGTCTGTGTTTGTTTTTTTTTTTTTTAATAATTTTATTTATTTATTTTTTCCCCCAAAGCCCCAGTAGATAGTTGTATGTCATAGCTGCACATCCTTCTAGTTGCTGTATGTGGGACGCCGCCTCAGCATGGCCGGAGAAGCGGTGCGTCGGTGTGCGCCGGGGATCTGAACCCGGGCTGCCAGCAGCGGAGCATGCGCACTTAACCGCTAAGCCACGGGGCTGGCCCTGTGTCCGTGTTTTCAACTTGCCTTCATTTGACTTATAATTAGGAATGAGTCCTCCCAGAATCTTATTTATTGTTGTCTATCAGTCTTAGTTTTTGGTGATTGTATGAACTTTTATATTTATGGATATTTTAATAAAAGCTTGGGAGAGACTGCATTTAAGAGCTGCTTGCTAAACATTATTTTAAACCAGATTTTGATAAGTAGAATTTTATTTTGAATAAGTAAAAGAATGCACATGATACAAAATAAAAAGGTAAAAAGGGGGGGCTGGCCTGGTGGCATGGTGGTTAAGTTCGTGCACTCCATTTTGGTGGCCTGGGTTCACAGGTTTGGATCCCAGGCGTGGACCTACAAACCACTTATCAAGCTCTGCTGTGGCAGGCGTCCCATATATAAAGTAGAGGAAGATGGGCACAGATGTTAGCCCAGGGCCAATCTTCTTCAGCAAAAAAAAAAAAGAGGAGGATTGGCAACAAATATTAGCTCAGGGCTAATCTTCCTCACCAAAAAAAAAAAAAAGATAAAAATGATATGCCATGAAAAGTCACAGTCCTAGCCCAGTCCTCTAACTATCCCGTTTCCCTTCCCAGAGTCAACCACACCTGTGAAATGATTTTACATCTTCCCTGAAATATTCTATACATATATGAGCATTGTATACACATATATACACACACAAAGGCACATACCAACCACTGCTTTCCTTTGTGATTGTTATCTCTTAACAAATCTAAGAGATATTTCCCTATATCACTACATAAAGAGACTTCTTTATCTTCCAGCCTTTCTACTCAGATCTTTAAGCATATTTTTAATGTTAATCAAATATAGTTATACCTAGTTTAAAAAATCAAATAGCACGTAAGGATTATTACAAAAAACAATACCCCACCTTGCCACTAATTCCTAATCTTCCTAGAGAAACCATGTTCAACTCTTTTAGTTATTTCTTCACATATTTCTATTTCTCATATTTCTAAATAGTATACAAAATATTAAAATTCTTGCATTTTTTTTCTGTTTTAAACATTGTCCATTAACTTTTTACAACTCTCACATTTAGATGGCATTAAAGGGGGCCGGCCCCGTGGCTTAGTGGTTAAGTGCACGCGCTCCGCTGCTGGTGGCCCAGGTTCGGATCCCGGGCGCGCACCGACGCACCACTTGTCCAGCCATGCTGAGGCCGCGTCCCACATACAGCAACTAGAAGGATGTGCAGCTATGACATACAACTATCTACTGGGGCTTTGGGGGAAAAATAAATAAATAAAATTAGATAGCATTAAAGGAACTAGTGAATGAGATGGAGGAGGTCAGTAGAAGGAGAATCGAGAGAGTAATATTGGAAAAGCCAAGAGAAGTTTGAGTTTCAAGAAAGGGAGTAGTCAGTGGTGTCAGTGCTTTAAAGCTGGTAAGGACGGAAGGACCGAAGAGCATCCACTTCATTTGTATCCTTAGGTGTTGACTTGCACTACCAGCTTCAGGAGGGCTAGCAGATTGTTGTGAAACCAACAGAACTGTTTGAAAGTGGCGGAGGGTACTAATTCTGGGTTGTCTGGACAATGAGCCAGCTGGGATGGGGAGAGGGGAGGGTACAGGTGGGAACTGAGACAGAATGCCTGTGCCCTTGCTCAGCTTTCCATGGGACAGGTAGCTTCCTTTCCCTGGCAAGGGGAATTGCAATAGTATATGAGCCACAAAGTCTCCCTAGGCTGGGCCTCTGGAGTTCCCAGATAACTCCTTAAACAGCAGGCACCCAAATCCTTCAAACGAGACAGTTTTCCCTCATTAGCCCTCAAAAGGAAGACCGATGGAGGGAGAGGCCCTTAGCTGAGATGCAGACTCCACTGCACCTCTCTGTGGCATGATGGAAGGATCAGGAGATCCATGACTAATCTTCTCTTAATTAGCTGTGGCCTATGTAAGTTTTCCCAACGAAGCATATTTTTAAAATTTCTGCTATGTGATGTACCAGATATTATCCTGAGCTCTGGTACCTGACTGAAAAAGACCAGCGTGCACCCCGCCAGTGTGACGGGACTTTTGAGGAGGAAGGACGAGAAGTCAGATTTCAGGAGGTTGAGGAGGAGTTAGGGAGTAAGAAAGTAGTGAGAGGAAGCGAACACTAGTCATTCAAGAAGTTGTTGGATAGTAAGAGGAGAGAATGGGAACAACTGGAAGAGGAAGATCCTGGAGGACGCAAGAGAGAATGAAATAAAAATACAGATTCATTTGTCAGATTGCCTCAATATCTAATGGGAAAAATGTTTCGTGTGCTTTTTTTTACAGTTCAAACCAAAACCCCAGCTCATTCAGGTTTAAGAATGGACTACACTGTCAGCATCAGGAGAAAGGACCTGGACAACCTGGATCCTGAATGCAATTTGAAAAAGAAGTTCTTTAAATCAGAAATCATAAGACGCGCACTCACAGGCAGCCTTAGAAACGCGGGCCATGCTGAGGCAACAAAGAAACTGCGGGAAAAAGAGGAGGAAGCTGTCAAGAGGAGGATGGTGGAAAAATTGAAATTCAGACAAGAGGTATTTCTTTTTTTTTAAACAGTAGTTCTGTTAGGACTGGCTCTTTTTTCTATCCATTAAAAAATTTGTGCGAATGAAAAAAAGAGACCTCATTAAAATTAAACAGGGCAATATATTGTGTGCTTCCTTGAAGAAAATTAGAGATTGGGGCAAGACAGCTGTGCTGAGGCCATATTGACTTAGTCACAAAGAGGAAGTTCAAGACCCAAGACCTGGGGGTTCTAACGATACTTGGGCATGCGTATGTGGGGGTGCATACGGTGCTAGAAGCAGGCTGGAGACCACCTCAGAGCTAAATTAATGGGTTTATATAGGTCATTTTTCTAGAAATTCTGTAATCCACATTGAGAACTCTCTTTAGAAATTCATCTCATCACAGATATTGCCTTCTTTAAAACAGTCCCATAAATACTCAGCTTCATTCATTTCTTCTGACTCCGTGATGTGTAACCTTTCACTCTTCAGAGCTGTGGAGAAGAACCCTGCACTCTTCCTAGCGCTGTTCCTGCTCCTAGGTAAATTTGCATCCTTCGTCTGAGCGTTGGACAATCAGGCTGAAAAATCATCTGAATGATGATATCATGTCATGAATAAGAGCTCCTTTTGCCTGGGCTGCAGTTTTGGTTCTGCTCTTATGAGCTGTGCAGCATCGAATGGTTTATGTAACACCTCTAAGCCTTAGTGCCCTATCTGGAAAACGGGAATAATAATAGTTCTTACCTCAGTGCTCACCATGTCACAATGGAAGCATGTGAAAAGTTTTAACATAATATGCAATGTGTTCTAGACTTTAATTAATTTAAACTAAAAAAAAATTAGAATTTTTATCAGATGAAAAAAAAGAAATTGTAAAGGGATTAAATGAAAGCAAACAGTCCCTGCCCCACTCCCCTCTGCTTCCTCTCCTCCCACCACAGTCACCACTTTTAGTCTCATTCTATTTTCCTTTATTCTAGAAGTTAGCTCCATATCTGTAAATTATGTATTTACACCACCGTGTATTTATACCACTATCGATTTATCAAGTTGAAATGTTATGTATCTACTTCCCGCTATGTCAGCTAAGGACTCAGTCTCTGACCCATTGCAGCCCTTGCAGGACACTTAAACCTCCCTTTCTTGTTCCATTATAATGGGCTGTTTCCCCCATTCCCCATGTTGTGTTATGAATGTCAGCAGCCTCGCTCTTTCACTCCATCTCAACCTTTGTCAGCTGAGCCTTTGTTTTAAAATATCAAAGCTGGGGGGCCGGCCAGGTGGGATAGCAGTTAAGTTCCTTCGCTCCACTTTGGTGGCCTGGGGTTTGAAGGTTTGGATCCCGCTGGGCACAGACCTGCACACCCTTGTCAGGCCATGCTGTGGCAGCATCCCATATAAAGTGGAGGAAGATGGGCACGGATATTAGCCCAGGGCCAGTCTTCCTCAGCAAAAAGAGGAGGATTGGCATAGGATGTTAGCTCAGGGCCGATCTTCCTAAATAAATAAATAAATAATAAAATAAAATATCAAAGCTGGTTACATTCATAGCCTGCTTTGCAACCATAATGAACTTTTCTGCTCTTTGTCTATAAGTTGATTCTAAATATTAAAAATGATTCACAGCATTCACATTATTATGTCTGTAGACATTGTTCACCGAATAGTCCAATAGCATCTATAAACACGATGCTTTCTCCTGAGCACTTGTGCCACTTGAATATGAATGGTCCTACATGAAATTCAAGTATGCTACATTCCAGTTTGTCTTATATTTGGAAACGTCTTTCTTAGACTTCTTCTCTGGAGTTTCTAATCGCTCCTTGGTTGGTGTTGTGAGAAGGAGCGCATGTGTTATCGTGTGTCTTCTTGGCGTCCTCACCACCGCCTCCCAGGCTTTTACTCACGTTATCCATTGCTTGGAAACTACTCCATTTTTCTTTTTGAAACTCCAGTTTTTTTCACCTTTAGACTGTGGGTTTTTTGTTTTGTTTTTTTTGTGAGAAAGACCCGTCCTGAGCTAACATCCGATGCCAATCCTCCTCTTTTTTGCTGAGGAAGACTGGCCCTGGGCGCACATCCGTGCCCATCTTCCTCCACTTTATATGGACGCCGCCACAGCATGGCCTGCCAAGCAGTGCGTCACTGCGCGCTGGGGTCCGAACCAGAGAACCCCGGGCCGCCGCAGCAGAGCTCGCGCACTTAACCGCTTGCACCACCGGGCCGGCCCCCTAGACTGTGGATTTTTTAATACAGCTTTTTATTTTTCCTGGAGTTTCTGGTTACCTTCTTGGACCCAAAGCCTTTATTATACCTTCATTTATTTTTTCTGAGTGCACAATCATTCTATTTGGTCTAAATAAATGATCATACTATTTTGCCCCCAGGGACCTCTCTTCCAGGGACCCAAGGTCTGATCTGGACCTGGTCGTTTTCTAGAACTGCTATGCAGCTGTAGCTACACACATCCTTCATTACTCCCTGCCTCGCATCCACTGTATCCTAGATCCTCCTCCTCATTTTACCAGAAAACCTTCCCAAGTGTTTCCAGTAAAGGGGTGGGTAGGAAGTAAATCTTCTGCGGACTTGCCCATCTGAAAGTGTCTTTATCCTGCCATCATTCTGGCAGAATGAGTGTCTCGGAGACTTCTTCCTTCCTGTTTTGCTCTCTGGAGGCTTTCAGAATTTTTTTTAATCTCTAGGGTTCTCAAATTTCACAGTGAAATTTATCAGTGAAAAGATAAGTGGCTCTTTTTTCACTTATCTTTCTGGATATCCTGTAGTCTCTTTCCCTACAACTTCTGGAACTGAAGTTATTTTTTGGATAAACTCGTCCTTTCTGTTTTCCTTGTTCTCTGTTTCTGGAATTCTTATGAGCTGTATGTTGGGCTTCCTAGATTAAATCTCCATGTCTCTTATTTTTAATTCAGTTTTCTGTATGTTTGCCATTTTTGTTTAATTTCTGAAAAATTCCTTTGATTTTATCTGCCTACCCTTCTGTTGAATTTATAATTTCAGTAATTTTTTCTTTCCCTTTTTTTAATTTCCAAGAGTTCTTTCTAATTTTCTTACTATTTCTTTTCCACAGCATTCCGTCCTTGTTTCATGGATATGCTGTTTATTCATATCTCCGTGGTGGTACTAATTATATTATTTAAAGTGTTATCTTCTGTTTCATTCATTAGTTCCATCTCTTTTAGGGACAGTTTTTCCCTTTGTTTCCTTGTTCTTTCTCTTCTATTTTGCAGGTTTGACTCAAATGTCTGATGATTTTGGGTGTCTGTTTATATCTTAAAATGAGGAAATTCAAAGACTGACTGAGAGCACTGGGTCCAGAGGTGAGAGTTTTCATCTGGACGTGCTTTGCTGTGGACCAGGAAGTCAGGCTGGGTGGAGGCCATTGGGATGCAGAATGCTGAGAAGAGGAGGGTCTTACTTGGATCACCAACACCACACTGGTGACTTTAGTTCTCCCTGGAGAGTTCTTTTGATTTCTTTAGAAAAGATGTTTTTTCTTTGCTTAGGAGTTAAACGCCTGGCTACAAGATGCCCTGCATAGGGCAGTGGGGGAGAATTATGGGGGAAGATTGATTTTAATGTATAGATCTGTAACAAATCCCTGTGCTCAGTCCCACTTCGTTCAATGCCTACAGTACAGTTCCACTTGGTAATCTAGGCTTTTTAGAGTCTATTTCATCAGTCAAGTCCCTTCTATGCACTTTTTGTTTTAAGGAAATTTGTTGAACTCCCTTGCTTGTTGATGACACCTCCTTTATTCTCTTTATTGTTGGGGTTTTCAAAA
Organism: Diceros bicornis minor; assembly: GCF_020826845.1. Lineage (NCBI taxonomy): Eukaryota > Metazoa > Chordata > Mammalia > Perissodactyla > Rhinocerotidae > Diceros > Diceros bicornis. The sequence continues at coordinate 39,609,261 of NC_080768.1, read as the reverse complement.
TGTTGTTTATTAACATTTCAATGCAGAGTTTATAAATTTATGTACTCAGTCTGCCATCTGAGACTGAAAATCTTCCATTTCCTTTAGTCATCAAGAAATAATTCCATTGTTGCTTCTTGGAAAGGAACAGGAAGGGTGTTTTGGAGGCAATTTTGATGGCTAGAATGACTGGAGTGGAGGAAATTCATGGAAGATGAGAGTGTTTCCCTTCTCCTGGTCCCCAAAACGCCCTCTTCAGGGATCAGGACAGGCAGAACTATTGACTTTCCGTGGGCCACTTTAGATGTATTTGGTTTCTTTTCCCCCACATCTAAGTGGGCCTGAATTAACACTAATATTTTCTTTAATGAATGCCCTTTATATACCGTGTATAATACACACATCATTTTATTTAATCCTAGCCACCCTACAAATTAAATGTCATTATCTTTATTTATAGTTAAAAGGAGACTCAGTGAGGTTAAGTATTATATCCAAGCTCACATAGCTTATAAGAGGCAGATCTAGTATTTCAGCCCAGACTGTTTCCCATACCCTTCCACTTCCCACTGTAGTGGGAAAAAGCATATTAATATGTAAGTATTCGTCTCCTCTTTCCCTCCCTCTTCTCCTCCCCACACCCAAAGTCTGAGGTGTGTGGTATCGTAGAAAATGTACTGGTTTAGGAGTCAGAAAGTCTGGATTTTAGTTTTGCCTCTGCCACCTTTGGTGATGTTGCCTTGGATCAATGGCTTTTCTGACTTTTCTGATCCTTGGTTTCCTCGTCTATATACAAAGTACAATAAAATCAGCTCTATCTCAACCACAGGTCACAGGAGGATCACAGAAGAACATGTATATTAAAAGGCTCTGCAAATAAGTGTGGCAACAGCTCACACCTGTGTAGTACTTTATAATTTGCAAAGTGCAATAACATTGTGAAATAGTTTCTGTTTTACAGATGAAAGCTGTGGCTGAGAGCGTTTTGATATAATGCAGCTCATACTTCGCAGAATCAGAACTGAAACCTAGCTCTTACTACGCCAAATTCCATTATATCCCTACTTGATAATGCTGCCACTGTATTCACCAGAGGATTTTTTAATTATTAAGTAATTAACAATAAAATTTCTTCATGGAGCTTAGTAATTTAAAATTCTATTCTTAGGGCCATCCCAGTGGCGTAATGGTTAAGTTTGTGTGCTCTGCTTTGGCTTCCCAGGGTTCGTGGGTTCAGATGCCAGGAGTGGACCTACATATCGCTCATCAAGCCATGCTGTGGTGGCATCCCACATACAAAATAGAAGAAGACTGGCAACAGATGTTAGCGCAGGGCCTTTTTTGTTTTTAAGATTCTAGCAAGTAACATAACATTACATGGTTCTTTGACTTTAGAATACATCACTGCCGAACGAGCATACGTCTTCCAACCTGATCCCTATGAAGTCCTATTGGTAAAGACATTCTCCCCAGAGAGTCCGTTTGTCTAGGTTGTGTCTAGGCCTCAGTGTCGTCTTCTCACGGATTAATAGAAAGCAAGCCATAAAGCCTACGACATGGGGCACAAAAGGAAACACAATACACTGGGGCTGAGAAAAAACAGAGAGAGGCAGAGGGAGAAAGCGGAGTTAGTTTAGGAAACTAGAAGCAAATGAGAAAAAGGACTTCGCGTGTTCTCGGCATGGGCATCGCCCTAAGATGGGAAGATGTACAGGAAAGAGAAAAGGGTGCTAACTGCTATTCAGGTTACAGAAGCCAAAATGAACAGTCTTTGAGAGTAGAGGTAATTAAATCTCTGCACATACGAAAGGAAAGCTAATGAGCACTTATTGACTGTCTAATTCATTGGGCTGGTGAACTTCATGCCTTTAAGATCACAAGTTCTCTGTGAATTTCATCACTGAGTAGACTCAGCAGGTGTCTGGGCCTGACTTTCCCACACTCCTCAGGGCGACCGGTGCTTTGCCCACTGGCTGAGGCAGCAGTGACATCATCTACCCACTGGACCAACCAATTAATTTCACAAGAGAAACTAGGTTCAGCTTAAAGGTTTACAATTCCATTGCACCTCCACCTAAAACAAACCCTAAATTCATCTAAATTATAAATCAGAATTTAGTTGGAAAAATGGTAAGTTATAGGAGTACAACCTCATTGTAAAAACCATAGAAAATATAAAACATACTTTGAAAAATCATCCATAATCCCACAGACTCAGAGTAGTTACATTCTTTAAAGAGTAATTTATGTATAACTAGGCTCTAAATTTTCATAATAGTCATATAAAAAAGAACTGTCTGAAACCACCAAAGGCTGCTAAGACTTCACATGCCAGACAGGATCAAAGGTCATGACTTTATTCTTAAATCTCTATGTACCTTTCTTTTTTTTTTAAGTAATGCTTTTAATATTTAGATTCCAGAATTCTAAACAATATTTTTTACAATAAAAAAATCATAAACAAGCTGCTGCATTGGAAAAAAGAAACCTATAAATGTTAAATAGGATATGCTTAATTCCAAACTCACTTCTGACCTTGTTAAATGTACTCTGCCATTCTTATATTCTTAAAAATGATATACTTAATTCCAGATTCGCTTCTGTTTTTATTAAACGTATTCTGCCATTCTTAGACACACAAGTAACGTGTGTCTGCATACTATTTTGCACTCTGCTTTACTCCCTGTATGTCATTTCATATATACATGCCCCTAACTCATCATCTAAGCTGCCATCTGCCCCTCACTCTGTGTTTAACTCCACACAGCCGTCTGTTTTGTTCTGGCCATGCCACTGGCCTACTTAGAATCTTCTCTTGGTTTTCCATTGTCTTTAGAATCAAAACCAAACTTGTGACACAGAAAACCCTCCTGAGCTGGCCTCTCCACTTTGTCCCCTTCCTCCTGCACTGGATGCAGAGTGTTAACACAGACTTTGATAAGCACTGCTAGAGTGCTCTCAGGATGGAGGCACTCACTGATCAATACTCCCATCCCAGATCCTACGCCCCACAGCCCCTGCCCACACTTGGCACTATCCCACTTGCTGATTTTGCTGGTCAACCTGGTGTAAAATGATTATGGATGAGTGCTGCACGATGCTTTCTCCTCTGGTGATCACTTGTTCACAAGGTTTGCTCATCTTCTGTTGGAGCACCCATCATTTTTTCTTACTGATTTGCATTAGATCCTTGTCAGTTTTAGGTATTGCAAAAATCTTCTCTTGGACCTGTCAAGACTTTATCCGTAGTGTCCTTCATGGAAGAGAAATTCCCAACTCTGATGTAAGTAAATGAACACATTTTTTTTCCCTGAGTGTGCTTTCTGAGTTTTAATACTCATTCTTTAAGGTTGTTCTACTATAATCTTCTCTGTGAAATTAGTCATCGCCTCCTCTAGGACCCTGAAATACTTTATTCATACTTCTCTTATGTTATCCTCTTTTAAGAATTTCTTTAGATATTCTGTCTTATTTTCTGAAGTCTGACCTCCTCAAGGGTAGGAACCAGGCATTATTCATCCTTGAATCCCAAGCAGTCTAACTCATGGTAGGTCGGCGTTGGTGGAATGAGTGAGTGACTCACTTTGGTAGCCATGTCATTATCTATGTTGAATTCTAGTAAGTCACTTCCTCTCACTCCCACAATGCCTTAGCAGAGAAGCTTCCGCTCCCACGGTGTCTTTTGCCCACAGTTATTTGGAATTGGGGCTCAGACAGAATGAGTCCTTTACCGCAGACGCTCGCCCCAAGAGATCTGGAAGTGTAGGGCAGCAATTCAGGGGCACTATGCTGATCATGAAGGAGTGGGAGGTGGTCTACAGAGAAGAGGGCATGAGCCGGTGGCAGCAAGGGGAAAGAGACTGGGTTTTCCCTGTTCTTGACAGGTTTTCTGCTTCTGATCCCTCATGAAGCTTTGGGTGTCGTGAAACACCTCCATATTCCTTTACCTGGAGAAAGCTTGAGTAGGTTCCTCTTCCTTACCAGCAAAACATCCCGAAGATACCTATTCATATGTTTTCTACATAGTAACAAAATAATTGCAATTTTCACATTCTCCATTAGAAATAATAGTAATTTGTTCAATAAATACTTATTATAGCTAAGGCATATTTTCACTCTTTTAATAACCACACAAAAGTGGACTCACATTCAACTTGTCATCCACTGACCTCTTTTGAACCACCTACACTTTTTATTCTTTAAGTGGGCGCTACCATGCTTGCCTCGACTGAAATCATGAGAGTTCATTACAATTTGATTCGTCTTTTTGAAATACCAATTTTGATTATGGGCATTGTCAAATGAACTCTCTTACTGTCTACTATGACATCAATCCTGCAGTGTATTTGCAGTTGTTGGCATTCAAAATGTTTCACATGAAAATGGAAAACTCAGATAGCAATTTGGTTCATTCGTGGAAGGAAGGACACAATAAAGAGGGAGGAATCAAGATCACTCATCTATCTGTATGTTAATTGTATTTCATGTGTTTTAAAAACATAATAAAACCTCACTAAATCAATCCTCTATAGTTTCTCCTTCACAATAGTTCATACAGTAAGTGTGTTGAATTTTTTTTATTTAAAAATTTTTTACTGTATAATGATACACAGACACCAAAACCCACACAAAACAAATATATAGCTTAATGAGTAATTATAAGGCAGACACATCCTTGCAATTACCACCCAGGTCAAGAAATAGCACTTTGCCACTCACCCCAGAAGCCACTCCAGGTACCCCATCATAATTACAACCCCCTTGAAGTTAACTTTTAATTATATAAATGACAAAAGGATTAGGCGGTAAACAATAGAGCAAATAACTTCAAAGAGAATGTTTACATATGTCAGACTAATTTTTAGCACTTAATTTAAAAATTCTTCCTGCAGTAGAAATTTATTATAATGTTGGAATAATCACTACTCTATATAGTTTATTGTGTGCTCTTTATAGATAGATAGATGATGATAGATCACAGACATGTATATGATCTTAATATATTATCCTAGATAGATAGACAGACATAGACATAGTTTTAATATAGTCATGGGCTGCATAACGACATTTTGGTCAACAACAAACTGCATATACAATGGTGGTTCCATAAGATTAGTACCATATAGCCTAGGTGTGCAGTAGGCTATACCATCTAGGTTTGTGCAGGTACACTCTATGATGTTCACACAATGACAAAATCGCCTAACAATGCATTTCTCAGAACTCATCCCCGTTAAGTAACACCTGACTGTGTATCCTCACTACTCCCCTGAAAACGTGTTAATTTAACAAATGAGGAAGCCAAAGATCAAAGATAAAGAAATTTGCTCAAGGGACAAAGCTAGAATTGAAATCAAGCAGATCTGTCTAACACCCCTTTCCAGTATATCCTGCTATGATAATTCTAAGTGGTTCTTATTTGTTCATTAAAACAGATTTGCCACAATTTATCCATGTAGTCCTGTTACTGTATGCTATTGAAAGTAAGAAACTTCATTGTTTTTTAAATTATATAATACAAATATTTCATTCCTGAGAACGGTCTTTTTTCTTGATTCATCCTAGTAATCCTTTATTTTTAGCATAAATTGTATAGACTGGCTCAAAGCAAATATACAACAATAACAGCTCTTATGGAATACATATTCTGTCAGACACTACATTGAGCAGTTAACATTGGGAATTTCATTTAACCCTGAAAATAGTTCTCTATAGTCCATTTTATAGATGAGGGCACAGAGCACTGCTGGTAAGAAAAAGAGCTGGTGGTCTTCCTCAGCAAAAAGAGGAAGATTAGCACAGATGTTAGCTCAAGGCTGATCTTCCTCACAAAAAAAAAAAAAAGAAAGAAAAAGAGCTGGGATGTAGGCTCAGGCCTGTCTCTGGCCACAGCTCACACTGCTGGCCCCTCCAATGCACGCCCAGAGAACACGCCTCCTGACCTCGGTGCTCACTGTCAGTGGCGGCACCTGAGCTGCAAGAGGCTTTTTTTTTTTTTAACTTTGATATTCTTGAGTCACCAAACTGAAACTGTAGCGAAAAGAGACACTAGACGAAGCCGAGGAACAAACCCCAAGTCCTACATGTGTTCCTAAGGCTCTGCTCTTGGCTTTCTTTCTCTGATTTACAACGTGTCAGGATAAGTGCTTTGGAGGAAAAGCTAGACTTCATCCAATTGTCAACAGAAAGCCTGGGTGGCTGCAGTTTCTGTGGCTTAGAAAAAGGAAACACAGGAAAGGAGGTACTGAAACCTTCATGTCATACCTATTAATTACTGTGGATATTTTTTAAAATATCAAAGTGTTATGGCAGAATGGCAATGAAAGAATAACCTGTTCAATATGAACTAAAGTTATTTTGAATTAGTTTGTGCAGCAATTTACATAAACCTATCACTGTAAAATGGCTTGTCTTCTTTTGTTTTCAAAGTCATAGCTTAAATGACAACCAAATATGTTAAGTGGCTTTGAGAACTCCCTACAATCTTTGCGTGCCCAGACTTGTCTGGTACAAAGTGTACAAAACAGACACGCGATTTATAAACTATGGGGTACTCAAATGAATACAAAGGAAAAAAAAGAATCCTCTGTATTTGAGTGGGAGTGATACTTTAGAAATATTGTAAGGAAAACTTGCTTGCCAGCATTTGCTTGACTTTTCTTTGATCTCAAAGGGACTTGAACAAGGCTGATAAATTAGGCATGCTACATTATTCCCCAGCAATAACATCTGCGTTATTTTCTACTGGAAACAATGCTTGAACCTCCAAACCATTCTGTTTCTATTATGAGAACCATAGAAACAGAGAGTGGAAAGAATCTCAAGAGATAACATGTTTGATTTTTAGCATTGGGCCTCTCCCCTAATTTCTCTGTGCCCATATTTCCATCCAAGAAATGGAGATATTATCATTACTTGAAGGATGACACAGAAGACTGAAGGTTTTTACAATGTAGTCAAAGTGAGTGATACCCAGCTGTGTGTTCATAGATGGCAATTTTGTGTAGGTGACTTGATCTATGTACCTTATAAGTTTTCATTAGCTAGTTGCTTTTCCTGGGACTGCAGCTGAAGAATACACAGTCTAGTGGCCTGGAGGCTGCCAGGACTTCATCCATGTCTGATTTTGCTCTTTCAAACTCTTAAATATATAAATTGGTTACACAGTAAAAGAATATTGAACAATGACCACATCACCAAGGGTCATTACATTGCCTTCCAAGGGGCTCAGGTGGTATATTATTTAGAATCTGACCATCCTTGGGGTAAAGGCTGTCTTATACCCATTTAACCGATAAACAAATTGAGGCCTAGTCAGGTTATGATATGTTCAAATTCAAACAGATGCAGCACAGATCGAAATCAGCTGGAACTTAGGTTTCAAATTCTGTGTTCTGTTAATAAACAAAACTGTTACCTAGTTCGTTTTCTATCTTACTGGTGCTTTCAAAATTGTACTGAAACATACAGAAATGTAGTTGTCTTTGATTTTGTTAAATGTGACTTTATACAAACTAAATCAAATTCAAATTTTAACTTCTTAGGAAAAAGATGAGCTAGAGTCTTTTTTTTTTTTTTTTTTTGGTGAGGAAGATTAGCCCTGAGGCACCATCTGTTGCCAATCCTCCTCTTTTTGCTGAGGAAGGCTGTCCCTGCGCTAACATCCGTGCCCATCTTCCTCTACTTTATATGGGATGCGGCTACAGCACGGCTTAATAAGCAGTGTGTAGGTCCGCACCTGGGATCCAAACCTGCAAACCCCGGGCTGCCAAAGCAGAGTGTGCAAACTTAACCACTACGCCACCAGACCGGCCCCTGACCTACAGTCTTTTTTTGTGTGTGTGAGGACGACCAGCCCTGAGCTAACATCCAATGCCAATCCTCTTCTTTTTTGCTGAGGAAGACTGGCCCCAGGCTACCATCCATGCCATCGTCCTCTACTCCACATGGGACGCCACCACAACATGGCTTAACAAGCGGTGCGTCGGTGCGCACCCAGGATCCGGGCCAGCGAACTCCGGGCCACCACAGTGGAGCGCCCACACTTAACCGCTTGCGCCACTGGGCCGGCCCCTGAACTACTGTCTTTTGATGGGCCAAAAATGACATGTTATAATAGAGTTCGAAAGGAAAAAGATTATTTGGACCGTGAAGTGACTTCCCTGGATTCAGAATTGTTTCAAGCTAAATTTACTCTCAAACAGCTTGAAAAAGCAAATGTCAAGCTTCAGTCAAAACTGTCAGCTAGCGGAACAGTGTCTGTTTGTAATATGTTGGTTAATACATTCAGTTTAAATTTCTCCACAGCTATAATTAAGAACTAGCGTTTCTAAAAATTTTATAATCCTTTTAAATCATACTAGATTTGCCAGTCTTTTTTTTTGTAAACAAAGAAAGGGTATATTTTACAAATATTAAGTTAGCATAAGTAAGAATTATTTATTCTATTTCACCATGGCAACGGGCCACAGGCCATTAAGAAAGGCACCTAAGAAAGAGCCAAAAACATCCAGAACCTTACGTAAAGTTAGAATGCAACTAAATAAGCAAATTTTGAGTGATTAAGTTTCCAACCACTTTTATTCATTTATAATTTGTAGATAAATGATAGTCTGTCCTTGGAACTGGTGTTTCTAAACTCCAATCTCTAATCCTCTGCAGAAAACATCGCAGGTCCTGAAGGTGAAAAGAGAAAGCTAACTCTGATGATCAAAAGTCTCAAGGAAGAAAGGGAGCAACTCCTTTCCCAGAAAGATTTGCTGATAAAAGCCTTAACAGCCCAAAAAGGGTGCATAAAGTTAGTCTGCAATTAGCCAGGCCAGTGTCCCCTCCTGTGTTCTGGACTGTTGACATATTTCCTCGGTGGTCATTGGTTTCCAATCAACACTATCTTCTTCATTGATGTTTTCTGGTATACAAGGCAGTAACGGCACTTTAGACTTTGCTTAAGAACTATAAATTGTGGAAGATGGTGACTTAAGTAACTTCAAAACGTGACACTGTGGTAATTTGCTAAATCTGAATACTGTATAGCAATGGAGAAAGTAATTTGTAAAAACAATCACCTGTACCACGACTACTCTTTTAAAAAATGGAATTGGGGCCAGCCCCGTGGCTTAGCGGTTAAGTTTGTGCACTCTGCTACAGGTAGCCAGGGTTCGGATCCCGGGCGCACACCAACCCACCACTTGTCCAGCCGTGCTGAGGCGTGTCCTACATACAGGAACTAGCAGGATGTGCAACTATGACATACAACTATCTACTGGGGCTTTGGGGAGAAAAAGGGAAAAAAAAAAAGGAGGAGGATTGGCAATAGATGTTAGCTCAGGGCCAGTTTTCCTCAGCAAAAAGAGGAGGATTGGCATGGATGTTAGCTCAGGGCTGATCTTCCTCACAAAAAAAAAAAAAAAAAAGAATTGTCCCACTCAAGATCATCTGAATATCAACCCGTGAATTTGTAGATTACCTGTGACCCCTTCACAGCCCCAGGCCAGTTTCCCTCCCTTCGGAATTCAAATAGCTTTGCATTTGCTGACCATTATCATTAGGTGTAATGAGTTTAAGAAATTGCAAACCAATGAAAATAATACTGGCATAGCAAAACTAATTTGGAAAGACAAACGTAGAACAATAAAAAATTGGGGGCTTGCCTTTTTTGGATTTTCCATGTGACCACTTTCATTGGTATGATGAATTGAGATTTAATTGCTAAAATTTTTTTGAAGAATAATTATATATTTAAAAAAATTGTAACACCTTAAAAATATATAGTATACTATGCTCTGGAATAATTTGAGGAAAAAAATCCATCCTCCTCTTTTTGCTTTTTGGAGGGTTTAAGTATGGTACAGGGCACGTGGTAAGGAGCTGAGGTGTCCTGCCAACAGCCAGAGGAGGGCGCCATCTTGGAAGCAGCTCCTCCAGCTGATATATATATATATATATATATATATATATATATATATAAAGAGACTGTTTTTTCTCTTGACTGTGGACCACATTATCCCATTTCTTCTCTTGACTGTGGATCTCATTTTCCTGTTCTTCTCATTCTTGTAATTTTTGATTGTATATTGGACATTGTGGATGATATGGTATAGAGATTCTAGATTCTGTTATCTTCCTCTGAAAAGTGTTGGTTTTTGTTCTAGCAGACAATTAATTTGACAGGACTCAAACTGAATCTCCTATGGTGGGAAGCAGCCGAAAACTCTGCTTAGTACTTTCAGCCTTCTAGCTGTTTGTTTTCTGCCAGGCTCCTTAGAGTCTCTTGTGTAGATTCGTAATTCAGGGATCAGCCAAGGACTTGGCAGAATTTATATGCAGATTTTGATGTTCCCACTTCTGTGGTTTACTTCTTTCTGTGAGGTTCCTCCTCATTCTTCAGTCTCTCTAGAAGCCCGAAACTCTGTCCTAGTTCTCAAACCAATTTCACTGCAGTTTTCTCCTTGAGTTCTAGCTACTTTAGACTGGTGGATTGGGAAATAGCTTCAGGCAAAAACCATATAAACACAAATCTCAACCAGTGCAGTATGCTTCTTTCAAGGATCATCTTCCTTCTGGTTTGTCTGCTTGTGGTTACCTTCAAATAGTTGTTTTTTATGTTTTGTTCTGAACTCATAATCATTATTTGTAAGAGAGTCTGACACAATTACTCTTCCATTTCCAGAAGCAGAATCTACAAACACTTTTTAAAAACACAAAAAATAAAAACATCAATTCTATAGATTGTTACAAGTAAATTAATTAATTCAACAAGTTATTACCAAGCATTTACTTTGGGCTAGTTACTATGCTAATACTAGGTGCTAGAAAGCATTTCAGATATTAGAATTATATTAGAGGGCCGGCCCCGTGGCTTAGTGGTTAAGTGCTCGTGCTCCGCTGCTGGCGGCCCGGGTTTGGATCCCGGGCGCGCACCAATGCGCACCAACGCACCACCTCTCCGGCCATGCTGAGGCCGCGTCCCACATACAGCAACTAAAGGGATGTGCAGCTATGACATACAGCTATGTACTGGAGCTTTGGGGAAAAAATAAATAAATAAATAAATAAAATTATATAGAATTATATTAGATTGTAGTCAACTTGAATGGGCCTGGTTTTTTAAACCTCAAAATAAATGTTATTTAGAGACACCTGCAATCCCTTCCAAAAAAAATCAATATAATAAACATACATTTACTTGTTCTGTCTTAAATACATTTATGTGGTGCATTTTTTCAAGAAATTCAGATTTCTGAAGCCGAAAGTATTTGCAGTTAGGTTTAACACCACCAACAGTTGGTTGCAGTTAAAAATCCTCAACTTGCTTTAGTTAGTTTGAAATTTGTCAAAATATTTTTTGGAAGAGAAAAAGGAAACTCTGCAACTAGAAACATCAATAATAAAAGAAGTGATAATACTTCTTTTAGTATTATCTCACCTTAGGTGACTTATCTCACCTTCCTACCTAGAATGTGGAATGTTACTCATCTCCATAAACAGCTTCAGCTTTTTACTATATCTAAATAAAATAAAGGTAGAGAATACACCAGTATAGAATCCAGTGCTCAATGCCACTCATTTATTTTGGGGCGAGAGGTCAAGGATTGGAGAAAGATGACCTGCTGCTAGGGTTTACCACCTTAGTTCTCAGCTTAATTCCTCATCCTTACTCTTAAAACCTCATTCAAGGCCTGTCTCACCCATACACTTACAGGAGGCAGAAGAGGAACAAGAAGACAGGTGGGAAATTTTTCTTGCTTTATAGTTATGTGTAGATCTGGCTCTGACTTTATTAGGGAGTCAAGTGGGAAATAGATTAAGACTAAGCTCCAGTCCCTATTCTACGATGTCCACTATTTTGCATACAGGTGGGGGGTAAGCCAAATGCCCTTTTTATTTCCATTTAGTTTCCCAGCACCTAGTCCTAGTCTAGTTCTGTAATTAGAATTGAACAGCCTATAGAAATTCACATATGGCCAGCACAGGGTATACACTCCCTGTTTGTTGAATGCATTACTTGGCTCTATATAATATACTTGTGCTTCTTCTCTAATTATCTTTTCTAAGATACATTTAATCTTAATGTCTGAAATTATTTTGATTGTCACTATTTCATGTCTTATTTCTGCCTAATACTTAAAATAATTCTGACATTACAGCAATTTTACCGTAAACTCTGAATCTCATTTTCTGGTGAATCATATAAATATCTCCACCTGAAACAGTGTGAGGTCAATAGCAAACACCTGTGCCCTTTGGAGGCACATTCTTCCCTTAGTGCAGCTGGCTAGCATCGTTAAACATCCAGTGATTTAACGCACTCATGCTGTGCACCAACAGAGGTGGACCAGTGCTTACTGCTGAGTATCTTGTGCATTAAAGAAAAGAAATGAGGAAAAGGAGCACACCAGTGTTAGTTACCAGTTTATTAGTCATTCCAATTTTCTTCCAAAGAAAACAGTTCCATCGAATCCTTGGTGGATTTAGGGGCAGAAGGACAATCAGCTGGTGTGGCTTTGAAGTGTGGCTGCAGGGCTTCCCCCCCTTTCCCAGCTCAGCTGTTGAAGCAGAGGAAACTTCAAAGGCAGACTTGCTGTTGTTCCTGCCAGCGGGGGGTGTGATTCCCATCAGTTAGCTTCAGAGAAAAAGGGAGGAGGAATTCATCCTCTCTCACTTCCCAAGGTTTGATGCTCACCAAGGATCTACCAGTTTTCAGTTATGACTGTCTCTATCCAGTGGATGCAAATAAAAACAATCACAATTTCATCTGGATTTGTATCTATTTATGTACACTATTTTTACAAATCATCTGAGATAGTCAGTTTCTGTAATTTATCCACAGTGTGCCACACCAGTGACACAAGCAGGCACTCCCGCTCCAGATTATACTCTCTGCTCAGGGAAATACAGAGTGGCTCTCCTAAGAGCAAACCAAGGCTTAAGAAGATTGTCTCCTTGCTGCTCTGCTGCCCTCAGCCCAGAATTGTAACTGTTTACAATCCTTGAGTCAGTTTTTCATTCTGTGTATAGGCGGTGCATTCAAGCTCAATTGTAAGTTAACAAAAAATTATTCCATTTGGTCAACAATTCACGTTTACAACATAACATTTTTGAATGATATAACTAAATTTCAAAAGTAAATGCAATTTCCCTGAATGATTTTATTTGGTCTAAACCGTTTCATTTAAAATTCATATTTTTTACTTCATAATTATAAAAGGAAAAGGAAATAATGCTTGAAATATTAACTCTAACTCTTAAAATTAAGAACAGCTTTAATTCAAAAACTAATTCTTGGACAGTGACATGGACAGTTAAACTTCCCTGCCACGACCTCCAACCAGCTTTTATTTAAATATGAAAAATTAGGGAAAACATTTCATTGTACAATACAAAATGGTACAAGATACGAGAATCTTCAGGGAGACTTATTATACTAAAAAAGCATAAGTAACTAGATAGTTACATTCAACACTGATAGTCATAGAACCGAAAGCAAGTTGCTAACACTGTTATAGAGGTGCCTATTTATTCAGTAGCATGGCCCCACTATGGCCTAAGGAAGACTCTTCTGTTAGAAATGAAACTGTGGAATTAAGAAAAAGGAAACAAACTCCTGGGAACACAATTAAGGGGAACAATTCCAGTCACAGAAAGCTTCCACAGTTAGGAGATGGGTACGCTTCCTGACGTGGAAGAGACAGTCTGCTGTGCAGGCGCTGAAGCAAGATAGCTGCCTCAGTTACGGAGTGGTGACAACAGCAATAAGAACACCAGTCAGTCCATCACCCATACTACATCTATCACAGAATACAACCTAAGGGGAAGTTATTCCAACGACTGGATTTTAATTTTTTAAGTGTGCAGAAATGTTGAAATCCAAGTGGCACAAGCTCCAGATTCTCCCTTCCAGAGACGTGTTTATATCCCTGACCACGGTATCCTGCAGAAATCCGCGTCTTCACAGGTAAAACACCATGTCTGGTTACAGTCTGTCTTCCTAGGTATGTGCAGACAATTTGTGTTCAGGCTTTTTGAGCCATTTTTTATTTGTGTAACAAATGACATGGAGATGCAACAAAACACAAAAAAATTGGGAAAAAGTCACAAGTAAAATGATTTTATGGAGAGAGAAGTTTTAAAAAAATGCTGTTCATGATTTAGTGGAATTAGGAGCCTGCTCCCACAGTGCTGGACAACAACTGCTTACGTGGCTCTTCTTCCAAGCTTTCATTCCAAGGAGAGCTGCACACTGTCAGCTGGGCTCTGCGGCTGCTGACACTCATACTTCCTCGCTATTGGAAAACAAACAAACCAAAAACAGGAAAAAAGAGATAAAATTAATAAAATAGCAAAATAATTACTAGCTAACACCACTAAATCAGTTAAGTCATGATTTTCAGTAAAGAATTAGCTTAGAATTAAACTTTTTTTCACTAGAGGAACTTATACTTCATGATTCTCTCAACAGTGCTTATATTCATTTTTATATGTTTATTATTATTTTTTGTATATCAGGATTATTCAGAGCTTTAAAATATAAAGTAGACATTATGCTATTAAAATTAAATTAATATTTTGTAATTTCCTTCTTTTTTATCTCCCATTTCCACCTTAAGTCAATAACAATGCTTTTGTCTACATCATAAGGAATGAGACTACATTTTAACTTATATGCCTAAGAGACTTATTATTGAACACTGTCATTAACATAAAGTAGAAGAAAAAACAGATATGCAATTCTGTATTTTTTTGTACTTATGAGAAATGTTTAATGAAGAAGAATGGTCCTAACCTGAAACTACAGAAAGTACAGGGCTAAAATCCTTGTGAATGTTGTTCACTGCTTAGCTTTAAAACTTTCATTCTCTTCATTAAGTTTTTACTGGCCAAGAAAGAGATACTATTTTTTATGCTACTCAAGGTGAATCCAGATATTTGTGGCCTAAAGCTTATACAACTCTGAGGGTCCTCTTTAAGAAAAAGAGTTTTGGGGGCCGGCCCGATGGCGTAGTGGTTAAGTGCGCGTGCTCCGGTGCAGCGGCCCGGGGTTTGCAGGTTTGGACCCTGGGCATGCACCGATACACCGCTGGTCAAGCCATGCTGTGGCGGCGTCCCATATAAAGGAGAGGAAGATGGGCACAGATGTTAGCCCAGGGCCAGTCTTCCTCAGCAAAAAGAGGAGGATTAGCATTGGACGTTAGCTCAGGGCTAATCTTCCTCACAAAAAAAAAGAAAAAGAATTTTGTTTGAGATTTCCTCTTGAACTGTCAGACTTTGTCAGGACTAGACGTCACAAACACTAAGAATGATCCAATGTGATGGGATTCATTAAACGTGCAAATCCACACATATACTCACTGTTTATAAGAATAATGGCTTCCAAAGATGGCCACAACTTAATCCCCATAATCTGTGAATATGTTACCTTACAGGGCAAAAGGGACTTTGAAGCTGTGATTAAGGTAACGACCTTGAGATGGAGACATTACCCTAGATTACCTAGCCCAACCTAATCACATGGGCCCTTAAAATCAGAGAACCTTTCCTGGCTGAGTTTAGAGAGAGAGGGAGATATAAAAACGGAAGAATGATCAGAAAGATGCAATGCTGCTGGCTTTGAAGACGGAGGAGTGGGCCCACAAACCAAGGAATGTGGGTGGCCTCTAAAAGCTGGAAAAGGCAAAGAAACAGAGTCTCCTCTGGAGGCTCCAGAAAGAAATGGAACCCTGCTGGCACCTTGATTTTAGCCCAGTGAGACTGTTGTAGGACTCGTAACCTACAAAACTGTAAGATAATACACTTGTGTTGTTTTAAGCCACTGAATTTGTGGTCATTTCTTACAGCAGCAATAGAAAACTAACACACCTCACAGACACAGGAATTCTGATAAATTTTTATTTTATGCAACTCCCATCAAAGAAGAAAAAATACTGTATACTGGATTTATAATTGTATATGCTATACTATTGAATATATTACCGATAGGAGATAACTTCTGTTTTGACCAGGTGTCAATGAAACAATTCTTTACTTCTAATTTTCCATACAGAGCTTCCGGCTCTGTATCTTTTTTTTTTTTTAATACTTAACTTTTCTTAAGGAATTTTTTTGTGTGTGTGTGAGGAAGGTTGGCCCTGAGCTAACACCTGTACCAATCTTCCTCTAATTTATATGGGACACCACCACAGCATGGCTTCATGAGCGGCGTGTAGGTCCACACCTGGGATCCGAACCTGTGAACTCTGGGCCACTGAAGGAGACCACACAGACTTAACCACTATACCACTGGGCTGGCCCCTTAAGGAATTTTTTTTATTGTGGTAAAACATACATAAAATTTGCCATTTTAACCATTTTTAAGTGTACAGCTCAGGGGCATTAACTACAGTCACACTGTTGTGCAACCATCACCACCATCCATCCACAGAACTCTTTCGATCATCCCACATTGAACTCTCTACCCAATAAACAATAACTCCCCATTCTCTCCTCCCCTGGCCCCTGGCAACCACCATTCTACTTCTATCTCTATGAATTTGCCTCATATAAGTGAAATCATACAATATTTGTTCTTTTGTGACTGGCTTATTTCACTTCATAATAAGAATTATGAAGCATAATGTCTTCAAGGTTCAGCCATATTATAACATGTGTCAGAATCTCCTTCCTCTTAAGGAATGAATTACATTCTATTGTAGTTATACACCGAATTTTGTGTATCCATTCATCTGTCAAGGACACTGGGGTTGTTTCCACCTTTTGGCTATTGTGAATAATGCTGCTATGTTAAACTGTTTTACTTCTTATTTTGAACTGGTATCACATGCATATGGTACAAAATGCAAAAGGAACAAAAGAGGAAACAGTGAAGTGTCTCTTTCTCCTACCTCATCAGTCTTGCAGCTACCCACCCAGTTCCTTTCCCCAAAGAAACTGGTGACTGCTGTTACCAGTTCTTAGGATAAAATTCATGCTGAAGAACTTTTTACAGGTTCTACTTGCATAAGATATATACGTACACATATTTTTTCTACTTTTCACCTGAAATTCCACTCCACCCGAGACATGTACTAGTAACATCTTGCTGATCATTCTTTCTTGCTTCTTTCTATGCACACACACACACACTTAGGTTTTTACTATAAACATCTTTCTTTAAAAATGTCCAGTCTTTTTCCCTTAAATCTCACAATGTCCCTATGAAGGTAATGAACGTGATAACCTGAGGCCTATCTTCCCAAGCTTTCCTCCACGCTTGCATAACTACACACGACACTTACATCACATGTAGATAATATGAGGGATGTTTTGGCCATCTGATTTTACAAGAGTGGCATCCTAGTGTATCTTGCTTTTCTCACTTAATGATACACCATGGAAACCACATCTCATTCTTTTAAAAGGTGGCATAAAAGGCAGTGGCTTAGATGTACAATTCATTCTGCCTCTGTACATTTTAAACTTTGCTTCTTCTCTACTACCGCATACTCCCAGCGTTCAGTATTACAGAACATACTACTATTGAGACATGACTTCCGGCCTGGCACACTGATGTCATATGCCATATTCCTGGAAGCCATTCCTATACTGCTTTGGCTTACAATAATATAATTATAATAGAAGTGACTGCAAACTCCATAAATACAAAATTCAAGCCCAAACTAAAAGTAGCTGCAACTTGATTTTCCCTTAGCCAGATTCCCAAATGCTCTTGGCCACTTCAATGCCACCACACGACGGGAAGTGCAAAGGAGGGCAAATGTGACTAGCAAGAAATAGCAATTTTAACTGATTGTTAAAATATCTGAATTTTTTTTTTTTGGTGAGGAAGATTGGCCCTGAGCTAACATCTGTTGCCAATCTTTCTCTTTTTTTCTTTTTGCTTGAGGAAGATTGTCCCTGAGCTAACATGTGTGCCAATCTTCCTCCACTTTGTATGTGGGACACCACCACAGCATGGCTTGATGAGTGGTGTGTAGGTCCGTGCCTGGGATTGAACCCATGAACCCTGGGCCGCCGAAGCAGAGCATGTGAACTCAACCACTACGCCACCAGGCCAGCCCCTAAAATATCTAATTTTTGCAAAGTTTACAGAAATATGATCACTTAAACATGTTGCTAGGGCTCTTCTCAGGGTCTTGGAAGGGTTCTAGACAAGTAAAGGATCCTGAAGTATTAACTTCGTGCAAATCTGTCTTTGCTAATACTGTGTTGAGCATCTAAAAAAGGCACTAAGTTTTCATTATCAACTATTTCTGATAACCTTTTGCTAACTAGACTCAATTCCAAAAAATCTATTTTACACATGCTTATGTATACAGTTAAGCACAGAACATACTTACAAATGGAATACATTTCCAGTTGCTGTCTTAAACGAATTTTGCTTACTGTGTCATAAAAGTTGGGCTCTGAAAAAGTTTCCACTGTAGATGGCACACTGAATATCCTCATAATTTTCCTTTTATTCCTAAAACACAAAACCAATGCAGAAGAGAGATTTGTATTAATATCTACAGGAGTATAATACTCTCATGATCATAGTAATCAGAAGCTACATTAAAAGGACTTAAATGACAGTAAGTCCATCTTCTCTTTTGTCTCTGTGAGATGCTTCCTTGGCTCAAGTATTCTTTCTTTCACTAAAAAGTAGGAAGCTGTACATGTACAGCCACAGGGCTTTAAGGAAGCAAAGAAAGTAGCTGAATGCATCCACTTAATACAACAAAGTAACATACTTCCATTGTGTTTCCACTCTCTCTCCCACAAAAAGCCAAATATTGTATGGAAATACGCACAAACAAGAAAACATCTGATTTTTTCCCTCCCTCTCATGTTATCCAAATAAAGCTAAATTACTGGGTTAGAGAATAAACAGAATGTGAGTAGACCTTAATTTTAGAAAATAATGAATAAACATATTTCTTAAATACAATAGCATGGCCTTAGTGGGGCCATCTATTTAAATTAACAACAGTGTGTCTCTGCTTTTAAAGCACAAGGGTGGGAGGAGGCGGCAGCTATTTTTAGAGGAAAGCTGTTACCTGAAGAGACCAGCGGTGATCTGTGGAGCCTTCTCCCTCCCACTCACCCCCTAGAGTCCAGGTGGCCAATGGGCCAGCTGCTCCAGGGGTCAAGCAGCCAGGAAGTGGGAGTCTGAGAGCAAGTGCTGGCTCTGAACTACTCCCCTGGCCAAACATCAATAGTTTGGGTTACTCATTATTTTGATCTAACGCCTTTTTCACGTGGTAGAGGACAGCAGGAAGCATGAGGCTACATGCAGAAGCACCTCAGTCCAGCTAATACTGCTTTTCTTCTTCAAAGCACCCCCCACTTTTTTTTTGTTTTTTACTGTACTTAAAGGAAAGGAGCCAGGGAGTGTGGAAAAGAACAGTTAAATTATGCTACAACATCTGGAATTACAGCAGGAAATATTTATTGAGGATTTACACTACATGGCGTACCAGGGACACAAAAGTTAAAGGTCCTTGTTCTCAAGGGACTGGAGTTTTTGTAGAACAGACAGACAAGTAATCAGATAACACTAATACTGTTCAATAAGTGCTATGATACAGTCAAGCATAAGAACCAGAAGGAAAAACTTGAAATGTGTGAAGAGAGAATTGTTGAACACATAGGAGTTAGTGTTTCTACATTTCAGGGACATGGGCCAAAAAAATGTGCTCATCCAAGGATGACAATGAACTCAGGCTGGATGATAAAATTGAGCTATATAAGAAATGACAGAATGGGAGGATCAAGCAGCTGGTCTGGGTGGGTGCTGAAAGTTGCACTTAAATCTCCATTTCTTAAAGCAACAGGGTTTTCAAAGTCAAACTTTGGTGTCCAGGGCTCAAGGACAGACCCAAGTAGACAATGCTTTCATAGCAGAACAAAAATGCTGATGAAATTTTTGTGCATTTAATTCAGATAAAACAAATAACCTGCAAAACTTTTAAATGCCCAGTTTCTTATCTGCTTTGAGATACTCAAAAATTACCTCTTGGCATACATGAAGAGACCAAAGCTAACCAGGATCACTACCAAGTAAACGTTGGTGGCTTCATTCCAGGCCTCGTGAACGCTGTAATCGATAGAGCCGTCGTCACCCATCACTCCGTAACCTCCAGGGAAGGGGCTGTAAGAGAGAAACAGTGCAGGACGACTTCTAGTTAGTGAAGGTACGACCATCTGGAGAAGGGCTGGGAAACATATGGCCTGCTGGCCAACTCCAGCCTGCGGCCTGTTTCTGTACAGCCCAGGAGCCAAGAATGGTTTTACATTTCTAAATGGATACATTTTAAATGGTTATAAGGACCTACAAAATATGCTCGATTTTTGCTTCACAGACTTCCAAGGCCTAAAATATTTACCATCCGGCCTCTTAAGAAAAAGTTTGCCAAACCCTGGTCTAGATAACTAAGGCATATATTTCCCCTTATTTTAGACTTTGAAACATTACATCTCCTACATAAAGGTTAAAATTTGGGATTAAAAATGTCATTACTAAAAGGATGTAGGTGGAAATGTCACTGCTGTTTCCACCCTGTAGCTCACCCAGAGGAAAGCAACCGAGTACTTTAAAACACGGACCAGACAACTGGCTGTGATGCTAAGAGAACAGTGCTGCTCTAGTGACAGTGGCTGAGAAAGGCTGCAGGAGCCATGACAATGCGTCCACAGGCCTCCCCACGCAACTGGATCTAGTTTTGGCCTCCTGGCCAAACTGGTTGAAAGAAGCTGAGATAAAAAGTTACTTTTTGCTATTTACACAGCTGTGACTTCTATTCAAGGAAATGCATTCCTTGGACATTCCCACAGAAAATAAGAGTGTTAATAGCAAGTGTATCAAATAGTAAGTAAGTAAAGAGAAATGGGTTTCTGATTTGTGTTTGAAAAGTTAATTGAATTTTTCCTTAAAGATACAGTTCTTCCCTTGGGTTGGACTTACAGGCAAGTTTAAGTAAAATGACCTAATATGTGAAAGAAATCCAGAAGCATTTAGACTTTCTAGAAAAAGAAGGAAAACTGCACAAATGATAGGTGATAACGGTGCTGTAGTTTCTAAGAATAAGACAGTCATTTTCTCATACCAAGAAAAAGAGTATCTGGAATGTCCAAGGAACTGTTTTGCAATTTTTTCTAGAGATCCTACAGCAATGAAGGCACTGCAAAAAGTCTTCCACTAAAGTATCTTGCATTCTGTCCCGTAAGCTTCCAAATGTTCTTTAATGTGGATTTGGCTCAGTAAGTTAGTAAGTGTGTATCAAGGGCAGAATCTGTTTTCTTTCTTAGCTTGCCTTCTTAGGGGTCTGCTCCTAAGCGAAGGGGGCATGTTTGCCCCTTTCTGAATGTGAAGTCTTTGTCACACGTTTGGGGACATATTGTATTCATGTACAATAAAGTGAGTATCGTGAATGGCCACTTAAACTCTAGACATTGAGGGCAAGAATAATTTCTGTAAAACATCTACTGGTATCTGATGAACATAAAGATTGGTCTTATAAAAATTAGCCAGGGAATAATAAAAACAGAACTTACCGTAAATTATAAAAACTTATAGATACAAGATCTAAATATTATTTAAATATTAAACCATACCCAATTCCTAGATATCAAAGACTGGCTATGGGTTTTTTTTTAAGAGAGTGGAAGGCACAGGGGAATTTGGCATATTCACAGTTTCAATTCTTATTCCTTAAAACTGAACTCCAGAGTTTCTCTGAATGTAACATTATAATTTATAGTAAGTAACCAGCCTACTTCAGAAATAGAAACTTTTGGAAAACCAGAGACTATAATTGTCTTTACGATTTATGGAATCTAAAATTTTGTTGGTGCCAAAATTAACAACAGTGACTGTGTTTTTGGCAAAAAGAGATGAGTTTAGATGTCTGATCTGAGATGCTGCAGAAAGTCCAGGCTGTAAGGGTGGTAGGTTTCAGGACTGAGAGTTATTAACAAATTGGGGAAGAACAGGGAACATATAGCAATGGATGGCCACTAGAACATTCTGCAAATGCCCTGTATCTGAAAAATTATGAAAGTGTTTCCTACCTGTTTTCTAATGCCTGAATGGATCTGAGCCAAGTTAATTTCTTGCTTCAATTTTCCTCAAAAATTCTGTTCATGTGCCACTCAATAAAAGGCGTATTCCCACAGAGCTTGTCTTCCTCCTGCTACAAATATGCCAGTCTTTAATTACATTTACAGAAGGATTTTGAATTACTGCTGACCCAGAATGGTAAAATTAGGATTTTGAATTACTGCTGACACAGAATGGTAAAATTTTAACATGACTTATACAACATATATTATACAACATCATTGGTATGCAATGACACTACTGTTCCACAGTTCCAGGGACATGCACTTGAGTTATTTTTAGCAGTGCAGTTGTGAAAGATTTGCACCCAGGGTAGGCCTTTTCTGCCCAGTCCTCCATCATGACCAATGGCAGGAATTTGTAAGACTGCCAGGAATAGGCAATGGCCTTGTCCAGAGTCGCAGTACAAGACCCATGGCCCACATGTGGCCTGAACTCTGACCGTCCCCACCCAGCATGCCACAGTCTAACCAAGTATCCACACACACACCTGCTGAGCAGTTACTGCAGACCACAACAGCCTTCCTCTTGAATCTAAAGCAACATGCTCTGGGGTATTACAACGGTTCATTCCTGCTAAGTGAATGTTCAAGATCACCAATGTAGCCAGCTGGCCATGTGCTTGGATCATCATTCAGGGCTCTTTTGAGAAAACTCAACTTTTTTCACATATTTTCCCTGTACTGCTTGAATGATTTCAGTAAGGAAATGATAGGACGAGCTGAATTAAGTCCCAGGTAAACATTAGTATGGAGAGAGAAAGTTGCCAAAATATGACAAGTAGGGCTTGGTTTTAGTTTGATAAACTTTTAGGTCTAGAACTAGGAGAACTTTTCCAGCGATCAAGTGACAGTAAGTTTTAAAGTTAGTTTGCTGATTTTGGGTTCTAGGTGGTTCTAAAATTGAGTATCACTTGTCATCATGCCTTGAATGTTATCATTTTTGTCTCTCACTTAGAGCTTTGTTATTTTGATACAAATTCAGATTAGAATCACATACACAGTTCCAAGAGTTCCTTACAACACAATCCCCTGCATAAATGTGATTTTTTCTCTCAGTTCTCTGAAACACTAAAGGTTTGGGTTTCTGAAGCAGAAGCGTACAAGGTAATAGTCCTTCACCCAACAGGAAGCACACAATTAACATCTGCGGGGTTCTGTGCTGCGTAGTCCACATACTCATTTCAGTTTTCCAACCACCCTGCTGGGAGGCACCAAAGCTCCCTTTTACAGAGGCAAGTGGGACGGTGGTGCTGTAACTTGCCCAAAGTCACAGAGGCCAGGGAGCGGAGGGTCAGGGCTGTCACCTGTACCCGCCGCTCAAACCTGAACTCTTCCAGCCCTGACCCGAATCTAGCGAGACCCGCTCCTCCCGGAAAGAAATCCAGTCGGGCGGGTAGAAAACAGAATCCTGTCCCAGGAAGCGGCCCGAAACTCGGCGCGCCCGCCGCCGCAGGCTGCGCGGTTCCGTCTCCACACGCCCAGCCGGGGCCCGCCCGCCCGCCCGCCCGCCCGGCTGACAGTGCACGCGCGGCTGCTTCAGCCTCTCGGCCAGCGGTTCTGGAGCGCGCAGCCTCACGCCCCCGGGCAAGAGCGAGGCCGGACAAGGAGCCTCACCACGGGGGCCGGGGCCGGGGCCGGGCCCGGGGGCGCGGCCACCTCCCCTCCCTCCTCCCCTCCCCCGCGAGTCCGGGGCGGGGCGGGGCGGGGCGGGGCCGCTGACGCGGCCGCCGGGCCCGGGAGGCGCGGGGCCGCGGGTCCACTCACGCTGCTCGCTGCGGAGGCGGCGTGCGGCCGGCTGCTCGGCTCTGGGCTCTTTCCCCGGCGTCGGGGCCGCACGCGCGGGCACCGGTGAGCGACGGACCTGGACCACCTCTGCCTTCGTCACTTCCTGCCGGCCGTCGGCTTCCGGAGGGAACGAGGAGCCAGGTCTTTCCCCCCCGCCCCCCTTTCAGTTCTGAACGGGAGAGACGCTGCGACGGCCCCGCTGCCGCCCCCGGGCGCGTGAGTGGAGCCGGGCTCCTTTCCCCTCCCCGCGGCGGGGCGCGTCCCCGCCGGCCCGCCCCCGGCGCCCGCAGGCCGCGCGGCCCTCCGGCAGCCCGGCCCCGCGCCGGCGCCCCGCGCGCTCCTGGGGGCGGGGGGCCCGCCGCGCCGGGCCGCGCACGCGGATGGAGCCGCCCGTGCTCGAGCGGGCGCGGAGTGGCGGGGATGCTCGTGCCCCGCGAGTTCCGTGCCTCCTCCCGGCCCGCTCGGCGCGCCCGGGGCGTGACTCTTGGCGTGGGAGGGGGAATGTGCAGCGTCCCACGAATCGAGATTAAGCTCGGAAACACGATTTTCTGAGTTATTGAGGGCATAGGGTTGCTCTTAATATTTGCTTTAATATTTAGTTAAGCGTATGTTCTCTGCCTTTCCATTTTCCTTATCATAATAAATGATGCGTGGCTGAGACTGTGGAAGTGTTTTAAAAACTAGAGGTGCCCAGGATGCTGTAATATTGTCAGTTTAAGTGACTTTTGGGTATTTTTAAACAATTTTGTTTAGGGTCTTCAAAAATGTATTTTCTAGCAAGATACAGAGAATGAATTTATGTAGGATTTCAGCATCAGTGTTGCAGTAATCAGATTTCAGTGGTTGGTGCAGCCTTGCAAATAAATGGCTACTTGTCCATGTGCTTGAGGGCTTAACTATTCCTTTTGAGCTAGTTCTCTAGGATCAGCTGACTGCTCATTATAGTTCACAGTAGCCCATGTAGAGGTTGTATTCTTAATTGATAAGCAGAGATAAGAGCTAACATTTAACACTACCCCTTAGCAAGTTTTCTCCACTTGTTTGTGGATCATTCTGGTACAATTAAACTCACCTTTGTCTAGATGAAGAGCGTTACTTGGTACAATAACATACTAGCTTTATTTCTACTATTAGTATATATTAGCTTATATATTATATATGCATAATCATATATATAATTTTATAACCACTTAGTTTGACTCTAAATTTGGAAAGTTACGAACAATAATAGTAGGCAATGTTGAATGCTGTTTGCCAGGCCTATGCCGAATGGTCTACATGCTTTATCTCATTTCATCTTCCCGGATAATTTCTTGCATAACCATAGATTGCTCAAAAATCTTTGAATACACGAGTTTGATTTGAATGTGTCCAAATGTGAAATATGTATATTAATTACTTCTGTTTCCCCTTTTGTGAAATAAGGGTGTTGGCAATATAAAATGACTCATGGATTAAATTAATGCATTTTTCAAGTTGGAAGAGGGCTTTAAAATTGCATAGAACCACAATTAGTCCCTTTATTTGGGTATTCAGTAGTTCCCAAAGCCCAGTGTCTCGTGTATCCAAGTTCCCATTACATGTCATTGTCACCCAGTGAACAGGCTATGCATGGACAGGGAGAAATGTAAATGTTGGGAAAGCCTTAATGGCCTTTTCTGAAAGATTCCCGTCTTTCCATATTTAGCTTCTAAGTGACATTCCTAATTAAGGGTAAACAAGTGACAATGAAACAGGAAGAGTAATCTTCCAATACCAACCCAAGGAAATAGAAAAACCGTGGGTTGCCTGTTACTTTGTTGATGAGTCAAACGTTCATGGGTATACAAACGTTAAGAATGTTAGATTATCTACGTTGTTGGAGTTCTACCTCATTTTTCAGTTTGCCTTTAAATATCTTACACATGTAATTCAGTTTCAAGTCCAGCACTTTGTGCATTAAGAAGTTAAGTTTTTGATTGGATTTAATTAAGTAGTTTTTACTTCCTTAATTGAAAAGTTTATTTTGACTGTGTTTCCAAGATACAATTGAATGATTTCTGTAGGTATAACAATGGTGAGAATGACAGTGGGATCTAACAGTTTTCATCTTGTGGGAGTAGAAGTAGTTGAAAGGACGGAAGGATGAGGGATGTGCTTGGAAACGTGTCTTAGTTGTGATTAGAGCCTACTGGACTTCACCTATTTTCAGATTCTAGTGGTCCATCGTTAGAGAGGAGGAGATGGAGAATGAATGCTTTGCCAGTCAGCATTTTCCTTGACCTAAAGGCATTCTCTCTGGAGAGGGGATGAGTGGAGAGTTGATATCAATGGAAGGATGTAAGAACTAAAAAATGCACTTGTTTTCTTTGGAGTTAATCCTTCCACCCATCATGACTAACTGATTCTTGCCACCACTTGCATCTTGAGGCACTTTCCTAGGAGATATTTGATATGTACGGCAAGTCCTAGTAGATGAAGCAAGGAAGGGAAAGAAAGGGGAGGAGACAAAGCACAAAGGGTGTGCAGCACCGCAGTGATAGGCTTTCGTTCAGGCAGGGTAGGCCCTGAGCCTCAGCGGCCTCTACTGTGAAAACCATTCCAATAATATTAACTGTGTGTCTGTGTAAATCTCTTGCATGTTATTTGGATCCAGAAATATGGAGCGTATCCCTTTAATATGCTTTAGAAACAATGGAACGTATTTAGAATACAGTCAAGTTATTGACTTTTTCATGACAGCCCTTTCTGTGTGCTTGTCATTGTTGGAAAACCAGAGTGACCGTAAAGCCAGCATTGGCTCCTGTTTGTAAGGCATTTAAGTGATGTCATGTTTCATTGGATTGGAAGACAAGCCCTTCTCATTCCTTACCGCAAAACTTGGCTCTCACGTGGAGTGCCCTTTAAGCCCCCAGAGTGCAGGGACCTTTTCTGTGTCACTCATTGCCATGTCCCCAGAGCCTCGAACAGAACCTGGCATATGGAAGGTGCTCAGTAAATATTTGTGGAGTGAACAAAAATACATTGGAATCCTCTTCTCTCTTCGTTCCACTAGTGGAGATCCCACTTACCTTTCCAGGCAGGGCCATTCCAGCCTTACCATCTCCACCGAGTCTGCAGCCCATGATAAACCCCTTTGAACGTTACCTGTTTATACCACATGCTTTGGCATTTAATTTTTTTATGGCTTTATATTGTTACATAAGTGTTTCCTGTGTTTTGTTTCCCCACCCAAAATATAGGCTACTAGAGGGCAGGGAATATCGATGTTTGAGAACTTCTTGTTCAGCTGGTATAATAAGATATACAGAGTAGGTTTAAATTTACCTATTGGGGGAATATTGGATATCATGGGGGAAACATAAGAGATACTCAAAATGTGGTCCCAATTCTCAAGTAGGTAGTATTTTAGTTGGGCAAACATTGTGTACACATGTGAAGCAGTATGAGGATTTGGAGCTAAAGAAGACAGAGTAATAATAGCAGCTAACATTTACGTGCTTAAAACGTGCCAGACGCTGTCCCAGGTGCCTTTACATGTTAATTTATTTGAATCTAACAACAATCCTTTGAAGTAGATACAATTAAAGTCCCATTTTTCAAATGAGGAAATTGAGGCACAGCAAGGTAATTAACTTACTTGCCCAAGATCACAACACAAGTAGTAAGTAGGGAGACAGGATATGAACCCAGGCAGTCTGGCTCTTGAGTCAGTGTGCTTTCTCTGGGGGGTTTTACTTTATGGAAGGCAGAAGAGAGATCTAAAAGTTGACACTACTTTCTCAGCTATAAAAGGTGCTCTTTTTCAAGTTTCAAAGTAGCATGAAAGATTGCAGTGACTCTGAGCATCAGAAAGAGTGGTGGGTTTTCTAGATAGAAGAGGTTGGTAATGAAATGGTTGAGGGCACACTGTATTTTGAAATGACTAAAGGTGAGGGGAGAAAAACTGAGTTTTGAATCTCAAAGCTGAGTGAGGATTATAACTCTTCGTAGGTATTGAATTCTAGGACAGTGATTCACCAGGACATGGGACAATGATTGTTTTAAGTTATTAATTTAGTGTCAAAAAACTTAATGTGAAATAAAATGATATCAAATGACACTTGATATCTTACTGCTTTTGTTTTTTAAGCACTTAACTAAATTTAAACCTCTAGTGGTAGTAATTCACTGGAATGTGTTACTGAAGGTTTCCTGTGCACTTCTATCCATTTGCTTTGTCCTTATGTGCAATCTTGATCCACTTTTTCAGCTTGTCTGGGGCAGTAGAGACCACTGTTGGGGCCAGGAGGCCTCTTCAAACCAAGTAATATTTCTTTGGTGGAAAAAACATGTAAAATTAAGCTGTTGATTTGGTGACAGACCTGGAGTGAAGTCATTTTGAAGTTGTGTGGCATTAGATGAGGGCCTACAAACAAAATCCAGCAAGAAGAAGAAAAACAATATTCTCTGAAAGCCCAGTTTTGCATCCCTTTGTCAGGAGCTGACAATATTATTTTCAGGGTGTTGGGCATCAACAGAGTCACTGAATCTCAATGACTCCACAGTAGGGGTGTACATGCATCACCACACCCACTGTCCAGGATCAGAGGAGGAAGTGCCCTTGAATGAAGCTCGGGCCGCAAGCCTGGTTAGCAGCCAGGGAGGACACACACTCTGCAGGTAAAGTATCCTGTGCTACAGACCCTTTCTGCTGGGTAGGAGGTCATGTCGTTTGTCTTGGGGTAGCTTTATAATTTGAGTCGGTGAAGCAATGACATATGCTGCTGTAATTTTCACATCAGCACATGTTTTGGGATGGCCTGTCATAGAAGCAACTTGTAACTATGAATATTGTTCCACGGTTCTGCTCTGTTTAAGCAGGTGAGGAAATGATTTGGAAAATTTGAGTTAACCTATATTGAAGTGTTTATCCAATTGGCATGTTAGCCTTAATCTTAATTTCAGGCTCTTCTCGCAATGGGGGGTTTTTAGGGAAAGACAAAATGATACATTGATTCGTTTGTTTTAAACCTATCAAGCTGGGATAATTTAATGAAATCTCTGCTGCCCCATTGGATGAATTTCAGGGTTGTTGAGCTGGATCCTGAACATGATCCACTGTGGTGGTTCTTTAAGTAGGAGTGTACATCAGAATGACCCAGAGTTTATTATAAAAGTAACAGATGTCTTAGCCTAACCCCAGAGATTCAGATTTTTTAGAGCTGGAGCTGGGCCTGGACATCTGCATTTTATAATTTTCTATGTATTTATTTTTCCCCCAAAGCCCCAGTAGATAGTTGTATGTCATAGTTGCACATCCTTCTAGTTGCTGTATGTGGGACGTGGCCTCAGCATGGTGGGAGAAGTGGTGCGTCGGTGCGCGCCCGGGATCCAAACCCGGGCCTCCAGCAGCGGAGCGCGCGCACTTAACCGCTAAGCCACGGGGCCGGCCCCATGGACATCTGCATTTTAAACCAGCCTCAAGTGATGCTAGTGCCCACCTCCCCCTGTGAGAAGAACCAGCCCAGTATTTTATAGATAAGAAAATTGGGGCAAAGTCAAATGACTTGCCTGCAGCTGGTTTAGTGATGCCAAGAAGATTTTAATCACCAGATAATATGTAGTTTCAGAATTTTATGGCTGGAAGAAATTTTCCGGGTCATCAATTCACTAGCTCATTTTATAGCTAAATATAAACCGTGCTTGTTTATACCATTTCCAAGTAAGATATGAATGTAGAGAAATAGTGTTTTCTCAAAGCCTGTCTTCTATCCTGGCCACAGTAAAGATCAAAACATCAATCACCAGAATTTCTTTACAATTTTAACTGATGTTTTTTGTTAATTTTAGGAATTGTCAATTATTTGCGGCATTTTTATTGTATACCCTGTGATGACCTTTTAAATTTTTTTGAAAATATATTTAAAGCTGAAGTGAAAGATTAAAATTATTTGAATTATTTATTTTTCAGTCTTAGCTAAAATGTAATACTGTGTGAGATTTTGCACTGCTTTGTTAGAGTTTTGTGTTTTTAAAATCTGGTTGATTTTTAACTTTTTTTTTCAAGGCATCCTACCTTGGAAACAGCACAATTTGGCTTCCATGTCACCTTTGAGTATGAGAGAAGAATCCTAGTTTCAGCATGTCCTCAATAGAAACCAAAGAACCAGGTTCGTTCCTTCAAGAAGTCGCCTAAAGCCTGTGGAGCAGCAGCCGTTTCCAGAAGTAAATAATGGGGCAGATTCCTGTGAATGGACTATATGGCAAAGTGACTCATTAAGATATTCATGGAAGGATGGTAAAAAGCTGAAGAAAAGGCACATTTCAAGAAGCAACCCAATGCCATTTAGGATTTTTGAGCAGCTGAAAGAAGATGGTTCTGAAAATACGAGAGCAAGACTCGAGCGTATTTCCTTACATGTTTCTTACATTATCTTTGTTAACGCGTCTGCTTTTGTGTATAATATTTGAGTTATTTTCCTCTACTGCAATAGCTGGTAATCTACTTATGATCAGGATTTTATTCTCTGTGGATAGGGAAATAGTAGATATAGTAGGAAAAATAGGAACAGTTCGTTGGGATGTCAGCCCCCAGAAACTGAATAGTTACTGACGATTTGGGATGTTGATGCATTGCTCCTTCATAGTGATGTGCTGCTGCCTGTCCGCTGTCTCTGCGACTTGAGATCCATCTTCCTTTATCTACTCTCAGCCTCTGTAAGTGCTTACTTTTTTCTTGCACAGTTTTTTGGACTGAAGATCTGATGACCATATTTTTTCAGTTTAAAGATAGAATTATGTCTTCATAAATAGACCTTTGGTATGGCTGCTCTTCTACCCTCGATCAAGAAGAGAATCATTTCTGTTCTCTTCCAGAGTTGCTCTTTACTATTTTTATGTTCTTGTTCAGTGTTTTGTTTTCCTCTACTGGTTCTAGATGGAAATGAAGGATGATGTCTGTGTTCTGTTTTCACTTGGCTAGGAAACCAGAAAAACATGGGTTGTAGAAGTTTATAGAAAATTTACAACATCTTTTAACCATTTTGATTTTAACCCTTCGTCACACTTCTTTTTAGCAATATTGATTTCAGTGTTACCTTCTTACACTGCCCTTTCCTTTTTGGGGGAGGCAGTAAGAAGCAGAGATTTCTCCAAATGCTGATAAGTACAGAGAGAGAGAAGATGACAGAGAGAGAAAGCTTTTGTAATTAACAAATGAAGCAGTTGGTCATTAAGGTCATTAATATGTATGCACACATTGTCAGTATGAAAATTAGTTTGTGGGTTAGAGCTAAGATAATTAACTAACATAAGTAAATTTTAGTATTTTCAGCTCTTTTTGTGACTCAGTGGACCTCATAATTTTTTCCTCTGTAAATTGAGGAAACTTTTGTTCTTATGAATTGAGTTTTGTGCAACAGAGACAAATATAAGCAAAAGAACAGATTTAAAATTTTAATTTAATCTAATAAAGTGAAATTCCAGAACCCATTTTTTAAAAAATTATTTCCTTCTCTGGTAGGCCTGTTTTATGTCCTCTTTTTTCCCTCTCTGCCCTATCTCCTAATCACCTGGTCTCACTTTTACATTTTTTTCTTATCTGTCCAGAATTTCTTGTTTGGTATCTTTGTGTTTGGCCTACTTCCTGCCGTTTCTGTGATTCAGCCTCCCATTGAAGATGGTTTTTGTTCTCTTTGTCCTGTGTTTCCTGGGGCATGCCTCTTCCTAGTCCGCCACCTCATCTTTAGTTGTTCTCTCTTGGAATTCAGCTGCTGTCATAGCTCCTGCCTGTTTCAGCCCTCCCTGTGTCCACTCCACTTCTTGTCCACTGCGTTCCACTATTGTCTCCGGCACTGGCGATCTCTTCTCTTCCACCACCTCGCTTTGCTTCTGTCTGAGCAGTTACTGATCGCTCATGTTTCATCCAGCTCTCATCCTGTCTCATCTCTAAATTTGGGTTTTTTTCTTCCTGTACTTTTTAGTCATTGTGCATTTGCTCCGTGGGCTCTGTTTCTATTTTCCTTGTCCCTGGGTGGTAGGTATTACTAGACGGATTTGATGTTAGTATTTGCATAGAACACAGATCCTTGCTGTGTATTTCCTGGGTAGCCAGGAGGAATCAATTATTATTAACTTCTCTTGGAACATCGAGCTTCCTGTGTTTTTTGCTTCTAAGAATTAGATCGGTATTCTAGAAGACTAATATTACTTTAAAGAGAGGATAGACATATGATGCTGTCATTTTAACTCTTACTCAAGAGTTCATGACATTTGAATTCACTCCCTTATCTTGAAAGATTAAAGACATCCGAAGCAGCCTTGAGGATGAGGGTGGGTGAAAGAGAAAGGAAAATACTAGAAAAGGACTTATAGTCAATTTCTAGAACTAGAAAGAAAACTGAAACCACAGACTACATGCTTTTTTTAATTTTTTTTTGTGAGGAAGATCAGCCCTGAGCTAACATGCATGCCAATCCTCCTCTTTTTGCTGAGGAAGACCGGCCCTGAGCTAACATCTATTGCCAGTCCTCCTCTTTTCCCCTTTTTCTCCCCAAAGCCCCAGTAGATAGTTGTATGTCATAGTTGCACATCCTTCTAGTTGCTGTATGTTGGACGCTGCCTCAGCATGGCTGGACAAGTGGTGCGTCGGTGTGCGCCCGGGATCCGAACCCGGGCCGCCAGCAGTGGAGTGCATGCACTCAACTGCTAAGCCACAGGGCTGGTCCCACAAACCACATGCTTTAACATTTTTTAGGTAAAAGGTCTCCTAAAAGAATGAAAAGTATCAGTAATTCTGTTAACTAGTTTTAGTACTAAGTCACCTGTATTTTTACATTTCCCTTTAAGTTCCAAGACTTTTATTTAATGTTTAACAAAACAGAAACTTAATCTTGTAAATATTCATTTTATTTTGAGAGACTTGATGTCTCCTTAAATATTAATCTGTGATTTTGTAATTACACTGCAACATTCTCAACATGCCGTTTACAGCCGACCTTGTTAGTTTCTTGTGTGGGAGAGCACATACAGTCACTTCTTGCTTAGCGACGGGAATACGTTCTGAGAAATGTGTCATTAGGCAGTTTCATTATTGTGCAAACATCATAGAGTGTACTTACGCATACCTAGATGGCATAGCCTGCTGCACATCTAGGCCACAGGGTACTAATCTTATGGGACCACTGTCATATATTCGGTCCGTCGTTGACTGAAATGTCATTATGCGACTTGTGACTTGTATGGTCTTGCCCCTCTGGACTCTGTAGTGTTGTAACGAAAAGGTAGCTTTTTGGCAAAATTTTATTTTATACTGTTGATGATTTACATTGTCTTATATTTTTCTTTTATACGTGTATATACTGTGAATGTATTGTGACTCTGTAATTTAGTTTTCCATGATGTATGTGAACTACTGGAGGTAGAACTAATGTGAGTGCAGATGTAGCTTTATTAAACTTAAAAAAAGAAAAACCCTATATGTCACACAATGTAGTGTTTAAATAAGATTTTAAGGCTAACCCTACAAATTGAGGTTGATCTTATTGACTGTTCTTTCTGCCTGAGCCTTCCCTAATTGTGATGGTGGTTGTTGGGTGTCTTGAAGCTAAAGAAATGGCTAATGGTCCAGTTATGGTACTGTAATATTCACCACCCATGAACAGCTAGTAGAAATAACATCAGAAGCACAGTTAAGCTACTAATGAGAAATTTATATAGATGTGCTATGTACAAGACTATTCTGGGATTACAGAGATGAACAAGGTCTGGTCCATTCTCTCTAGAAGCTCATAACTGAGTATGGAATATTGATAAGTGAATGATTGCAATACAGTGTGGCAAATGATAAAAGATACATAGGTAGCAGCTATTATAGCAACAGACTAACTGGGAGAGTCAGAAAGTATAGGTCAGAAACCTAAAAACATCAGATATAATATGTATATAACTGATGTGTGTGCAGTTCTGACTATGAAGTAATTGCTGGTCTGTCTCTGCTGTGTGTATTGGGCAAGTTACTTAAAGCACTCAGACTCGCTATCTTCACCTTGAATGGTGATAATTACCTAGTAATGTTATATGTATTAAATGAGATAATATATGTGAGGTCCCTTAATTATTGTTTAGAATTTGGAGAACTAAACAACTAGTAGAGAACATGGTTTAGAAATAATACTCTTATTACATAGATAATGTTGCTGCTCAAAATGCTTGGAATTCCTGCTTTAAATTTGCTTTTATAATTTTTAAGAAATCTAGCCTTATTAAAAACCTTATAGTCAGTCCCTTCTTTTTTAACCAAAAGAAGTTTATTTAGCTTGATCTGTTTGCCAGATGTAGTCATGGATGAAAATTGTCTCGTCCCATAAATCAAATCCATTCTCAGAGCATTTAAAATATACTACAATTAAGCATATTTTACAAAAATGTGCCATAAGCTTCTCAAGTGTTCAGCAAGAATGACAACATCATTGGAATAGGTCTCCATAATGGCTGCTTTCAGGAGAGTTGGAGTAAGACTTATTGGATACCGAAGCTTTGGAGTATGGTTTAAAATCAGTCTTTGTATAGTTGTAATCTCAACACTGGGTTGTGTATACTAACCTGAATATAGTTCCTGGATTATATCTATGTTTTTGTTATTTTAAAAGGTTTAAATTAACTTCCTTTAACAGAACCTGGCTGAACAGTCTGCATTTTCTAATGTAATAGAAAAAGTTGGCACAGTGATTTAATATTATTTTGTTTATGGTTGATTTCTTCCTAAATTAGCAGTTTTATTTTTTATTTTTATTTTTTATTTTTTAAAGATTTTATTTATTTTTATTTTTTCCCCCCAAAGCCCCAGTAGATAGTTGTATGTCATAGCTGCACATCCTTCTAGTTGCTGTATGTGGGACTCAGCCTCAGGATGGACGGAGAAGTGGTGCCTCGATGCACACCCAGGATCCGAACCCGGGCCACCAGCATCGCAGCGCGCGCAGTTAACCACCAAGCCACAGGGCTGGCCCCTAAATTAGCAGTTTTAAAAGTATAGGTCTAGTCCTAGACCATATGATAAATCAGGTCAGGTAAACTTTTCACTGGAAACAAACTTTCACTGGATTGTTCAGCCTTGTTATAAAAGTCCACTAATTCATAGCATGATTAGACTTGTCTATTATGTTATGATTTTGTGTATTATAAGGGTTGTATTTGGGGTAATTAAAAAAAATCAGTTTTGAGATAGAATTACCAGCCCAGAATTTTGATAAAGATCAAAATATGTCTTGTCTAAAGCCTCTTTATTAAAGTTCATTATTTACAATCAAGAGATTTAAATAAGTTTAGTTTGTATTCAATGGCTGGTGTTAATTTATATTGACATTACGTTCACATATAGGGAAACTGTATTTCCGTAGAGAGGGAGATTCAGTGTATTAATATTCCAAAGCTTAATTTAAGCTGGTTATGATTAGAAAAGGGCTTCCACTCGTGTTGTCTGGAAGGTTCCCAGTAGTCCTGTGGGCATGTTAACTGCGTGTTTTAACTACTGTAATAAAATCCAGTTAGTGGGAGGCCAGCTCGGTGGCGCAAGCGGTTAAGTGCTTGCGCTCCGCTGTGGCAGCCCGGGATTTGCGGGTTCGGATCCCAGGCACACACCGTTGCACTGCTTGTTAAGCCATGCTGTGGCAGCATCCCATATAAAGTAGAGGAAGATGGGCATGGATGTTAGTCCAGGGCTAGTCTTCCTCAGCAAAAAAAAAAAGGAGGATTGGGCATGGATGTTAGCTCAGGGCTGGTCCTCCTCCTCAAAAAAAAAAAAAAAACAGCAGAGATGTTTGGGGAGTTGGTGCAGGTGAGGTAGAATGAGCTGAGGTACTGGGTTTTGTCTTTCGCTGCTCCGTTATATTCTTTGAGAAACTAAATTTTTTTCTGATAGTGTTTTATTTTTTCTTGGATTTTTGTTTATTGTTATTACTGATAACAATAACAGTTATCGTTATGGAGGCTCGGTAGGGCCAGGCTCTTGACAAACGTTGAACTCGATGCTACTGCTTATGTAATTTTCTAATAAAATTTGATGTTATGGAATATATTTTATATAATATATATTCATATGTAGTATACAATATGTTTATGTTCATAAATAAGTAAATAAATGCTAGAGCAGTTCTGCAGATCAATAGGTTGTTGTATTACATTTTTCCCACTATAAAAATGAGGAAATTGAGGGAGGTTATTGAACTGCCTGAGATCACATGGACAGTAAATAGTGAAACCAGGATTTTAGCTAGGTCTGATCACTTTTCTAAATTGCCTTTTAAAATATTTTCCCTTGAAAAAGTAAAATTTAGCTGTTTTATAAATGCATATTATTTTGAGCCTAAGGAATACTCTGTTAATCCTATGCTGTACACCTGATTTTTTCCAAAATAAAATAACTTTCTTCCTGATTATAGAAGTAATGGGGCTCAGTGTTAAAAGTAATCAGTGCTTGGTGGAAAAACAAAACCAGATAATACACAGAAAAGTATAAAGGGGGTGGTAAAAATCACTAGTAATTCTACCATACAGAGGTTAACATTTTGATGTATAGTCTCCAGACTTTTTGGTGTAAATACATATATGTATACTTTTAAAACAAAGATAGGTTCACAACATGCCTGTTGTCTAGTAACTCTTCTTACTCATGTATTATGTATTGGCCATCACTCCACATCATTAAAAGTTTCTATCTTCATTTTAAATTTTCCTTTTCATTTTTTAGAAATAACCTTTTTACTTTGGAACGGTGTTGGGTTTATGGAGAAATTGCAGAGATAGTAGAGAGAGTTCCCAGTTTCCCCTGCCCTTTATATCTTACATTAGGTTGGTACGTTTGTCACAATTAATGACCCAATATTGATACATTATCAACTCAAGTCCATCCTTATTTGGATTTCCTTAGTATTTGCCTCATGTCTTTTTCTGTTCCAGGACCTCGTCCAGGATTCCACACTACATTTAGTCGCCATGTCTCCGTAGGTTCTTATTGGCCGAGA
Source organism: Diceros bicornis minor (assembly GCF_020826845.1). Lineage (NCBI taxonomy): Eukaryota > Metazoa > Chordata > Mammalia > Perissodactyla > Rhinocerotidae > Diceros > Diceros bicornis. The sequence goes on along the minus strand of NC_080768.1, from coordinate 39,572,419 downwards.
CAGTTTCTCAGACTTTCCTTGTTTTTTATGACTTGACAATTGTGAGGAGTGCTGGTCAGATATTGTAGAATGCCTCTCGATTGGGATTTGTCTGATGTTTTCTCGTAGTTAGACTGGGGTGATATGTTTTGGGGAGGGAGACCACGGAGGCAAAATGCCGTTTTCATCATATCGTGTCAAGAGTGCATACTATCTGCATGACCTGTCACTCTTGGTGGTGCCCTTGGCATCCTGACTGAGGTAGGGTTTGTCAGGTGTCTCTACCGTAGTTACTCGTTTTTCTCCCCTTACTTCTTGTGCTCTTGGGAAGGAAGGCAGCCCACACTGAAGGAGTGGGAAGTTAAGTTCCACCTCCTAGAGGGCAGAGACAGAGTATCTGCATACGTTATTGGGGATTCTTCTGCACGGGAGATTTATCTGTCCTCTCCATTTATTTATTTGTTCAATCGTTCATTTATATCTGTGTAGACTAATGGTATTTATACTTTGGGTTATAATCCAGCACAGCTTTATTGCTCTGATTGTTGTGGCTCTGACCGTTGGGAGCTCTTTCAGTTGGTTCCTGTGTCCCTTTGCTATACCCCATCATTGTGGGTTAATATCTTCATTTTTTACATAGCTGCGTGGTAGTCCATTATAAGAATATACCATAATATATTTAATGCCTTATTGATGGCAATTTAGGTATCAGATTTCTCACTGTTATAAACAATAATGTGATGAGCAGTCTTTAAAAAAATATATTTATGAAAATATTGTTTGACAGTTCAGGAAAAATTGCTGTGTTAAAAGGACTGCCCATCTTTACATTCTTTTGTGTGATATGTGAGTCTTTCTTAAACATATCTTCAGCAGGTTTCTGAGGAGTGAGCATTTTCACCTTTCCTAGGGAAGAGAGTGGTGTGTTTATCACTGTAGCTGCCTCCCTTTTTCTTTTTTTCATGTGATCAGAGCTGATGGCAGGGGTAGCGCCAGTGGTCCTAAAGAGCTGCTTTGAAATCATTTCTTGTCTTGAGACACCTGTGCCTTCTCAGTATAGAATCAGTTACTGTAGACAATTAACAAGATGAATTTAAACTCAGTTCAGAAAAACAAAACAGCAGTCTCAAAGAGCAGAAACTTTAGGGCTGGCCCCGTGGCTTAGCGGTTAAGTGCGCAGCGCTCTGCTGCTGGCGGCCCGAGTTCGGATCCCGGGCGCGCACCGACACACAGCTTCTCCGGCCATGCTGAGGCCGCGTCCCACATACAGCAACTAGAAGGATGTGCAGCTATGACATACAACTATCTACTGGGGCTTTGGGGGAAAAAATAAATAAATAAAATTATAAAAAAAGAGCAGAAACTTTAGACCTGGAAGAGACCATGGAAATCATATTCCATCCCTGCATTTTAGAAATAGGAAACTGTACTGTTGGGTGAGATGATTTGCCTGGGATTATGCAGTAAGTAGCAGAAGCATTCAACAATCTGGATTTCTGCGTAAGTCTCAGAATTCCTTGGTACATGGGTATATTTTATATCCCATGCAAAGATATACAAAACTTCTTAAGTTGGAAAATTTCAAACATGTACCAAAGAAGACAAAGGAGTGTAATTAATCTCCATGTCCCTATCACCCCAGCTTTATCTGTTAATTTGTGGCCAGTCTTGTTTAAAACTCCCACCCACACGCCCACCACCATATTATTTCTAAGTGTATCCCAGATATTAAATCATTTCATCTGTAAATATTTCAATATACTCAAAAATAAAAACTTTTTTTCAAAACACAACCACAATACCGTTATCACACCTTGAAGACCTTTCTATGCAAGGAAATTTAGTTATAAAAACTTTCCAAGTTTGTATTCACCATTGGTTAGAATCTGGCGTTACTGAAAATACACTGGGTATAATTCCCCCAGTGGTACCAGATTCCTTAGTATAATCCCACAGGGATTATAGAGAGATTCTAATGTGTATCTGTCCACCATACACAATGGCCTAGGTTATGGCTTTTGTCATACATAAATTTCATGTATTAGGATCTTACCCGGAAAAAATAAATCAACCTCTCGTGATTTCTTCAGAGGCAGAGAAATTCATAGAGTGTATGACAGAACCTCCTGACTGTATGTGTTTTTCGGCCCTTCTTAAGTCTTTATCAACGCAGGAGGAGGAAATTCCAAGGACATAGCAACAAGAATTCTTTTTCAGATTTTATCTTATTAACAGAAGCCACAGACGGAAATTTGGTGTATGACCGTTCCACTCCAAATCTTCTGCAGAGAGATTTTTGAATGTCAAGTAAAATTCCTGCATGTCACTTCCTGAATTGGGAGTTTACAAAGCTTCTAAGAAAACCAACATGTTGATATCGTTGCTGCATTTGCTTTTAGGAAGATAATTTAAGAGAAGAGAATACCTTTGATATCAGAGGTGATCCTAAGGGCAGAACCAATTGTAATTACTCTATTTTCCTCAAGCAGCACATTAAGTGGATTACTTGACTGTCTACAACTTAAAAGGGTGATTAATACTCTCAGTGTTTTAAATACTATCTTTTCCTGGGGTTTCACTGGATCTTTAAAATTAAAATTAAGGGAGATGCTATTTCTCTAGAAAAACAGTCCTCTCTCAGAGGGTTTACAGCCCGAATAAGAAACTTACTTTTAAATACTCATTTACTTGCATTGAATTTATCCCAGAATTGTCTCTGTTTTTTGACATGCTGTTAAAATATGCATTTGGAGATGGAGTGAAAAAGAAGGGCAGAAATTTTTCTTTTGCTTTTTCTAAGTCAGACTGAAACCAATCTTAACTGCATGATTCTATTTAAAATGATTTTATTGCAAATAAATATTCACCTTGCCAGCCCATATTGTTCATTATATGCATATTCATGTTTTATTCTAACCTCATTTGGACTTCTCTGCCTTGCATTTGCAGGATTGCAGCCTTTCCTTTTAGTTTCGTGAATGGGCTTTGTTCTAGTCAATCAGCTTCATTTTCCTCCCATTTTGAGAGCCCTATCTGTATTATTTCTGGATTTTGGCTCACTTTTACCTACTTATTTCTGTTCAGCAAACACCTTTTAAAGAGGAGAAATCAGTGTTACTTTTTTTCTCATTTCTAAGCAAAAGATGAAAGATTAATAAAAAACAACCACAGTGTCAAATACGTCTCTGGTCAGGTGTATTCAGTTCTCTTAGGCCAATGTGTGTGTGGATTTTAAGTTCTTAGAAGATATAGCATTGAGCTGGTGGGCTGTGATTTTCCTCTGTAGCATTTCACCCACTCTGCCTATTTTAAGCTACTTTAAAAACCCTTCTTGATACAATAATCATAGTTTTTTCTTCAAATTCTCTTTGCTTTGAAATTGTCTTTGCTTTGACATCTTGCTACTTGACAGCTGTGTGACTGTGATTGAATTTATTTTCTGTCTTTCAGTTTCCTCATCTGAAAAGTGAGGATATTAATTAGCAGCCGCTCATTGGATTGTTTGTTGAGTCAGATAAGCTATAGTGCCTGGCACAGAATAAATGCTCCATAACTGCTCAAGCCATCTTTTTCTCTCCAGCCATCTATTACATCTTTCCCCTTTACTTGTTTATACTTCCACTTAGACTAAGAAAAACGGTTGACGTATCTTAAATAAGTGACCACCCTCACATTTTCCTCAAACTTTTTAAAAACTTTCTTTTTTGAAATGATTGCAGATTAATGGGAAATTGCAAAAATACAGAGAGGTCCCATGTATTCTTTACCCCAGTTTCCCCCAAAGGTAACTGTAGTACAAGATCAATACCAGAAAATTGACCCTGGTACACTCCCCAGAGCTTATTCAGATTTCTCTAGTTACGTGCACCCGTGTGTGTGTGGCACACATAGTTCTGTGCAGTTTGATCATGTGTACATTTGTGTAACCACCACCACAATCTGGATACAGAACTGACCCATCGACCCAAAGCTTCCTCTTGCTACCCCTTCATAAAACTCCCCCAACCCTTGGTAACCACTAATTTGTTCTCCAGCTTTATAATTTTGTCATTTTGAGAATATTATGTAAATGGAGTTATGCAGAAGCATCCATTTCTTTTGAGATTAACTTCTTTTACTCTGCATACTGTGTGAGATCCATTCAAGTTGTTGCAGGTAGAAAGGTTGTTCCTTTTTTTTTTTTTTTGTGAGGAAGATCAGCCCTGAGCTAACATCCGATGCCAATCCTCCTCTTTTTGCCAAGGAAGATTGGCCCTGGGATAACATCCGTGCCCATCTTTCTCTACTTTATATGGGATGCCGCCACAGCATGGCTTGACAAACGGTGTGTCGGTCCGTGCCTGGAATCCGAACCTGCGAACCCCGGGCCAGCGCAGCAGAGCGTGCGCACTTAACCGCTACGACACCGGGCTGGCCCGGAAATTTTATTCCTTTTTATTGCTGAGTTCCATTCCGTGGTGTGGGTGGACCACACTTTAACCATTTGTCCATTGGCAGGACATGTGGGTTGTTTCCAGGTTTTGGCTATTACCGATAAAGCTGCTCTGAACATTCGTGTACAGGTTTTTTGTGTGGATCTAAGTTTTCATTTCACTAGGATAAATTCTTTGGAGTACAATTCCTGGATCAAAACTTTCTAATGGATCATTGTAGGTTTGTTTGAAAATACATGCTAATACCATCCACACCTGTAGATATATAAAGGCAATTATTTCTTAATGCCAGCCATTATAAATAATATACATTGTCCTTTGTTTTAAAATATCTTTCTGTATAATTTGCAGCATGAGTCCAAAGTATAGAATCCTGTTGTCTTTTTTGTAATGTAATATAACATGTAATAAATAAATATTTCATTTTGTTAGTAAATCCCCTTTCATATTTCATTGACATTTTTCCTGAGGGGTATATTACTGTTCTCAGATAGTGAATTTGAATGGGGGAGATACTTCAAGTAATGGTTTTTCTTTTTATCATTCTTTGCAATGTAGTAGATGTTGAATTTTTTAAATACTTATAAAGATTAGCACAAAAAATGAGGAAGTCCATTAATTGATTAATGTCCAGGAACATTTCAAATAGTCAGTAGAGCAGTGTTGACACTTTTGTTTTCCAACATAATGGTTGGGGTCCTAAGATGTTTTATAGAATCATTGTCTCCAAGGTTAAGAAGAAATAATAAGTCATTAAGGTGAAGCTACAAATACTCTTGATATGTGAAGGGCTCCTTCTTATGACAGCCATAAATTTAAGTCACTTTAAGTCTGACATCAAAGTCAACATAAGGACAATATAAATTATGGGTAGTGGATCCGTTTTGGCTTTCCCAAATATATCTACTAGCCTTAAAATAACTGATAAAGGAAAAGCTCTGTAAAAAATTGGAAGAAGGGAAGGAAAAGGATAAAATGTAAAAAGCAGTGGTTCTTAACTCTGACTGCCCATTTGAATAATCTAGATAGCTTTTTTTTTTTGTGAGGAAGATCAGCCCTGAGCTAACCTCCGTGCTAACCCTCCTCTTTTTTTTTTTTTTTTGCTGAGGAAGAACGGCTCTGAGCTAACATCTATTGCCAATCCTCCTCCCTTTTGTCCCCCAAAGCCCCAGTAGATAGCTGCACGTCGTAGTTGCACAGCCTTCTAGTTGCTGTATGTGGGACACGGCCTCAGCATGGCCGGAGAAGCGGTGCATCGGTGCGTGCCCAGGATCCGAACCCGGGCCGCCAGCAGCGGAGCGCGCGCACTTAACCGCTAAGCCACGGGGCCGGCCCTCTAGATAGCTTTTAAAACGAAACAAGCACCCATGCCCAGGCCAGTTAAGTTAGAATCTCTGGGAGTGGCACCCAGGCGTTGGTCTTTTCTGAAATGCTTCCAGGTAATTCTAAATGATCAGCCAAGGTTGAGAACTACTGAACCAACAAGGAATGGCCTCTATGCTCATATTCCTTCACTGTAGAATTTGTTAGTATTTGCACTGCATGCATCCATCTCCTATGTAGTGGACTAATGTGGGTTCCCCATACTTTTTATTTATGGCTCTGTTGAGATGCATAGTCTCCTGAAGGGGGAAAAGTCACACTTGTGAATTGTGAACACATTTAAACTATAAAACACAGCTTTAATATGAATAATGGAAGAGTGCCTATGAAGTAGAATCAGTTTACCCCAAACAGTGAGAAACTCAGAATCATTGAAAAGTCCAAAAGGAAATTAGGTTTCATCCAGGACATACTATGGGTGGGAAACTTTTGGAGAAATTAGGCATTTAGAAAACCTGCATGGAGTGAGGAGTGAGAGATTTGAGTCTTTATTGATAGATCCTATTGTCAGCCTAATTTAGTTTTTCTTTTCTTTTTTTATTTAAACTTTTACTTTGCAAAAGCAATATTTACTTGTAACAAGTGAAAGTATGCAAGGATGAATAAAGAAAAATCCCTCACCCACTTTCAGAGCCTGACGTAAATGCTTCCACACTTTTTTCTATTTTCATAAAAGTATGTTTAATGACATAAGGTTTGTCAGTTTTTTGTTTTTTAAATAAGGTCATACTTTATAGATTATTCTGAAGCTTGCTTTTCCTCCTTAATATATCATGGATATTTCTCCAGGTCATTAGATGTAGATCTAACTCTTGTTTTCAAAAAATAAAAAATTTTTAAAATGCCATAATTTATTCAACCACTTCCCCGTACGTGGACATTCAGGATTTTTTTTTTTTTTTGCTGCAAGCAATGGTGCAACATATATCTTTGTTACCTTAGGTACTTGTGCTTTTGTTTCTAAAATATTCTTACAATCCATGGTTTGGTTTTGGTCAGATTTCTTAGTTTCTTGATGCCTTGTCTGATAGTGAGAATTAGTGAGTTAATGTCAGTCGATTTCCAGTTAATTGGCCCCTTCTGGGTATCAAGTTGGGCATTGGATAGGAGAATCAGTTATTGTAGAAATGGATATTAATAAATCCTAGTGACCAGGACTGTTTTCTGTAAGTCCTAGAATCCGTCAGGTAGGGCACCTTAACAGGAGGATAACGGATGGGCTTCGTGGGGGTCCATGAACCATCTGATATTGATTACAGAATTGTGTACAAATGTACCTTTAATGGCTTTCTTCTGATTTTCAAAGGGGCTGTTGCCCCCTAAAATGGTTAAAAGTTGATAATATATGTGTCAGAGAGTAGTGCTTATCTGGAGAACCTGTAAAGTACTTTGAGTTCCCACTGGTAGCACATTTTTAATCACAACGTCCTCTTTCTGTAAATATCTGGATTGAAATGAATTTAATTTTCAGATGACGTAAGCCTAGGAGAGATAACTAATAGCAAAGATAGTGGACTCTAGATTCAGAATAATCTGAATAGGTTGTAATAATGTCCTAAAATCAGCCAGATGAAACACACTAAGGATAAACCATGTGCGGGGACTGAGGAAGCGTGGGGGTGGAGGACAAGGTCAGATGCACCTGTGATGAAAAAGAGGTAGGAGTTTATTTGACCGTAAGCTTACATGAGCCATCTCTGTGATGTGGCTGCTAAAAATGTGACCTAGTTAGACCACATTTGATGAACTGTGTTGATGTCCGTGAACCACATTTTAGGTGAGACATTAGCAAAGGCTAGAGACAAGGATAGTGATGGGCTGAGAAATGACATCACGTGAGGAACCACTCTAAAGGAGTTTGGTTGTTGGATCTGAGGAAGCGGGTATAAAGAATGATGGCAGCAACCCTGTAGATGAGGGAATAGGAAGACAAGAAGGGGTGCGGAGAACTTGTGCATTGTGGGACACATAGGTGCTCGGTAAGTGTTTGAAAGAATGAATGAGTGAAAATTACAGCCAAAGGATTTTAACTTGATCTAAACTCTGGTAAGAGCTGTCCAGTAATGGGGTGGCTGCCCTGGAAAGGAATGACTTCCAGTCAGTGGAGCCCTTCAATGAGCAGAACGATGGGTAACTGCGATAGGGGCTGTAGGAGTTCCTGCTCTGAGTGCAAGGTTGTACAGCAGGACTTAAAAACTCTTTTAATTGGAATTTTATATTTATTCTCTCAGGTACTTTAATTCTAAAATAGGAGAGAATTCTAGGATAATACTGTAGGCTCTTTAAAACTTTAAAAGTACTTTTGTAGGAGGAATGCTTTCGAGTCAGGCTACGTGAGGGTCTGTTATTTCAAAGGTGCTGAAACATTGAAATAGAACAGGTTTTTATCTGAAACTGCGGTGCATGAGATATTCTGCTGTTAAACCTCAAGTAACTAGCCTAGACTTGTAGAGTGTGACTTAAGATTTTATTTTTGTTACATTAGAGAGGAGAAAGACTACATTCTTTTCAAGCTACAAAAAGAGAGTAAAAAAGGAAATTTCACCACTTCCTGGCCTCTTGGTGGCCTCAGGAAGCAGGCACACTATCTCCATTAGACTAACTGTTCTGGATTCTGACTCAGATAACAATAACACAGTGTGGAATGCTTGTCACGCTGTATCATGTACAGAGGTTTGCGCCCAAGCTTGCGTACTGACCTGTGGAAATATGTCTTTAAGTTGGTTGAAACAAAATATCCCTGATTACCCTTCAAATAATTGAAACAATGTAAAAATCTCTTAGGTTATGGAAATGAATAAATATTGTCAAAATTTTTTTATATAAAGCTTTAAAAAACAAAACCTGTCTCTCTCACACTAACAGTCTTAGAACAGGTTGGGAGTTGCTGCCACTTATGCCTCCATGGTTTCCTCTCCTAACAGTGCTGGAGAGGTGTAGGTTAGGGGTTAGGAAGATGGGCCCCTCTGCTGACTGCTGTGTGAGCCTGTCTCCTGTGTTTGCTTCCTCGCTGGGGGAGGGAAGATAATGGTAGCACTTACACCACTGTGAGATAGCACTCAGGCTAGTGCTGGGCGCATGGAGAGGACTCAGTAAACGTTCTAGTACTGTATCTTCTGCTCTCACCTCTTGAGCTCCTTTCTATTTTTTTCTGTTTTAACAGGTACTGTCATCTATATGTCTTGCACTATCTTTTTTTTTAAAATTAATTAATTAATTTTTTCCCCCAAAGCCCCAGTAGATAGTTGTATGTCATAGTTGCACATCCCTCTAGTTGCTGTATGTGGGACACGGCCTCAGCATGGCCGGGGAAGCGGTGTGTCGGTGTGCGCCCAGGATCGAACCCAGGCCGCCAGCAGCGGAGCGCGAGCACTTAACCGCTAAGCCACGGGGCCGGCCCTGTCTTGCACTATCTTGAACATGGCATGTCAAAGACTAATTTTTTTATATCCCCACCCCCACCCCGGCCTCCCCTCATCCGAAACCTACTCCTGCTCTATCCTGTCTCCTCTTTTTAATAAATGGATATTGCTCACCAGAGGTGGTAGGGGAAGAGGTTAACGCCGCAAGTTCTGGAGTCATACTGTCTGGAATTAAATTCCTGTCTCACCACTTATCGCCATGTGATCTTGAACAAACTACTTAATATCTCTAAATCTGTTTCTTCAATTATGAAATAGATATGATAGCAATCTGTCTTATAGAATTGGGAAAATTCCGTGAGATAAATACATGTTAAGTGCTTAGTATGGTTCCTGACACTTAAGTAAGTGCACAACACATGCTTGTTATAACTCTCAAGCTAGAAATGGGGGGGTCATCCTTAATACCTCGTCTTTCCCCTCACCTGAAAGTCATCAGTGCTATTGATTCTACCTCAGAAGTCTCTCTCTTATCACTGCCTTTAGTTTAGGGCTTCTTAACTGAATCCATTTCTCAAAGAGGTTCATGTCTGTACATTTTTTGACAGGATGTGCGTTTTTCCTAAGGAAAGCGTTTTTAGCCTTTATCATTGACTTTCACACAGGTCAGTGACCCATAAAAGGTTAATAACTTGGCTTAGACGCATCTCTCACCTGCATTCAGTAGCCTATAAACTGACATTCCTCCCCCAGTCTCTGTGCCTCTAATCTACTCTTCACGCTGTTGCCCAGTTAACTTGTTTTTTAGAAAACATTTTTACATCGCCATCCTACTTATACAGTTGTGTTGCCTCCCTGTTGCCTACAGCAGTGGTTCTCACCCCCAACCACATTCTAGAATCGCATGGGAAGCCTTTTTAAAAATGCTGATGGGGGCCGGACCCCTGGTGTAGCGGTCAAGTGCGTGCGCTCTGCTGCTGGCGGCCCGGGTTGGGATCCCGGGCGCGCACCCATGCACCGCTTGTCAGGCCATGCTGTGGCGGCGTCCCATATAAAGTGGAGGAAGATGGGCACAGATGTTAGCTCAGGGCTGGTCTTCCTCAGCAGAAAGAGGAGGATTGGCATGGATGTTAGCTCAGGGCTGATAGTCCTCAAAAAAAAATGCTGGTGCTCAGGCCCCATCCTAGACCAATTAATTGGTACTAACAAATACCAGACATCAGTATTTTGTTTTAAAGCTTCCCAGGAGATTTTAACGTGTAGCCAGAGTCGAGAGCCTCGGGGCTACAGGATAATGGACTAACTTGTTGGCACGGCACCTAAGGACCTCAGCAACCTAGTGCTCATCTAATCTCCTACCTCCTCTCCCATTCATGGCCCCTCACTCACTCTCTGGACACAGACTTTTTGCTATTCCCAGAACATGCTGTGTTGTTTCCTGCCTCTGAGCTTTCGCCTGTACTGATTGCTCTGTCTGAAGTGCCTTTCACCCTTTTTATGCCTGGTCATTTCCATCGCAAAACCTTCCCCCAAGCCTCAAAGAGAATTGCAACCCTTAGTTTTGTACAAACTTCTGTTATAGGCCTTACACTATATTATAATTATTGCGTATCTATCCCCACACTACACTGGACCCCTAGAAGGTAGGATCCTTTTCATTTCTGTAGTGCCTGGCACCAGGTTAAGAAGCTTCCTGAGAATCTGATGAATACGTAAATGAGAATGAACAAATCTCTGGGGAATCAGCAAGTCCATGGGGCTGGGCAATGTAAGTAAATATGGTACACTAGATGTGGGGAGGAGGGCTCTGCAAAAGTTTTATCCTCTACTGTTGCTTTTTCATACTTTTAAGAAAACGAACGATCAAAGTATATGAAGTTTCTCAACTGGGTCTAGGAAAGGCGAGACCAGCTTTGAAAATACCTCCAAACATTGTTGAACATTATTGAACATAATAGCATAGAGTCGTGTCATCTTCGTCTGCTGAGACCCTGCAGAGATTTCTGAATGAGAGGTGGAGCATCAGCCAGTGTGACGATGGCAGCTGTTTATTGTGCCCAGTGGATCATCCTAACTTAGTTACTTATTTAAAGATAGCCTTACATGGCCAGTTCTCCAGACCATATGTTTCTAATTCTGATCTCACCCCTGGCCTTTGTGTTTTAGCTGCTGCCTAGTCCTTTTCTTGGCTATTTTTAGTATTTTTTTTTCTCAGTATGTCTCAGAATTGTCCAGCACATTCTAAAGAATCATAACTCAAATGTGATTTACTCTTCCTGTTTCTTCAGTGCCCAGGATTTTTTTTTTTTTTTTGGTGAGGAAGATCGGCCCTGAGCGAACATCTGGCAATCCTCCTCTTTTTGCTGAGGAAGACTGGCCCTGGGCTAACATCCATGCCTATCTTCCTCCACTGTATATGAGACGCCGCCACAGCATGGCTTGCCAAGTGGTGCGTTGGTGCGGGCCCGGGATCCGAACCGGCGAACCCCAGGCCACCGCAGCGGAGCGCACGCACTTAACCGCCTGTGCCACCGGGCCGGCCCCTGTGCCCAGGATTAATTTAAGTTAAGGGTGATTTTGAAAGAGACTCCTTTAGTAAACGATCTCAGAGAGATTCTTCTGGATATTGTCTGGGGGAAGTTTTGAGTTATTTATTTGCCCTTTATCTTAGTTATTTTTCCCGAATGCTGACCTACCACTACACGCTCATGAGAAGGGAGGTTTATTGAACACTTGCACAAAAAACAGCAAGGGCGAGTCTGCTGTTGTGATTTGGGTGTACGTCATTCTGTTATACTGTGTATGAACAACTAAAATACCCTTTGTCTCACTGGCTGCTTGTTATTTTATAATCTTATATCTTATAAGCTTGAATAAGAAGGACAAGATTTTTCTTATTCAAAATCAAAATGTTAGTTGGAATTTATTAATATGCTCCCCTTTTACGCTTCCACTTTTTTTGAGGGGGGAGGAGATCAGCCTTGTGTTAACATCTGCTAATCCTTTTTTTGCTGAGGAAGACTGGCCCTGGCCTAACATCTGTGCCCATCTTCCTCCACTTTATATGGGACGCCGCCACAGCATGGCTTGCCAAGCGGTGCGTCAGTGCGCGCCCGGGATCCGAACTGGCAAACCCCGGGCTGCCACAGCGGAGCGCGTGTACCCAACAGGTTACGCCACCAGGCTGGCCCCAACCCTTCCATCATCTTATTTAAAAAGTTTTTTAAAAAAGCCTTAAAGAAATATGGATCTGTCAAGGGCTCCTCCTTTAAATGTGGTTTACATGGAAGGATCTCAATTTACAAAACTAAAAAGAATAATTTTTAGTCATTTTTTAAGAGTATTTTTTAAAACAGATCTGAGTTGAAGAACTGGGAAATGCACCCTCTCCTGGCTAGCGAAGAGACAGGAATATATTGTGAAGAAAAAGAAGAGGCCAACTCTTAGGATGAAAACAGTGAAGTCTAAGTGGATAATTGTCGATTATGTCACAGTCTACAGTGAACCACAGATACCCCGGTGCTGTTTGTCCTCTTTTCTTCTTCTTGTGAGCCAGGAGTCTGTCAGGAGCTGGTCTCTGGTTTGTCTGAGAATGGCCTCTTGGATTATTATAATTACTGGGCGATTATAGTTCTTAGAGCTGAGTCGTTAATTCTCCTGGTTTTTTGTTTATCGCTGCTACCTTGAAAAACGAGCACTCATTGGGGCACTTTTTTAAATGAAATACTTAGCACTTAAGAGATACAATTGTGTACATTCATCATCAGGAGACTAGGCTGTGCCCCCCTGAAAAAACTAGGCACCTACTGGATTCTTGTAGCCAAGAGAAATTAGAATCGCTTATGGATATTTCATCTCTTCCTGTCCGAGGCTGATGTTGAACTGCTTACCCTAAAAATGACCACTTGTCAGTTTATCTCGGGGGGAACAGACCCCATCCGTTTACAGCAAAACTGTTAAAGATTAGAGAATAAATTCTTGATTTCCCAATTCTTTCGGTAAATTGGTACCAAGTATTGTGTTCTACCACACACTTGGGCACCTACCCTTCAAACAAATCTTACAGGTACTTGGGGACTTGAGTGGAATAGCTGTGAGAACATATTTGAAATTATTAATAGCAAAACTGGTGGCTCTGGGCTGTTATGAGGGTCCTTTCAGTCTTACCCTGCAAGCTCCCTGTCCCCCTGACATAAGATGGAGAGAGAACCTAAAAACCCAGGACCCAAAGTAGATTCTCTCACTACCATGTACAGGTGGTTCAACCAGGAATTCCCCTTCGTTGTTATTTTATATGGCTAGAAAATATGTATTTAAAAAAATCTGTCCAAGTACTGTTCTGAGTGCTCTATGTGCATTAACTCATTTTTGCAACATCCTAGGAGGTAGGTTCTTATCCTCGTTTTACAGATGGGCAGAGAGAATTCTGTTAAATAACTTGCCTGTGGTCGCAGAGCTGGGAAGCTTTGAATTGAATGATCCCAGCAGTATGGCTCTATTCAAGTACCCCCCTACAGGCCTCTTTTCCTCAGAAAGTCTTACATTTCAAGTTAGAAAGTAGGGTAGCCCTTTCAAACCTGTGGATTGAAATAACAAAAATTAATATTTGCAGCTAATGTACCAAAAGATTTTGGAAGTCGGTAGCTTGTTGCCTGATTCTTAATAGTTTTCATAGAAGTGCATGGAGTAAACTGAGAAGTAGGTATTTATGATTAGCAGTTCAGTACAACTCGTTAATTCAGATTCTGTCCAGCAACGCAGAGTTGGCAGTAAAGTTTGATTTGTGATGGGTAAAATTTACCTTTGCGTTATCTGTGAAAAAGAGCTTTCTAAACAAATAAATAACACAAGATTGCAGGAAATCTTTACTTATTTCAACAGCAGAATATTTTCAAATGCTTTCAGCAGTATATGTGTATTTTTAGTATAATCTGTTAACTGTCTTTAATGCTTTCATCTTAAAAACAGAGAAAACTCAGTCTAGCATTTTGTTAATATAGTCAAGTAATAAAACTGCGTTTAAAACTATTTTCAGTGTGGATATATAACTACCTGGAGCCAAATTGGACTGGAATTAATAAAATTTTGTTAACCTACCTTTTGTGGCTTTAAATATAATGGTTTTTCTAAAATCTCAAATTACAATACCTTTAAGGTTTCTTGTTTTAGATTAGCCTGAATACTAATAAATTATAGGGGTTCAGACTGTACTTAATAAGCCTATGCTTATCTTTCCATTGAAAGTGTATTTATTACATAAATACTAGTGTTCCTGTGTTTGAATCTGGCAGCTGGGCTGTGTCTGTCTAGCAGTTTCAAGTGTAGCCTCTTATATCAGCAAATGCAGAATTGTTGCCCCAAGAGAAAGGAGGAAACCCCTAGTTTCAAAGTAGGGGAGGGACAGTCTCTGTTCTTTTAATTGAGTGAAGGCTAACGGTGGGGCAAATGAAAACATGACTGACCCTTGTGCTCTAGGGAAATTCTCTACGAACTCCAAAGGGAAAAAATTAAAAATATATTTATCACCTCCTACATACCAGGTACTGTTCTTGGTGATATAGCTATATTTAGACATATCTATCTTGCATAAACGTGAGTTTATTTAACAAAATGTTTATGTTTTAAGCACCACTCACTGTTCTACATGCTTTATAAATATAAATTCATTTAATCTTCATAATATCTAGTGAAGTCTGTATATTCTTATCCCCATTTTAAATATGATGAAACCGAGGCACAGAGAGTAATTGCTCAAGGTCAACAACTACTAAATGATAAAGCTAGAATTTGAACCCAGGCAATCTTGCCGTAGACTCTACACTCTCATTGGATACTTTATAGCATAGACTTGGAGAAATTAAGGAACTTCATCAGTAGTCAAAACAGCTATTAATTGATAGAGCTAGATTCTGAATCCAGGCCGTTCCCTGACATATACTTTCCCTTTTTCTGTCTTTGCTTATGTGGTTGGTCCTATATAACGTTCTTTCCACTCCTTTAGCTGTTGAAAGCTCATCAGCATGCAGAGGCTCAATTCAAATGTCACATCTTCCAAGATGCCTTTCTTGATTGACCCAAGTGGAAACCTTTTCTTTTTTCCTTAGATTCCTAATGGAATGAAATTTTACCCTTTGGGAAACTTACTGATTACTCTCGTCTATGGTAGAAAGTTTATATACATTGTCATGTTTCTTATCAGTTTATAAGCCTCATAAAGGCAGAACTGTCGTTCACACTATTTTCTCTTCTAGTCATGGGCATCCTGCCGTTCATACAAATCTTGCAAATGCTTGGGAGTTTCATAATGGCGGGAACCAACTGTTTTTTTGTTTGTTTGTGGTGAGGAATAGTGGCCCTGAGCTAACATCTGTGACAGTCTTCCTCTATTTTGTATGTGGGTCATCGCCACAGCGTGGCTAGATGAGTGGTGTGGTTCTGAACCTGTGAACCCCAGGCCGCTGAAGCAGAGTGCCAGAACTTAACCACTACGCCACTGGGCTGGCCCTAGAAACCAACTGTTTAATAAATTCCACTACTAGGAATGTATAGCAAGGGTAAAATTTCCCAGTATTATTCTAAGATACTTTAAAAAATCAATGATGTTAAAATAAGTATTTAAACAGCAGCAGTAATAATACTGCCTTTACATTCACAGTCCTGGTGTAAATTGTTATAAATGTAATGTAAATATAAAATAGCTGAATTAGCTATTTATCGAAATTTTAAAAAGAACTGTCTCTGAGAGTTTGTTACTACGTATATCTTTTTTCTTAGCTTACAAAAAATGAATGCTAAAGAAAAAATGGCTTATTCTTTTTAGAGTTAGATTTCTCTGCTCATGTGTGTGTGTAAATTGGTACTCTGATCCATTTCTGAAGTATTAAGTCAGACTGAATAGCTGTGAACTATGCCGGTGTAATCATTGTGAAGGCTAGGATGGAGAAATTGTTTCTTTAGCATATGTAGTTGTAGCGTTAAAGGCCATATATATTTGTTACAAATTATAGGATGAAATAGAGCACTTACCATATTAGCAATTTTATAATCAGACCGTACCACTGTGTCATTTTTGTTTAATTAATATCGTAGTTGATATGACAGATAAAGTAAATATAGTAATCAGAACTGTGAATTTTAAGAATAAGATACACGTCGATTAATCTTAAAAGGTTTCATTTGGAGATAAGTGGATGGAATATTATAGACTTTTTGAAGATATATATACATTCATGCATCGCTTAATGATGAGGATATGTTCTGAGAAACGTGCTATTGGGCGATTTTGTCATTGTGTGAACATCGTAGAGTGTACTTACACAAACCTAGATGGTATTACCTACTACACACCTAGGCTGTATGATACATATCTTATGGGACCGTTGTTGTGAATGTGGTCCCTCGTTGACCGACACCTCATTTTGTGGCACATGACTGTGTTAGTGAGCTTTTGCTGTATAATAAACCACCTAATACTCGTGGCTTAGAAAAGCAAACATTTATGTCTCACAATTCTGTAGGTCACCTAGGTGGTTCTTCTACTTTGAGCTAGCCTGGCTGGTGTCTGCAGTTGGCTGGCAGCTTGGCTGGGCCACATGATCAAGGATGGCCTCACTCACATGTCAGGCAGTCATCATGGTGGCTGGTGTAGAGGCCTCAGCAGCAGATGGCGCATCTTTGCTCCATGTAGTCTTCTCATCCTCAGTAGGCTAGCCAGGGCTTCTTCATGTGATGCTCTAAGGGTTCCAAGTGCAGCAAGAGAGGGCAAACCCCGATGGGTCAGCACTTTTCGCGTGTCTGGTTTGCTGTTGTCCTGCTGTCAACCCAGAGTCAATGTGGGAAGGGACTACCAAAGGGTATGGATACAGGGAAGCAGGAACAAATAGGGGGTCATTACTGCGACAATCTACCAAGATATGGAATTTGTATGTACTATTTTGTCAGTGTCCCTAAATTCTGATTCAACCTTAGGTTAGCAACATGAGGTGATATAATAGAGAAGAACTGAGCAGGCTGTCAAAGCTACAGAGTTTTCAAAGAGACAGTTTATAGACCCTGGGTTTCCCTGAAATACTTAACAATCATTTGAAACCCCGTTCAACTTTTATTTTTTCAAACTTTGAGCTCTAAAAGTAGGGAGCCTTTAATCCTCACTCAGTAAATGTCCCAAATTGATCTTCAGCAAGCACTGCGCTAAAGGGAGAAGGGGTGTGATCATAATGGCCACAGCTGTTTATGGAGAGCTCCTCCGGGCTGATGCCGCCCGCCACCTCGGGGTTCTGACGCTGCCCCTTGATGTTGGCAGTAACCGGATTTTACAGGTGAGGATGGGGACTCACAGGCTAGCTAAGTTGCCTGAGGTCATGTAGCTGGTAGTAGGGACTACGCTTTGATCTCAGGTCTTTCTGACTCTACCGCTACAGTCCAAAGAAGAGTTTCCTCCCTAATGGGCTGATAATGTTTTTTTCCAGCATTGAAGGCCTTGAGTATTTTATGTCGTCCTCTGAAGAACCAGGAACCATGGTGAAACGTGAATTTGTTTTCTCTTTCTACGCGTTCCCTGCTCGACCACCTTCACTAGTTGGACCAAATAACCAGGTTTTAATCTGAAGATGATAAATAGCTCAGAATGGAAACTTTATTCCGGGTTCTCGATGTAATTTTTAAATATTTTGGAATAATTGATTGCTCCATGGTTTATACATGCCTCTTCTAAAGTTCCAAAATAAAATTCAGAATCCTGAGATATCCCAAAACATATATTTAAAATTTCATTAGAAAATAACCTTCATTTAAAAAACAAGCTGTGCTCCCCTTATATGCTTCCATATCTGTGTCTTCATCCTTCACAGAGTGTTGTATTTCCCCGGGGGGTCTGTCCCTCTCGTAAAATGTGAGCTCCCTGAATACAGGGCCCTGGTCTTTCCTCTCTGTATCCCCTGCACCTAGCCCCGGAACGGGAACATTCTAACTTTTGTTACATGATTTTATAACTGAATTCCATGCTTAGGGAGAAGTTCTTTTCTTCTCCCCTCCTTTTGGTGTATTTGGCCTCATTTTAGTCCTTTCTTTCTCCTTTCTAAATCATTTTTCCTCCTCTTTCATTCTGTCTCAGTTCTTCAGCTTTCCATTTCTCCCCATATCTCATTAGTAATTTTTATATTCTTACATGTTGAAATAATAGTATCTTGGATATATTAAGTTAAATAAAATATTAAAATTAATTTTGCCGTTTATTTTTACTTCTTTACTGTGACTACTAGAAAATTTTAAATTACATATGTAGCTGCTCTAGAGGGTTGATATCCAGGTTAATTCATTAATGCGAGTTCATAAAAACAGTCTTTTTTTTGTTTTTTTTTTAATTTCATGGATCTGTTGGACTAAAGAACCCTTCGATCACCACCCTCCACTTGCCTGTCCCTCCTCCCCACCATCACCACCCTCCACTTGCCTGTCCCTCCTCCCCACCATCACCACCCTCCACTTGCCTGTCCCTCCTCCCCACCATCACCACCCTCCACTTGCCTGTCCCTCCTCCCCACCATCACCACCCTCCACTTGCCTGTCCCTCCTCCCCACCATCACCACCCTCCACTTGCCTGTCCCTCCTCCCCACCATCACCACCCTCCACTTGCCTATCCCTCCTCCCCCACCATCAAAAATTCATGGCAACAAATGGGAAGAATTTACCTTGCTTTTAATGATGCACATAGATTTTTCTCTAAGTCTTAAGTATGCCTGGAACAGAAGTACAGTTGACTCTTAAATTATTTTCGCTAATAAAAATGAAACAACAGAGTGACTAATGTAATTGGAGGATACACTATTTTCTTTGGAATGTTTTGGTTCTTGCATTTTGAAACAGGTATGGCTGCTGTTGAAAGAAACAGTGGAGTCATACTCAGCATATTTGACACATGAGGAACTGGAAGACTGCTCAGTGTCCCCTGCCTTCAGTATAATAGATGTAGGATCCACTATCTTGTTCCTCTCTGATGCAAAATCTGGTGCATAAATAAACTTGGCATATTTGCTTTTTCTTACTGTCTGGTTTAGGAAAGAAAGAATGTTTTGGCTTAGAAACTCCTCTACTGAACTATGACATAATAGGATAAGGATAATTGTGTCAAAAATAGCCTCACAGTGTCTTCTTTTGGCATTAAGAATTGAAGAGTAAGTTTGCTGTGGATCAGAGGGAATTAATTACATTAATCAGAGGTCAGCTATCTTTGATAAGTGTAACTTCTTCCTTTTGGCTCTGAGTGGGATGCCCACCTCCAGTGACTGGGTTGGGGTGGTGGTGAGTGTGCGCCAGCTACCACCTTGTGGAGGTGGAGCAAGTGCTGGCTACAGCTGCCAGTTGGGCAGTGGGGGTGGAATCCCAGACTAGCAACCAGCAGTTTTTGTAAACAACCGGGGGGGCGGGGCGGGGCGGGGAAGGCATTGTGCTTGTGGTTACCAGCTCATGCCAATGAAAATCAACCCATTTGCCATTCTGGGTATGGGTGCCACGGGTGGACAATCTTCCTAAGGACATGATCATATCTTAAGGATCCATGGTTACAGGATACCTGCCTGCAATAGAGAGTCAAAGAGTAAATCCCTGAGTAAATTTGGGAGTTGAGTAGAATAAATCTCTTGAAGTCTAAATTGACAAACGACATTTTTAAATTAGGAAAACAAACAGCACTGAAAAGATCTATAGGATTATAGCTAAATGGTTAATAATGGAAGGCATGTCATAGAGAGGGTTGGAGGGGATGGAGTAATTCAGTGTGGATTCAGAGAGAAGCCTTGGACAGGTCATTGAATTTCCCCGTTTACCCATCTGTTTAAAAAAAATGGAAAAACGATTAACTCCCAGAGATGTTTGGAGGTTTAATTGATTTTTTTTTTCTTTTTTCACTGAGGAAGATTCGCCCTGAGCTAACATCTGTGCCAGTCTTCCTCTATTTTGTATGTGGGACACTGCCACAGCATGGCTGCCAATGAGTGGTGTAGGTCCGCGGCCAGGAACTGAACCTGGGCTGCCGAAGCAGAGCATGCTGAACTTAATCACTAGGCCATGGGGCTGGCCCTGATTGATGTTTTGATATCTTTCATAAAGCATCCAGTAAGAGCAAAAGATGTCATCAGAACTTAAATGTCTAGGGGCCAGCCCCGTGGCCAAGCAGTTAAGTGCGCGTGCTCCACTGTGGCGGCCCGGGGTTCGCTGGTTCAGATCCCGGGTGCGCACTGACGCACTGCTTGTCAGGCCATGCTGTGGCAGGCGTCTCATGTGGAATGGAGAAAGATGGGCATGGATGTTAGCCCAGGGCCAGTCTTACTCAGCAAAAAGAGGAGGATTGGCAGATGTTAGCTCAGGGCCGATCTTCCTCCCCCCCCAAAAAAAAAGAACTTAAACGTCTAAAACAAACTAGTCTGAACCATCTTGAGTAGATATTAAGCAGTTCTGTGTCTTTGATGTACATTGTATTTATTAAGGGAGTTTCTATTTTTTAAGCAAAGTTCCATGTTACTTGTAATTTTTTAAAAAATACCACCTGTATACTTGGGGTCTTTAACTTGAGCTTCAACATGCTTTATAGATGGTCAGTAACCTATAGAGGACCACTTACCAGTTCCAGCCAGCCAGGCAGTTAAATGCACTTCAAAATGC
Organism: Diceros bicornis minor; assembly: GCF_020826845.1. NCBI lineage: Eukaryota > Metazoa > Chordata > Mammalia > Perissodactyla > Rhinocerotidae > Diceros > Diceros bicornis. Next base: position 39,551,602 of record NC_080768.1, on the reverse strand, counting down.
TTTTTGCCAAGGATGATGCCTTTTGCAAATATTTGAGATGTTCGTTCTCGGTTGTAATTTATTAGTGAACCTATGTCCTCATGGCAACTCTTTGGGAGGTGCAGAAGACAAAGCCAGAAAGCAAGTAAACAAAATTAGTTCATTATATATCAAGAAAAAAGCTTTCATTTAAGGCTACTTGTTGATAGACTTATTGGTATGTGTATTTGATGCCTATTTAGTTTCACATAGTCTCGCATCTACTCATACTGTTTAAATAATCTGATGGTGTCCTTTCACTTGGCTTTTCCTTGTGAAGAGCATACAGCACTGCCACCTTGTTGCCAAAGTTTTGTCTGATTTGAAAGCTTAAAAATCAAGTGAATGCCTGTTGTGAAAAAGAGCTTACTCTTTCTCTTTGTCAGTACTTGCAAAAACAACTTAAAAGAAGTTAGTATTATTGGACTGAAGTCAATAATTAGCATAATCATGATGCTATGTATTGTTCACAGAGCACGCCCCTTGGCCAGATTTCCCATTAAGAGGACACCAACGTTGTCCTAGTGAATAAATCCCGGCACACATGATGCATAGCAGCGAGTTCCTGCCTGCTGCGCCGGGGCAGTTAATTTTAGCCAGGATTTGTTCTATGAGTTGTAAAACTGTTTACCCAAGTAGAAGTTAGTAAGCTGAAATGTGACTTCTCGGCCTAGTGTGATGGGATATCTATTTTAGACTTCAGATTGTGTTTATGATCCGGAGAGCAGTCTTCTGAAGAATTGCTGCTCAGATTTCCTTTGAAAGTACTTGTAAGTACTGGGTGAACTTTTAAGATTTCTCTTTGTTCTTTTCTTCTTAAATCTTCCTAACATTGCCATCATAGTAATTTTTTATCTCTTAGGAAAACTGGAAACTTTGGAGTGGGTACTTTAGAGGATCCTAAGGATGGTGGCAAAAGGTTTTTCTTTAAATGTGTCTTACTGCAAGAAACCTGCCTTATTCAATTTTCCCAAGAGAAAGTATTTCATTCTTACTATTTTTGTCTTTGCAAAAGCAGTCTGTAGATTATTACTTATTTTATCTGTTAAAATATTTGATTAATGGAAATAGTTGTATCATTGAGCTTTATTTTCTATAGTAATCTAATTCTTATTAGAAAATAACGTTGAAAGCGGCTTCCTGTTATAACATACCCACCCTGAGCTACAAGTTTATGCTCCAGAAATAATGTGTCAAGTGTAATTTTGTAAAATGTATAGATGGACAGTTTTTATTTTTTTAAGGAGGATTTTGTTCTTCTAAGGAGGATTTTATTTTGCTTAAAAATGGACGCATGTACTCCTAAAGAGAAGCACTTAAAAAAATAAAATAAATTTAGGAGGAAGGCTTTAGAAAGTAATTGAAAGCATCCTCTGGAAGATTGAGTTAGTTGTCAAAGTTAACCAAAGGCCATGAAATTCTCTAATTTTAACTACTCTTAACAAGTCATTGCCAACTTAAATTTGGACTGAAGAAAACTAAGGATTTTAATATTGAATATTTTAAATTAAATCTGAATCACCCTGCCTAAAGTATTTTAATTCAGAGTACACTGACTTCATGCCAAACAACTTGCTATAACACAGAACCAGGCAGGAATTTCTTTATCAATTAACGCATAAATTATATCCCCTCCAGAAATGTTGATTTTAATGAAACAGTTCTAATAGGTGGTGTAGTAGCTGCTTGCCAGGCATCCACATATCTATTCTCTCTATGAGCAAGGAGAGAAGCATGCCCTCAAGTGCCATTTTCCCATTTTGAAAAGCTTTATTTAAAGACTTCTTTGTTATTATGCATTGTCTGATTTTAAATCCAAATGACCTAAGGTGTCAACAATGAAAGGAAATGTTTCAGTGGTACATTTAGTAGGAAAAGAATGTAAGAAGGGAAAATAGAACTGAGTTCTTAGGCTATTTTTAGAAAGAAACTTTTTTTTAAACTTAAGTTTTTTATTGAGCAGAAGAGAAATTTGCAGTCCAGATTAACTGTAATTGTAACAGACAAGTCAGTAATGTTATCCTCAGTGGTAAAAGGGACTTTGTTTCAGTATGTGCTTTATAATATATACTTTTATCCAAAGAAAGTAACCTTTCTTATTCTTACTTTTAATTGTTCATAAGGCACCATCAGAATCTCAGTGGAGTGTTTTTAAAGGTATAGTGTAGTTAGATATTAGATAGTTTTCAAGCTGTTATTCATAAATCAATTGTAGTTTAGTCTTGCAAAAAAGAAAAGCTGTTTAAAATGTATCCATTTTTCAATTTAACAGAAAGAAGTTTCCATAGGTGTTTTTATTACTAGGAAGCATGTGTTCCTTTAGGAGGAATTGCTAAAATGCTCATAAACACTTTCAGAGTGTTTGTTCTAATGATTTATGTGCTGTGAGAGAGTGATACAGGTGAATGAAAGAGGAGATCGTTTTGATTATGTGTCAGTGTCGGAATTTCTCATGCTCGCTGGTGCCGTGGTTCTCTTCACTGCTTCTTGCCCTGTGTGCCTGATGAAGTGATACCGGTCATGGCTCCCTCCTGAGTAGAGGCTCTCTTGACTAGTCATGACCTTGGGCATGACAGATCACAATGAGCTCAGCTCAGAGTCGCACAGTGGGGGTCCAGATGCCGAGAAACATAGGCAGCTCTGTGGCCTGTAGCCCAGGGCTCCATCCACGTGCTGTGCACACCTGCACCTTCAGTCGCCATCGCCTTTACCTGCAGGTAACTTTCGGCCTATCTGTCCTCCAGTCCCGTTGAAGCCACTCTCACTGGTGGCCCACCCTCTCATCTTAGTCTTCTACCTCTTACAGTAGTTAGAGACCCAGAGCTCCTGGCTGCACTAGATGTATTTTACTGTGACTTTACTCCTCGAGAATAGCCTTCTGCCCTGAAGCTTTGAGGGATTTTTCAGGGAAACAGAAAGGAATCTTTTCTCTGGGTCCTGTTCATCCACATGAGGTTTTTAATAGGTAACTTGTCTGCCTGGCTATATGGGAACTACATTATCCAACAGCTTACCTTTTGGTTTGGAGCTGAATGCAGGTGCTCAGTGATACATCCCTAGAATGTTCTCTTTCAAAAGGAAATGTTATGGGAATAGGCTTTGTTATATTGAGTTTCAACCATTTTATCTAAAATGAGCAGTGAGCAGAGGGACACCTTCAGCTTTGCCTGTCTCGTCCGCAAGTGTATGGTGATAGGATCCGACTCTCGGCAGGAATGTGGATTTCTCCGGGAAATACTGGGACTGCTGTTATTATCTAGCATGTGTTAAGCATCCCCAGAGCACATACGATGCACAAAGAAAGCATAGTTCCTACTCTCAAAGAACTCACGTGCTGAATTAGGCAGTACACAGAGACTGGGCCCCCAACATACACACTGAGTAAACTGGCAGAAAAAAGAATATGAACACAAAGAAAAGGAAAACAGAAAGGAGTTGGGTGGGTCGAGGGCAGCTCATGGGTTAGCTTTCAGTTCATTTGGTCTTTTGCCAAATGGATTAGGAGAGACTGCAGTGCCACCAGGGTGCTGCTTCCCCCTCTCTTCTAGCAGCTGGGGAAGTGATGGAGACGAGTGCAAGACCGACCCCAGAAGCCTTATCCTTAATTCCACTTCTCTGTTACAGTTCCCCCACAAAGGGAAGGAGATTCGGTAGTTTCACCTGCACCTGGAACTACTGTTATTCTCTACAGGAGGTAAACTTGGTATCTCATCAAGTCCAATAAATTTAAGAAGCATCTGTCTGCATATAATGATATTTGGATAGAAATCTGAATTTGGGTTCCAGATTTTCTCTCCCCTCCAAACTGATATGCAGTTGAACAAGTTGCTTAACCCTACACTGGTTTAGGATGTTGAGTCACTGTTAAATTAGTTAGAGAAGTCTTTGAGCTTCTCAGAAGAAAGGCCTTGGGAAGGTCAGCTAGGCATTACTGCAGCTCATAAAGGAGTCAGAAGAGCATGATTCACAAGGGAACTAATAAGGCAGGTTTGGGTATTGGAGATTAATAGGAGGATGCTGTATGAATTGTGAGTCATTTTTCCCTTTATACTCAACCTCATCCAGTCTGACTAAGGTTCTGGGGCTAGTTCATGGCTCCACAACTGAGAGAGACTTGGAGAGGGCTCAACAGAGAACCTCAAAAAATGATTAAAGGGTTGAAAAGTGATACCTATAATAAGATGTTAGGGAACTTCTATTATTTAGTCTGGAGGGAGAAAAAATGACGAGGACTCTTGAACTGTTATTTAAGTATATGTATGCCTCAGTACCAAGGAGTGATGACCGACTAGTATCTATTTCCATTGAAAATATAAGGGTTCAGTCCAGCAAGGGTTAGGTTAGAACCGTGGTCCTCACAGTGTGGTCTCGGTACCCTCAAGCATCAGCACCACCTGGGAACTTGTGAGAAATGCACATTCTCAGGCCCCACCTAAGACCTATTGATTCAGAAACTGTGGAGGTGGGGTCCAGCAATCTATGTTTTAACAGGCCCCCCAAAAGATTCTAATGCACATGAAAGTTTGAGGACCACTAGAGGAGATATAAAGAAGAAGGGTATTATAAAATGGAGAATTTGGATACTAGAAAAATGTAAACTTTTTTCCTGAAGTCATCTAAAAATAGGTTTATATTTGTTTGCGATGTTTTCAATATTCTCTCTGAAATCAGGAGATAAATGACCTCTCCAAGTCCCTTCCAGCCCTGACTTTGCTCTGGATTTCTTCTGTCCCTTAGGAAGATTAATAATTAACCAGGAAAATTTTGCAATTACTTTCCTGAACTCCGTAGTTAAGACAATGCCCGTGTACAAATGAGGATCAGATAGTAATGTTGATCAAATAGAATCAAGTAGTAATGTTGTGTTATCAGATATATCCTACTTTAATTCATCACAATGTTATTAAATAGACTCTCTCCTCCCCATGTGACTTTTTACAGCCACCTGAAGGGAAATTTGGGCAGAGGTCAAAGTGAGGAGGCCCTCGATGTTAGCCTGTGATCATTTCACGGACTGCTGGCTGGATCAGTTGCTCTCTTCACGAAGCCCATTTCAGAAGACAGGTGGCTGTAGGGAAAGTTCGACTCTACCCCATTTTCCCAACTCAGTCACTTCCACAGGAGGAGAAATCGGTCAGTGAGCTGTTGTACCACCTGCAGGAATGCCATTCCCCATCCCTGCCATGGGGAATTCCATCTGACATCCTGGCAGTAGGGGCAAAGTGGGAGGACCTACAGAGGACGCAAGTCCAGGATCATGTGCTATCAGCTCAGTGGGTCTCCAGTCGAGGTGGAGGATGGTGACCTATTTCATCTTGACGTTTCTGTATCTGCAGCAAATAGGCAATGATACACATCATGGGCACTTAATAGAAATAAATGGTTAATTATCCAGTTGAAATGTCCAAGGTCACAGGTGTCCTGCCCTCTCCCACGCACTTAGTTAACTAGAGTCAGGAAGTTGGCAATGCTTGCCCTTCCCAGTCCGAATAGTTACTGCTAAGAGTCCCTGTACTCACCCCTCTTTTTGCGCATAAAAGAAATGCATCTTGATTTAGTTACGTCATTGCTTTTGTATATTTTTCCTTTGTGCCTTGGCTTGATGGAATTGTCTTGGGTTGAAAACACCAACTACTGAGGGTGTCTATTTGTTATACTTTGTACAGCGTTTAGTACAATAAAAGCTCTTTGTGATCTTAATGAAGAAAGGTTCTCTGAGGACGTGTGTTGCCATTGCTGCTTAAAAAGTGTCACACAAGCGGCACACTGCCATCTCCAGGGACGACATGCTCTCCTGTGGCCAGGGCGGTGTGGCTCTGTTATTTTAGCACTGAAAAATGCCGTAGATAGAATCCTTGGCTTTTCTAGTTGTGGTTAATTACAGATTTGCAGAGTGTTAAAAACTCCTTGAAGTGCGAAAAGATAAGGGAGGGCGGTTTGGCTCAGACTCTAGTTCTGCCTCGTCCTGGGAGCCAGAGGGATGAGGTGGCAAGTGCTTATACTGATGTTGTTACGCAGTCTTTGGACCTCGTTATGTTTGAAAAAACTGACCTCTCGAACATTAAGCGCATTAAACAGTGCAGACGCTGTTGTTTTCTATGTCTGTGTCTGTTTACAGAGTATGTGAGGCCCAGTGAGTGTGGTGGTTGCACACTGATAAGGTAGACGTGTCTCTCCATCCAGGGGCAGAGAGAGCTGATTTTTAACACCCTGAATTAGTCTCTGAGTGTAAAATATTTTCTTTAAAACCTGTGCACTCTCAATAACTATAAATCCAATAGGGAAAATTCGAAATGGCTGGTTGACCTGGTTCTTAACGATAGAAGGCAAAAGGCTATTTTCATTTCTATACAAAGAGAAATTACTAAATAGCCATTCTTTTTGGTATTTCACCCTGGCAAAAATAATTTTGTTTCTAAAATCAATCTTATGTCTAGCCACCTATGTATCATTAAAAATGAAAGTGGTTAAGTGGTTTGGGATAAATGTTGTCTCATTATAGTTGTTCAGTCAAAAAAATTAAACTTGAAGAGAAAGGAGGAAAAAAACTTTGCTTATTATTAGATTACACAAGAATAACTGACCTAATAATTAGTAAAATATGCCCAGAAACAACCCAATAAAGTATTAGTTAAATAATTTATGGTGTTGCCTTATATAGAATGCAACACTGTACAGCCACTTAAAATGATGACATTAGATCTACAGTGAGTAAAACTAGCAGGTTACAAAATACAGATGTATGACCCCATTTTTTTTAATGGCTTAATGGCTTGAATTCCTTTTTTAAAAGGAAGGCACAGATATTTACATGAAAAAAGAATGCTATGTACCAAATGTAAACAATGGTTATCTCAAGGAGATGAGCTGACATGTGATGTTTTTCTCCTTACTTTTTGGTTTACCTGTATTTTAGATTTTTTTTTCTTCTTTGAGCATACATTACTTATGCAATAATGAAAAACTTTCTTTTTAAAAAAAGAACTGTTTTAATTCATTTTTATTTTTGACTTTTATATTTTATTTAATTTGGCAGTGGCCTCTTAATGACTTACATAAGTAATGCTTACCCGAGCAGATAAAACTAGTACACCAAAATGTACACAAAAACAATGGTTATTTTGCATTGGTGGGCTAGGAGCATTTTTCCTCATTTTGCTTTCTACTTTTCTGTATTTACCAAATATTTTATACAAGTGCATATTTTTAAAATGGAAAAATTTGACTTGATCTTGGCTCTTGGGAAGAGACCCACACAAACTGATATGTAGCAGTTATTGGTAAAGGTTAATTCTGTTAATTCTGCAGTATAAAAGGTCATCAGCAAGGGTTTGCTTTCACTACTTACTGCTCTGGATGTTCAGTGAACTCTAATATGATCTCAAGTTGGCCAAGACCTCAGATTCAGTATTATTTGGAGATCAAAGGGAGCAAAGGGGAATCCAGCATATTTTTAAGTCATTAAAAAAATACTTCTGGTGTTAGGATTATCCATTTAAATTTTGTAAGGGACCAACCATCATTCTAGATCTTAGATGTCAAGTAGTGAATGATGGAACCATGTGCCGTAGACCTCAGATAATATTTTGAGTGACAGTGATGAGGGATGATGGAAAGAATAAGTCACCTAGTATTTCCAAAGCACTTATCTTTGTAGTATCAAAGTGTATCTCACCAGTGTTTACTAAAAGTGGTAGCACTTAAGAGAGTACTGACTCCCTCAATTATTTTTGCCAAATGCTGCTAGGGTGTCCTTGTGGTCTTAATCAGAAGGGTATTTTGGGTAACTGTTTTGGTACTTGTGGCCATTGATTTAAGAAAATCTTGAGCAAAAACAGTAAGCCTTCCTTTCAACCCACTTTATATGGTGACACATGAGAATAAATACTTTTGATGGTTATTTAAAGGGTCTCTCTTTGAAGTATGTTTGCAAGCCTGGGCCTAAATATATGGAATCTGGTACTGGGTTTACCTGGGGACAGAGGTTTTGATTGAGACTGAATTGAATCCACTTTCAACGAGACTGGTACCTTAAACTTAATTTAAAGCCAAAGTGCCTTGAGCAACCAAAGGAATCTAGTGTCATGTGCTACCATGTTTTGGCCTGGCTTTTGGTTCAGAACCTTTGTTACTCATAGAAGAGTGTTTCCTGGAACACTTGGAACTCAGAAAGCTGGTTTATCAAGTTTTCTTCTTACCATTTTTCATCCTTACAAGGAGCGCTCTTCTTTTCACCCTCTCCTTTCTTTCTTTATCATCTTGTTTCTTTCTCTTGCAGTTATGTATTAGGAATAATCATGTAATTCCGCTGTGCACTGTTGCCTCCTCAAGGAAGTAAAGACACATCCCACGTGTCTTTTTCTCTGGGCTGGGGAGGGAGAAAGAGATGTGGGTGAACAATTTAACCTGAATAGTCAGATATTCCGTGGATAGAGTACTATCCCCAGTGAGAACTGTGGTAGCCGAATTGGCATGTCCTAGCTGCCAAGCGATTTCAACTCAGGTGAGTCACAGAGCTCTCCTGCACACAGCGTGAGCACGGAGATGTGACGACCACCTGCCGTGTCAAGATGGAATAAACAGGCAGTTCCGCTTTGATTCCTAGAATGCTTTGTAAGTTGAGTGGTTCAAAGGAAGAAAGAGAACATCTTTTTAAAAGGGATAGAGCAGATAAAAATATTTCCTGACACTATAGACTAAGTTAGAAAATGTCGGAAAACTGTCTGGTGGCCGTCAAGGGAAAGGGTGGCTTTGTAGGAGCAAGAGGAGAATGGATCTCAGCTCTAAGATGTGGACTGAGTTGATTTTCTTCCTTTTTGTTTCTTGTTTCATTCCTTTTTTATTTTGTTTGTAGAAACAAAAGCAAAGTAAGCGGCTATGAATGCACTCAACTCAGTGGGGTGGTTGGGAGTTATAAATGAGCTCATCTGTTATTAGAAAGGTTTTAAACAGAAAGAGTGACTGCTTTAGACTTGACTTGAAATTAAAGTGGCGGCTGGAGCAGGAAGAGAGAATCGCAGGGAAGGTCTGTCACTTTCTGCCTCAGCTGCTGTGCCGAGTTAGGTATCCCTAGGGACTGCGAGGGTAGGGCGTCCAGCTGCGCACCCCTTTCTGTCAGGCTGATTTTTGCCATCTCTACTTTTGTTTACATTTGTTTGGTTTTTCCGTGATCTTGAAGTCATACTGTCTTCAGGCTCTGTGAATAATTACGTAAATCCAGAATTTTTCCTTGAAGAAAAATGACTTGAATCCTAATCCAGAAGAAACTTCTTTTGATCAGGTATAAAATCTTGACATTATGATGCTAACTGTTAATATTAGAATGATGCATTTTTTTAATGTTTAATTTTTATTGTGTTCTGAGAGGAAATGACCCTCAGTAGGAAATAGTATGAGAAAGATTTTGTTTTCCATCTCCTCATTAAATAGTAAGTAGTGAACTTCTGAGAACTCAAGTGATCAAATTGGATCCAACTATGTAAGAGCAATACAGGTGTAGAAGTATCTTTTTTTAAAAGGCAGATCGTGGTCACTTTTAAAAAAATTTGCATAAGGTAAAATTCACTTTTTCTGGTGAAACTGTAGTTCTGTGAGTTTTTACATATGCTCAGGGTTTTATGACCACCAGCACAGACAGGATACATAATAATTCCAACTCCCCAAAGATTACCCTTGTGCTGCCCGTTTATGTTCAGACTTTCCCTCCATCCCTTACTCCCTGAACTGGGAAAGTTGTCTCCAAGCCCCACACACATCCATGTAAAGAGTGGAAATCTAACTGGCAGGGGGCTTCAGCACAGCCACTTTGACAGTAAGTGGCTTCTGCTGCCCCATGGGTGATCCTTAGCAAGCCAGACTAAAATATAGAAACACGGGGAAAAATCTGAGCAGGGATGTCAACAGCTGCTCACTGGGGGGGGAAGTGGGGGAAGTGACTTCACAGAATTAGTGTAGCCAAATAAACAAACAACCAAATAGCAACAAACTCTGGGGGGTGGGGGTATCAGTAGCCAGTGTTACTACAATATATTATCTAGAATGTTAAGTTTTCCACAAAAAATTATGAGAGGTATAAAGAAACTGGAAATTGTGACACAGACACAGGAGAAATAAAGCAGACCGTAGAGATTGCTTTTGAGGGGCCCATATATTGAACTCAGCAGACAAAGACTTCAAAGCAGCTATTATAAACATGTTCAAAGACTAAAGGAAACCATTCTTACAGAATTAAAGGAAAGTATGGTGGCATTGACTCATCAAATAGGGACTGTCCTTAAAGAGACAGAAATGATAAAAAAGAACCAAATACAGACCTGACACCAAAAGCACAAACAACACAAGTAAAAATAGATAAATTGGACTACATCAAAATTAAAAGCTTCTGCACATCAAAGGGTGTAATTAATAGAGTGAAAAGGCAACCTACAGAATGGGAGAAAATATTTGCAAATCATATATCTGATAAGGGGTTAGTATCCAGAATATCTAAAGAACTCAACAGCACAAAAACAAACAACCCGATAAAAAATGGGCAAAGAACTTGAATAGATATTTCTCTAAAGAAGAATACAAATGGCCAACAAGCACATGAAGAGATGCTCAACATCACTAATCATTAGGGAAATGCAAGTCAAAACCATAATGAGATATGACCTCACGTTCATTAGGATGGCTACTAGTAAAAAACAAAACAAAACAGAAAATAACAAGTGTTGACAAAGATGTAGAGAAATTGGAACCTTTGTGCACCGTTGGTGGGAACATAAAATGGTGTAGCCAATAAGGAAAACAGTATGGTGGTTTCTCAAAAAAATTAAAAACAGAATTACCATATGACCCAGCAATTCCACTTCTGGATATATACCCAAAAGAATTGAAAGCAGGGACTTGAAGAGATATTTGTACTCTCATTTTAATAGTGTTATTCACGATAGCCAGTAAGTGGAAGCAACCCAAATGTCTATCGATGGATGAATAGACGAACAAAATGTGGTATATGATACAATGGAATATTATTCAGCTTTAAAAGGAAGGAAATTCTGACACATGCTATAACATGGATGAACTTTGAAGACATTATGCTAAATGAAATAAGACAGTCACAGGGGCCAGCCCCGTGGCCTAGTGGTTAAGTTCGGTGCACTCCGCTTCTGCAGCCCAGGTTCGGTTACCAGGTGCAGACCTACACCACTCGTCAGTGGCCATGCTATGGCAGTGACCCACATACAAAATGGAGGAAGGTGGGCACAGATGTTAACTCAGGGCTAATCTTCCTCAAGCAAAAACAGGAAGATTGGCAACAGATGTTAGCTCAGGGCCAATCTTCCTCAGCAAAAAAAAAAAAAAAGTCACAAAAAGACAACTAGAGTATGATCTTACTCATATATTGTACCTAGAGCAGTCAAATTCATAGAGACAGAAAGTAAAATGGTGGTTTCCAGGGATTGGGGTGAGGTGGAATGGGAAATTATTGTTTAGTGAGTGGATTTTCAGTTTTGTAGAATGAAGAGTTCTGTAGATGGATAGTGATGGTTTGTAGTTAATGTGACTATATTTAATGCCACTGAACTGTACTCTTAAAAATGGTTAAATGGTAAATTTTATGTTTATTTTATTACAACTAAAAATTAAAAAAAAAAAAAAACAAATGGAAATTCTGGAGTTTAAAAGCATAATAACAAAATGAAAACTCACTGGAGGGTCCCAACAATAGATCTGAGTTGTCAGAAGGAAGAATCGATGAACTTGAAGATAGAGCAGTAGGATTGTGCAGTCTGAAGAACAGGAAGAAAAAATAATGAAGAAAAATGAACAGAACCTCAGAAAAAACCTCAGGCCACCATTAAGTGTACTGGCGGTAGTAGCAGAAGTAGAAGAGAGAGAGAAAGGGGCAGAAAAAAATATTCAAAGAAGTTAATGGGTGACAACTTCTCAAATTTGATTAAAAACACTAATCTACATCCAAGATGCTTGGCAAACTTTAATTAGGATAAACACAAAGAGATCCACACCCAGACATATTATAGTTAAAATTTTGACAGACAAAGAGAAAATCTGGAAAGCAGCAAGAGAGAAGTGACTCATCAAGTATGAGGGAACCCCAATAAGATTAACAGCTGACTTCTTGTCAGAAACAGTGGAGGCCAGAAGGCAATGGGATGACGTATTCAAGTGCTGAAAGAATCCTATATCCTGCAAAGCTGTCTTTCAAAAATGAAGACAAGATAAAAACATTCCCAAGTAATAAAAACTGAGAAAATCCATTGTTAGCAGATCTGCCTTACAAGAAATACTAGAAGAAGTTCATTAGGCTGAAAGGAAGTGATACGAGACAGTAATTTGAATACAGACACACAGACACGCACACACACACGAGCTCCAGTAAGGGTAGTTAAGTAGGTAATGATAAAAGAGTGTAATTACATATTTCTTCTTCTTTCTTAACTGATTTCAAACATCACTAAAGAGCAGCTTATATCTTGTTGCTTTCTAGTTATTATAAGAAAGCTCTTTGTATTTGCATCCAAGCATCCTCCCTTGCTCCAAGTTTTCTAAAGGGAAAACTGAGGCCAAGAGAATGAGTGACTTGCCCAAGAAAGTTTATCTTAATCATCCATAAGGAATTAAGTGCCAGGAGCACTCTCAGAATTAGGAGATAATTTTCGAAAAAATCTTATAAACAGTCTTATCTCTCTCATATTTTTTAACTTCTATTTCCATGGTTCTTTGAAGGTGATCTCAAGCAAGCGCTTATGGTTTCTTGGTTTAGTAAAAATTTTAATTTCAGAAGTCTCAGTGGAAGATATGAAGAACTACTAAATTCTGACCTGGCTTACCAATCAGATGAACAGTTTTGTGGACTATTGCCTTGTTTAGACTGTTTATACTGCTAATTTTGGAAGTTATTGATGGACTTGAATCAAGTTTGCAGACTTCTGACAAAGCACTTCAGAGATTTGAACAGATTTGCGTACGTTACGGAGAGGAAAAGTCTGACTAAATTAATTAATAATTATTTGTTCCCTCTTGCTTTTTCTGCTGCCTACAAACTATTGCTTAAGAACCTCTGGAAGAGGAAGAACCTCTGGAAGAAATATGGGGCTATAAGTTGAGCACGGAAAATAGTTAAGATAATAATCTTCATCTATCAACTCTTCTATTTATATTAATGTTCCATTAATAGAATATGTAGAATCAATGTTTTTATAAGTATCATTCATATTTTTATTGAGCTTCCACTATAATCAGAACAAAATTAGCAAATAAATATGTGAGAACCAAGATATCTATTTACATACATAGTTCCATTTTAAACTGTGGCTGGAGGGAAAGTATTTCCCTAATATAGCTCTTGGAACTTAGCCAAACAGTTCCACACTTCAGGGCACAGAATTGGAACAGGACTCCTCGGTTTGCCATTCGACAGAGGTGATGTTAAGTGATTTGCTCGTGAAAACTAATCTATTTTGGTTGTGAGTGAAGAAAAAACAATTACCTGGAATATTAAGGGAAATCCATCTATAGTGCACATAGAAAGAGAAAAATGTTTAGAAGCCATTTCTATTTTCGAGTGGGAATAAATGTATAAAGGTCAGCTTTTCTTGTCCCTTGCTTTCAAGCCGTGTGGTACCCAAAACACTCTAGCAAGGTGGTAATAATCTTTGTAAAAAAATTTCTGTGCAGGTGATCCCACGTTTCCAGTGGGAGCTCATTTCAGTGTGCGACGACCCATTCAGTTATAAATCCGAGTGTGGTCGTTCTTAATACGATGAAAGACTGCTATGTCTTCAAATTAGATAAAAAGTGGCTTATGTATTTCCTTATAGTAACATTTTCATGGAATTACTGAATTGTAAATTTAAAATGGAAACAATAGATAAAAACTTTCTTAGAATCCCCCGTCACCGTCATTCAGATTCCACCAGAACATCTCTGAGGAAAGGGCACTTATACCTCCTGAGATAGCGTTTCAGTTTTTAAAAACTATTTTTCATCTAAGTCATGTAGGACCTTCTAAATCTTCTCTTCTTCAGGCCAAGTCATCCTAACTCCTTTAGCTTTATCTCATTTTAATTATTTTTGCTGTTTATTTCTTTATCCTTTTAAAAGTACATTTTCTTAATAGATTTATATAATGCCTTCCCAGAGAGCAAAAGGCTGTGTGGAAAACATCTAAATAACACAAATCCTTTATGAACCAACAGGAAATTTAAATGTCAGAATGACAAAAATGCAAGAGGGAGAGTGAGTATAGCAGGGATGAGTCCTGGAGAAGAAAAGGGGTACAGAAGGGCTGAGCCCACAGGGTCTGCAGTGGAAGCTTGAGATGGAGGCCCCAAACAAGTTTGTTCATGTTTCATAAATTCGTGAAGACCGTTGATTGCACTGGTCAAGAAAGGGTCAGGAATTTCCACTCCCTCTCCCCACAGCACAATCCTGTGGTTCATAGTTCCAGGCTAAACCGCCTCTTCTTGGTCCTGTGGTCTCTGGTTGGTGCAGAATAACAGAGTTGGACAGGACTTGAAGTATCATCTGATCTTGAAGATTTCCAAGGATGAAGGCTCTGCAGCATTCCTAGTAATCCATTCTCTGTATCACCCTCTTCTCTTTTGCCATTGCCTCTGCCTTCCATCCCCAGCTTAGGCCAGGACCCCAAGGAATCTCAACTCCCAAAATAGGAGCTATTATCATTAAGAAGGCCTGACAAATGTCAAGCAGGGGCATCACTTGCTAGTGTCTTTACATTCCTTTCATTTGAGTACCTCCTACATAGTAAGTAGATAATGCATTTAGGGAACCATTATCTAACTTACACTTTCAGTTATGATAGTCACATCTTCAAAATGACCAAGATTGGACTAGATGACTTCTAAGTCCCTTCAAACTCTAATGTTCTATGATTCTCTAATTCTGTGACCCAAAATAGAAATAAAAGAGTAATCATAGGTTGTTTCAGTAAAAAAGGCCTGCAAAGTACTTGGCACCACCAGGACATTTTCTTATTCTTTGGGTAAAGTTCAGTCCTGATGGCCACCCCTCAAGAAAAGCATAAGGAAGATGAAGGAAGAATCCTAAAGGAAGACCAAGTGACTGAGGATGGACCTTTAGAATCCTGCAAATGGGAATAGAATAGAAGGCTCTAAAAGGCTCCTGCAGAGACCCTTCACCAAATGCTCAGATACCAGAACAAAGGGATATGCTTGAAAGTGAAAAACAAAGATAAGATAAATAAAAAGAACAGAAGATGTATTTTACGTCTTAAATTGTAGGTAATAAGCTTGAAGAAAGAATTGTCTGAGAGGCCTACACTGAAAACACACAGACTCATGGTAAATTCATTTTGTTTATTAGAAAAACTGAGCATATTTTGATGGTACATTCCTAACTTTTAAAAAAGTGTCCTTTCCTTTGTAGTGTTTTGGAGAGTTTTTCCAATGATAAAAGTAGTACTTGCTCGTGGTAGGAAGTTTTGGATGATATCAAACATGTAACGAGCACCTGCAGAGAGCCACTCTGAACCTGGGGCACGCTCCCTTCAAGTCGTATGGCCAGTGCGTTCTTGCACGTGGCTGGGATCATATGGCACATGCCATTTTGTATACTGATTTTTCACTGGGCATTACCATGTTCCAGTGTCATAAAAAACTCTCAAGTTACATCGTTTTAGTGGCCACATGATATTTCATTTTGAGAAGTCGCCAGTATTTCCTCAGCCGTTCTCCTGCCTGGGGACAGTTAGATGGTTTCCTCTTTTTCATGATCATAATAAATGACACTGCGATAAACATCTTTGTACGTAAGTATTTGTTCACATTTCAAATTACTTGCTTATTTTCTTGAACTTTTGAGATTCTTGTCATAAAGAATACCCATACCCTACCTGAGAGCTCCTCATTCGAGATAAGAGTCCTGGGATTGCTGTGCGTCTGAGCCCGCCCGGCAAGTGTACAAGCACCATTTCCCATATGAAAATACACACTGTTTCTTAGAACTGTCTAAATCATTTCTGACTGTACTTATAGGAGGTACCATTACAGAACTGAGTTAGAGCTGGTTTTGGGGTTGCAGACAAGGCGATGCTGATTGTCGCTTGGTCACAATCTCATTTACTTTAATTGACTCCTTGAAGCTTTTGGTGTACGAAGTGCCCACAAGTCCAGACTTAAAGTATCTTCATTTTCTGGCCCTCCATGGGACTGGTTGTCAGCTGGAATGTTTGTGTGCCCTAAACTTGAATGCTAATGAGTAGGCTTCTGCCTTTTGGGCCCTGTGGAACCACAGGGAGGCCCGGCTCTCCTTTTCTGTGGAAGTACTGAGGGCCTGTTTGAAGAGAGGTGAGTAGTCCGCCCAGCGGCAGGCCCCCTCGGAACGGCGTGTCTGAGTCCATCTCTGCGGACTTTCTGTTTGCAGTGCTAAGTCAGCCACCTCCTCTAATTGATCTGTATTGGCTCTTGGCTTCTTGATGCCACTGCTTTAAACAAGGTGTGACAGCCCGTCCCTGAACCTTGCTCCATTGGTTGAACTGCCTGGTTTTACTGTGTCTGAGTGGAATGTTCCTTCTTTCACTGAATAAGGGAGCTACTCTTTCTTTCTTTTTTTAACTATTTAACTTTTATAACTTATCCTAGGAGACTTGGGGGCGGGGGGAGACAATGCTGGCAATATAGGAAAGGAAAAATATCAAAAGTGAATATTACCTTTTGTGACTGGTATTTTTTTTTCTCAAATTTAACGAGGTATAATTGACAAATAAAATTGCAAGATATTTAAAGTGTACACTGGGATGATTTGAAATATGTATACATTGAAAGAATTTCTCCCATCTAGTTAATTAACACATCCATCACCTCACATATTGATATATGCCAGTATTATTTTCTAATGAGTTTTATTGGGCTATAATTTATATACAACAAAGTTCGCTAGTTGCAAGGGTACAGTTTTGTGAGTTTTGACACAACGCACAGTAGTGTCACCACCACCATACTCAAGGTACAGAACAAAAAGTTTCCTGTGTAGACGTATGTTTTTATTTCTCTGGGGTAAATGTACCTTGGAATGAGACTGCTGGCTTGTGTGGTAAGTGTAGGCTTTACTTTATAAGAAACTGCTCAACTGTTTTCCAGAGGGGCTTTACTATTTCATGTGATTTTTTTTCTTAGCACCTTTTAGAGTTTAATTTCTCTACCTCTTCACCTCCCTCTGCCCCTCAAAAAAGTTCCTATTCCTTACAATCTACATCAGTCTTTAACCAAAGACAAGGCCAGAGTTTGTACGTCAGGAAAAAGAGCAGGGGTAGGGGGAGGTGGGCTGGGTATCTCCACATGACTACTAGAGGAGGTGGGGTGCATAAGAATGAGAAAGATCCTTCTAGAAGGATTATGGAAACTCACGTTGTTATTCTTCCTGTGACTACAGTGATACCAATAAATTCAAGTTGCTTGAGGCTAACCACAGCTTACAGAACACTTTTGCATACATTAGATTTGATCTTGAAAATAATTCTGTAAAGTACATGTATTCTTACTATCCGCATTTTACAGATGATGAAATGGGATTCAGAAAGTGTACGTGACTTACCCAAGGCCACACTGCTAGTTAGTAGCAGAGCCAGGATTAGGCCTCAGATGTCCTGTCCATTGCTCTAGGGCTTTATCTGCTAATAATAATGGTTCCCATGTATTGATCGCTGGCACTGAGCTGGGGCCTGTACACAACCACCGCATTATGTACCATTATTCCCATTTTTCAGATGAGTTGTTTAAGTGGCTTGCCTGGGCTTGTGTAGCCAGTCCGAGGACCCAGGGCCTCTGACCGCGGGTCCTGTACTCTTTCCCCATCTCCATGCAGGAGAAACAAATGTTCCTCATTTAACAGCAGAGAGAAGAGGAGAAGGCAAAGGACGCACAGTCCTGGGCAGGAGCCATGATGTGTTAGCAGACTGTCCTTGCCATTGCTTTTCCAGTTTACACTGGGCTTAAGTCTGCGGCTCGTCTACTGTGGATGTCTTACATCTTTATCGTCAGGCTTTACATTCATGCTCCGTGTCCCCAGTGAGTAAACCTGCTTCTTCCTGCTTCTGTTATCTGTGTCATTTTTCCTCTGCATCCCTTGTGTTCCAAGCCAGGTCTGACATTTGGCTTGCCTGTCTTGCCCTTCCTTCTGACATCATTTTCTTCCCCCATCTCTCGCTCTCTTTCTTTCCCCTTCTCATCCTCTCAACCCCTCCTTTCCTTTGTTGCTTTCTTCTGCCTCAATCAAGAAAGCGTCTGCCTTTCTCCAGGCTCCTGTGCTCCCGTGGACTGCTTTGCATATTTGTAAATATGCCATTTAAATGTAGTTAAGGCAAGTTTCAGAGCTGTTCTAGTAATGTTTCAATTTTTTATCGTTAGTGTGAAAATGCAAAACTTAGTATTTTCTATCATAAGTATACTATTACTTATTAAATTATTTTTTGTAGCTTAAGTGTGTAAATTAGCTTCGTAAGCTATTTAAGAATGATGCTGTTAATAGAAACTCCTTATGACAAGATCTACATCCTGAATGTTGAAAGAAAAACGTTTCTGCTGTACTATTCTGCAAATAATAAGATTCCAAATATGAGTCTTGCGTTTTATTTAAATACTATCAGGAAAAGCTAGTCATTTTTATGTCTGAGTAGTCAGGCTCAACTACATGTAGCAGAGTCGTTAGATTTTACATCGTACCATTGAAGAGACATCTGTGTCTTCATATTTCTACCTAAGTGTCAGAATTTAAGATTCAACCCTTGCTTCCAGGAAAGTAAGCTTTGCATTTTTAAAGGGTGGGTGTGAGGCACTTTGGGCTCTAGGGGAGGTATTGGAAAATTGCTTCAGAGCACCAGGGTCCTCTGTGTGGGGGCCCTGGCTCCTTCCCTTCGTCGTTGGAGGGAGAGCTTGGCATCGTGCAGTCCATGAAATCTCGGGGAAAAGCTCCTCATAGGCCAGAAGCAAACTGATGGAAAGGAGGTTGGCTATGGGCCGATCCTTTAAAACTGCAAGTCCCTGAGGAGGAGTCATAGCTTAAGCCACAGTCCACCACAGACCTTGTTGTCTGGGATGGGTAGCGCCGACTGAGGAGAGGGTCAGACCCTAGGGCTGAGAGAGGAGAGGAGTGCTGACAGGAGGACTGGAACAGACCTCTCAGCACCTTTGTGGGGAGAGGTCATGGATCATCTGGATGTTACCATTGATGGCATTTCAGAGCAGGGACCCTCCCACCCAAACTTCTTTTTGCATAAATGTCTATTAAGTGCTACAACTCAGTAACATTCCTGTTTTTAAACCGTGTACAAATCTATCTAGAAATACTCTGAGAGTATTTGTTTTCACTTTTTCTTTAACATTCAGATTGCTAGTATGGATAAGAGGATCTTAGGGAGAGTTGAAGCAGATGCTCATAGAGAAAATTACAGAGAGAGAATCTATGAGCATTTAACTCAGGAGTCCTGCCAGGGTGCTCACTGGGCCTGGTGAGATAAGGAGAGCTGGTTCAGAGGTCAAGGAACAGAAGGGATGGCAGGCAGAACTGACAGTTGAGAAGTTTGTTCAGAAGGCATTGAGGGTGCTGAGAAAAGAAGGTGAGGGTCTTGTTAACATTGCAAGTTTGGGAGACAGAACTTATGAAAGCCCTCAGTACCTCTTGCAATAATTCAAAACACTCTAAGGTCTCTGTTCCTCAAATGCAAGAAGTTGGTGGCATTTAAAAATTGAAGAATATCCTGTAAGCTTCAGTCCTGCGAATCTCAGCCATAGAGGGGCTTTCATCCTAGGGGAAGGAGAGAGAGAGTTAAGAAGCTTGTTCTAACCCTCCTTCATGTTCTGACCTTCTTCAGAAAGGCCGTTGAGGAGAGTTAGAAAGAACCAAGCATTAGCTGGAAATTCTCAATAGCATTGCACCCTTGTTGAGAATCATTGCTGAGGAAGAGAAGAGGCTCTCTTCTCTATGTGATGCTGCCACACTTCAGACCTCTCTGTCTCCCAGCTACATGACTTCTATGAACTCAAATGTGTTGATTCCTTTTATTAACTGCCTTCCGTGTCGTGTCTAGGCTTCCTTGTCCCAATATTAAGTAAATATTTACCTATGTTTTTTCTTATTCTCTTTAGGTTTCAATTTTTACATTTAAATCAACTTTAAATTAAAATGTTGGTGTGAGGTAGGGATCTAATTTTTTTTTCCCCTTCCAGATAGTTGCAGTTAGCAAGTTGTCCCAGCATCATTTATTGAGTAAGTCAGTCTTGCCCCACTGATTTGATCGCCCACCTTCAAACAGCCAGCACTCTCAGATGTCATACCTGGTCAGACCTCAGGCACTGAATTTGAGCTTTCTCTGTTCTTGACAAATTGCCATCTTGGTCTTCTGCATGATGGTCCTCTGGCCTGCCAATGGCCTGATTTCAGCAGCATCACCATCTTTTTCTGTGCAGCAGATTGTGTAGTTATTTAAGCACTTTGTTTTATTTTGCTCATGTTGGATAAAAATTAATGGAAAAGGGAGAAAATCAAGGTGTTGGTACTTGCAATAAAAAACAGGCCTTATAAATATAATGCAAGATAGAAATCATTTGGTCTCAAAAAAGTGACAAGCTTTGCTTCACCAGTTGCTTCTTGGACTTAAGCTGGTTAGCTGAGGGTATGAACATGAAGGAAAAAAAACAAATTAAAGAACGTAGACACGATTGTGGAAATTAGTTATCTAAGATTATCTCAGTAGGAGGGAATTCCTAGTCTGAAATGATACCTTTGGCACCATAAAGACAATAAAAACTTTCCTGAGGAAAACTGGGCTGAGGACATACCTGCTTTGGTGCCTCAACCAGCTAGTTGTCTCTTCTGTGCTGCTGTCATTTACCTCTATGTGCAGTGTGTCCACAGGTGGACCTGTGGTCGAACCCCACCCTTCCACCTAAAAACAAAACTGAATATAATGCAAAAGAGAACAAAAACCCTACTCAGTTATTTTTCAGTCCAGTTCCACAAGTCAGTAACTATCTATCCTCTCTCAACCTCCACATGGAAACCATCACCAAGTGGTGTTGACTTTAGTCACTGAAATACCTCTGTAAATCATTTCTCTTCCCTTGGTCTTCACTACCGCCCTGGGTCCAGGATGCCTCATCTTATGCCCGCACCATGCGGTAGCCTGGTAATTCCTCTCTCCACGTTCACTCTTGTCTTCGATCCAGTCCATTCTCCACAGTCAGAATGATCTGAAAGTCTGATCATGTCAGCATCCCTCTGATGAAACCCTTTAACAGTACCCCATTGTTTGCATGGTGGCCACAGTCTTTAGTATGGCGCAGCTCAACCTTCATCATGGTTTCCTCACCCTGCCTGCCTCCAGTCTCCTGTCCTCATTCTGCTCCTTCCCACCTGGAAAATGCCTGGAATGCCTCCTCCAGTCCCAGAGTCCACTCCCACCATCCTTAGATTGCAGGTGAGCCTGTCCTGTGCTCTCAGACCAGTCGTGCCCCTGACCTATACTCTCATGTTGCTGTGTGACATGTGCCTCCTGCCTTTGTAGCACTGTTCACAGTTTATAGTCATACATTCATGTGTCTATTTGATTAGTGTCTATTTCCCTCTCTGGACTCTAAGCCCCATATATGCCAGGACCACATCCATTTTCAGTCATCATTATATTCCTAGCAACTGGCTCAGAGCTGGTTCTCGATGGATATTTGTTGAATGTTGTTCTTGTTTGCCCTATTGGCAACCTAACCTGACAAAACTTCATTAGTAATTCTAGGTAACATTGGTCCAAATATTTTTATTTTGTATTTTCATTTGTAGATTTAATGTGCCAATAATATTAATAAAATACTCTTTCAGTGGAATATTGTCTTTTGCCTTTCAAGTGGGCTTTTCCTTTGTCTCACTTGGATCTGAATCTGCAGAATTGCATAGACTACAAATCTTAGAAAATGATCGGATCTATCAATGTACATTTTCTATTTCATTTTTTGCCTATAGTATTGTGTACGTAGATGGTTCTCTATATATGTTTATTGATTATTATATATTATTTTAATGTGAAAAGCACATAACCACAGTATATAGTTTTAGAAGAAAGGAAAAAAATCATCTGTAGCACTACCACTAAAACTCAACCACAGTTACAATTTTAGTATATTACCCTTTAGTCTTTTTATATGTGTTTTTAACATTGCCATAATCACAATGCACATAAAATTTTGTATCTGATTTTTTCCCTTAAATAACCTTAATGTTGATGGATCCTTATACTGTATATGAGTTCTAATTTATTCAGTTCAATTCAATAAGCATTTATTAAGAGTCACACAGTGCTAGGTACCATTCTGTATGCCTAATCCCTTTCAAAGAAAATACACAGGTTTTATATTTTGACTATACAATAATAGAATACCATAGTTCTGAAGCTTTTAGCGGCATTTTTACTTCACGGAAATATTAATTTTGTGACATCTCCTCTTCATCCCAGAAGGAGGATTATGTAAGACTTTTCTCCATTTGTTTCATAGCTTCTTTCTTCATTTATTCAACAAATTTATTAGGGCTTACTGCCTGCTAGGCACCATTCTATGTACTGGAGATATAGCAGTGAGTCCAGCAAAGTCCCTGGGTCCTAGTGAGAGGAGACAGACAAGAATGAATGAATGAATGAATGAGTGCGGTGATAGCAGAAAAGAAAAACAGCAGGATGAGAGGGGTGGGTAATGGCCTGGGCGCAGGGCTGCTCTTTCACAAGGTCAGGGAAGGCCTCTCTGATGGTGACATTTGAGCAGAGACCTAAATAGAGTGAGGAGTGAGCTGTGCAGCTGTCAGGGAGATTTTTCCTGGCAGAGGGATCAGCAGGTACAAAGGCCCTGAGGTGAGAGAGCTTGGTGTTTTCAAAGAATAGCAGAGCCAGTGAGGGAGGGGCTGGACAGGAGCTGAGGTTGGTGACAAGACAGTGACAGGCGCTGGCTCGGGCTGTGACAGGATCCTTTTGTTCCCAGCCTTCTCTGTTCCTTCTTGAAGGAGGCCTCCTTTTTGAGGCCCTTCAGTTCCCACCTTTGTTGCCTCTGGATGAGTCACTCTGTCCCAGAACCCGTGACCTTTCTGTCAGACACACACGATGGATCATCAAGTGCGCATTCCTTATGTGGAAGCGTGCAGGTGGACAATTAGCCACACCCCGTGGTGTCACAGAATCTCATTTGGTAATCGCTGTTCCAAGAAATTAGGCATATTTGAAAAACTCTGACTAAATTTCTCATTTCTTTATCGTTTGCTCATTTGAGGCAATTTTTTCTTTCTGAAAATAGCGACCAAATATATTTTTCAAATTGCGTAAAAATGTATCCTATTAAGGCTTACTATCAGTCTGTAATTATAAAGCATGCTTCAACCTCTGACATTCTAGAAACCAGCTTTTTTTAGGGGGAGGGGCAGTTAACCTAATTGTAATCTTCCTAGAGTTGCTTTATGGTTAGATTTGTCACATGCCAAAATCAGATCCCAGTAGTAGGCTTAAAACCTTTATTTCTGAAAGGACAGACTGTTACAGGTAGCTCAGGGTAATTGATTTCTTTTGTTTTCTTTCTGTTACAGGAGGAGACATCACAGCTTTCCCAGATTGGGAGGAAAAATATGGAATGTGTTTTACTGCTGACTGAACACAACCAAATGAACTGTACTGACAGGAGTTTGAAAACCAGCAGTTAGCAGTTTGTTTAGGCTCTGACATTGTCCAGCACTTTCCAGAGCAAACTCAGTTTACAAGAACCCTCGGCCTTACGACGTTTATAACCTCAAGCTTCATTTATTTAAAATATTTCTGCAAAAGAAAAGTACCTGGAGCCCACTTTCCAACATGGCCATGGATGAGTATTTGTGGATGGTCATTTTGGGTTTTATCATAGCTTTTATCTTGGCATTTTCTGTTGGTGCAAATGATGTTGCCAATTCATTTGGTACTGCTGTGGGCTCTGGCGTGGTGACCTTGAGACAGGCGTGCATTTTGGCTTCAATATTTGAAACCACCGGCTCAGTGTTGTTGGGAGCCAAAGTAGGAGAGACCATTCGAAAAGGTATCATTGATGTGAACCTGTACAACGAGACAGTAGAAACACTAATGGCTGGGGAAGTTAGTGCAATGGTTGGTAAGTAGCGTTCTTCTTTATCCCCGTGAGAAATGTGCCCCCTGATTACTTCCTACAGTACTTTTGTCACACCCATAAATGTGATTTTTGCTTTAATTTTTCAAAAACTGGTTTGATGCTTCGTATTTACTATATCATATTTTTTATTTCTGCATTTTCATTTGATTATGATTTTTTTTAGTCTTCAAATGTCAAGCAAACATTTATTTTCTCATTTTTAGCAAACTTGATTGTTAAAATAGGTTTTGGCTAACTGAGTACTTTTCATAAAGTACAGAGAAGGATATTTGTAGAATAGCTCTTTGTCGTTTTAAAGTTGTTTGAAAGTTATTAAAGAAATAACATGTCTAAGTGAATGTGTGTGAAAGGTTTACTTATGAGAGTTCCCTGAAGGTTTATTTCTATTTTTTCATAGATTTTTAATCAGTTATGATGCAATGTTTGGAAAACTTGGATGCCAAAAAACAGTATTTATTAACTTAACTTTGTATTCTGAGTTTAAGATCTAGAGCAGTTACCAAATGAATCTTAAGTTTCAAGAAATTCTGGTCTTCTGTGTTATCTGTAATCCTTTTGTTAGCTT
This sequence comes from Diceros bicornis minor, assembly GCF_020826845.1. Lineage (NCBI taxonomy): Eukaryota > Metazoa > Chordata > Mammalia > Perissodactyla > Rhinocerotidae > Diceros > Diceros bicornis. The sequence goes on along the minus strand of NC_080768.1, from coordinate 39,526,852 downwards.
TTGTTTTGATTTTCTGATTCTACCTCTGAGAGCTCCATTTGTTTTGTTTTCTGGCCAAAAATCATTTGTATGTTACCTGTGTACAGTATGACCTTTTATTGGTCGTTTCCAGTTGTCCAGATGAAGGAGAGTGTTGAGGGCAGTGAACTATGTTAATACGCAGATTGACTGGTCAGACAGTGTGATTTCTCCACGGCCCACGGTGGCCTTGAAGCCTGTGGGACGCTTCCTGACTGTCTTTGCTACAGCTGAAAAGAAGATTCAGGCAGGAATGCCTTAAGTGCAGCTAACAGGACTCGTTTTCTGCGTGCCTCTAGGTAGAGATGACGGCACAGCACACAGCTGATCTGTATGGGTAATTTGGTTAGGGAGAAAAGGGTTACAGGGAATTCCACCACCTTCTGCTTTCAGTAGGACATATCCTTTTGTAGGAAGAGTGCTGCAGTAGCAGGTAAGATGCTGGTGTCCCGAGAACACAGCTACATTCCACAGGCCCCTCGGTATCTGTTATCTCCAGCATCTCTTAAGCACCCAGAATGTGGAGAGTATTTGTCAAATTTAAGATGGCCTGTCATCTGTTACAGCAAGTTAGTTTAAGAAGTTGTTGAGGCATTTGATCTAAAGCAGACCGATTTATAAGGTATTAAATATGACTCAGCACGGCAGGCTGGTAACATATGCTAAGGAGTTCCTATTTCTCAACTTAACGTCCTGTGTTTTAAAGACGTAAGGTTCACGATTGCTTTCTTCCAACAGCTATGGTAATGACTGAATTGTACTCACCTTCACTGATCATATCTTTCTCATCATAGTCAGATAGAATCGAAATTTCCCTTAGAAAAATAACAGCCGTAAAATCACCCTTGATAGTCGTGATAGATACCTGAGACATAATCATATCAAAATTAAGATTTTTCCAGTTGGCATGATGCAGGCAAGATATGTTGAAAGTAGGGGAGATTAAGAAAGACATTGGTGACATTAAATCGTAATGGCGCTTTCTCCTTTCGTTGGGCGGCCCTCTGAGGAGTGCTGGTGCTCTTTAGAGAGCTGCGACTGCCGCTGCCCTGAGGCCCTCGGTTAGACAGAAGGCCTGGGGAGCTGAGCCTCACTCCCTGCTGGCTTCGTGTGGACAGTATCGCTTGTCCAGGTTTTCCGTTTTCCCGCCCCTGGTCTTTGGCTCTTTACTAAAGGAATGAAGAACACTTACCTCAACTAGAATTTAGGTTAACCGAAGCAATTTGGGGTTTTGCTTGAATAACTTGATTTTGTTTGCTTTGGTTTATTTATTTTTTTTGGTGTATGGTTAGAGGAATCTCAAAGCTTATTTTGTTGGGAATTTGTGTGAGTTACCTAGATTTTTTAACTTGGGTTCCTTGTAAATGGGAGCTATGTAAATTTAAAATGCTGGTGTAATTATTATTGGCCAAAACCAAAGCTGATTCTGTTCAGATGCCTGAATTCTCCCCATCTTCCTCTTCTAATTTCAACATCCATCTCTTCTCTCCGTCTCTCTCTCTGTTTTTAAATTTTATTCTATTTTATTTTGTCTCTTTTTCTTTAGAAGCGTCTCCGCAGGCCCTCAGGTCTGTGTGCTCTCTGGTGGAATTGTGGTAGCGTTGAGCTGGTTGGGTAGAAGACATTGTCTGCGTTAGCTCAGCTTCCTGAACAGGTTCTCTTCTGGGCCTCTAGCTCAGCCCTAAAGCAATAGTCAGTCCACTTAGCATGAAACCACCAGTGGTTCCAAAAACCTGTGGGAATTCAAAACTCACCATCTTCTCAGGGAAGTACCCACAACAGCATGAACAAGCCATCTCCTTGAACCACCCCAGGCAGTGCACAGTATCCTTGCAGCTTCCTCTGCACTCACGACTGCTGAGCCTTCTCTCCACCCTCAGTCACACCTGCCCGTCTGCCTCCCTTGCAACCTTGAACCCTTGCCCTGCCATCCTTCCATCTTCCCAGGAACCTGTAGCCTCAGAGATACCCATCTTTCTCCCCACTTTCCCTAGGTTTTGTCTTATACCCTTATTCTGTACTTAATCCCATTCCTCCTCGTAAGATATCATTATCTCAGGTTAAAATGATCTTTCTTTTTCCCACTGTTTTTCTAAACATTAATGTAATCCCACTTGCCTTCAGAAATTCCTGAGGGTAAGGAGGCCTGTCACCTACTGTCCCTCTGCTAGGCCCCCTGCAAAGACCTGCCTCCTTCTTCCCGTCCATTGGCCTGCTCCTCGCCACCCCGCTTCCCCACCCCTTCCCTCTCTCAGGCAGCCCCGTCCTCCCTACCTTTCCTTACAAACCCTCTTGCTGCAGCACATATGTTATAAGTCAGCCAGAGAAAGGACAGCAGCTTTCAGGAAGGAAAACCTCATAGTTGGAATTCATTTGGGTGAGTTTATACCATTCTCTTAACATGAGTAGATTATTTCAATTTTTGTAAGAATATAAAGCATAAAGTTTGTCTTTTAAGTTATGGTTCTATGCCATGAAACATACTCCAAATTCTGGCTTTATTTTTAAAACAACTAATCCCTGAGGAGCCCAGGGCTTAGATGTGAAGGCTTTAGGAATTGTCCCCAGGGAGGCCTGGGTGCCATGGAGCCTGTCACCAGTTTGGCTGGCCCCTCTCCTCCCAGCACACACTTCAGGGGTAGCACAGGGCACAGCCTGCTTGGGCTCAAGAGTCAGCATGTCTGGCGCTCGCGGAGCAGCTGTCGGCATGGCTTCACACACCGGGACCTGTACCACCCGTGGTGATCCTCTGTCACGCAGATATTTTTGAAGAAAATGCCAGGGGTCTGCTTAAAGGTGCTGCTGCTGCTAGGCAACCAGATTTCCAGAATTAACATTTGGGATTAATAACGTGCCCTGCCTATCAGCCAAACCCTTTGCTCCCTTACAGTTAGCTCTCCATGAGCTTTGCAACAACTGTTTCTGAAAGTGATCTCTCCCAGCTGATGCTTTTAATACTCTCTGCAAAATCTGATCTGCTTATGAAGAGATCTGAAGTGGACCGTAGCCTAGAAAAACGTTAAGCCTGGAAAAACATGGTGAAATTGAGGTAAAAGGACACAAAGCAGCCAAAACAAAGGGATCCTCTTAACTCCTACAAGTTAGAAGGCTTAAGGGAGCATGCAAAGAAAAGGCCGAGCCCTGGGGGCAGGGGCTGAGAGCAGAGGCCCAGTTTTGGATTAAATATCATAGTTACTTCTCATGTGAGAGGCAGAAATACAAAAGGCAACATGGGATTACACTCTATTTTTTTTATTCAGGTATAATTGACGTAAATGTTATGTTAGTTTCAGGTGTACAACGTGATGATTTGATAGTTGTATGTTGCATCTCTCTTGTACAGACTGATATGACATAGCGAGTATCTAGCCCTCCTCATTATGTGACCATCAGGCGCAGCTACAACCAAATCTTTTCCAACATGCAGTCTTCTTCGTTTCTCTTGTTCATCAGCGTCGTTAGTCTCTGGCTTGCTCTTGGCTGCAGTTCACATCAGCACAAGTTCATCGTTAGCACCCTAACCTAAGTGTGACAAAGGCAGTTACCAACTGCCATCAGGAGACTTTTCCTTAAATACTTTTATGTAAGTCATCATTATTTCTTCACTGTTGGAGAATGTTCCTTTGACTAGAGTTAATTGAATGATTTTCGTCAGGACTTGAGCACTTTGTGAAGAAGCAATCCGTAGCCAGTCAACCCCAGGGAGATGTTGGTATGGAGAATGATAACGTAGATTTCTCCCTTGTGTGGCTGTTTGAGATGCTGTACTCTGTGTATCTGACTTTTTTTATCTTTCAACCTACAGGTTCAGCTGTTTGGCAGCTGATTGCGTCCTTCCTGAGACTCCCGATCTCGGGAACTCACTGCATCGTTGGCTCCACTATAGGGTTCTCACTTGTTGCCATCGGTACAAACGGCGTGCAGTGGATGGAGCTTGTCAAGATTGGTAATTGCCATTTTCTGTTACCTATAAGGAGGAAAGTTTACATTCTCTGGAGGAAGCTTTATTAAAAGTTACCATTGTGATATATTTTTTCCTTCAAATGTTAAGGTTTAGAAGACCTGCATGGGTAATATATTTTCCCTCAAAATTTCTGTTAATGAGGATTGTCAACTGTTACATGTTAGACAATGTTTTCACTCCAGACACTCTTTTCAAATGTTACACAGTCATCCAGCTTTGAAAATCAATATCTGTCTGTTGTTCCCAGCCAGAAAAGAAATTTGTCTGATTGACATCAGTCTAGTCAGAAAAACTAGGCCGTAGAGAGGAAAACGCCTTCCGTGTCCAGGAGTCAGAGTTCGTGGCCGCGGGGAAGCCTGGAAGTGAGCCCGTGGTGCTTACCTGGCTGTATTCGGGAGCTCACCGTCTGCCCCCAGCACTCCAGCTTCCTTCTGGGCTGTAGCCTGCCCAGCGGGGCGGCTCTGAGAGGTCTGACAGCCTTCCTCCTGGCTTTGGCCTTTAGCAAGAGAGAAAGCCATTCAGCCCCAGAAGTGCCAAGGCGGCCGCGTGACAAATGCGCGCTCGCCCCATCTCCATTCTCTGGGTTGCGCATTGTTTTAAGAGTCACAGTGGCCTCAGGAGCTCTAGGTTGAACGGATCCCTGACCTGCCAAGCAGGGACACAGATGGCCAGGAAAATCACCTTAGATCCCAGGCTTCTAGAACAGTGGTTCTCAACTCTGGCTGCATTTTAGAATTGCCTAGGGGAGCAATTTAGAAATATTAATGCCCAGACCCCATTCCAAACCTTTTAAATCAGAATTCTGGGGGTGGAGCCAAAGCATACCTAGTTTTTGAAAACTCCCTAGAATGTGTCCAATGTTCATCCAGAGTTGAGAACTACTAGGCTAGAGGCTAAAAGTGTCAGGGTGACAGTACCAGGCTGGACTAGGACAATGCAATGGAAGGTAGCCCACCACTTAAATAACCCTTCCTGTTGGAACAAGGACCGGGTCTCCCTAGGGACGGATAAGAAGAGCGGGCAGAAGGGTCTCAGAGGGGATCAGAATCTGTCCTCTGAGGCCAGAGCTTCCTGGACTGGATGCTAGAAGTGTGCTCAGTTACGTGGGGCTGTGTATCTGTGTCAAAGATCTGCGTGTGAGGGTCAGCTCTGCGGAGGCAGTAGGGTGTGTTAGGTTCTGAGGTGAGGTGAATAATTCCAGGCATGTTTATTAATGTATGTACTTATGTTGGTTATCATTGTATTATGTAAATATGACCTGAACTATGTGGAATTTTAACATTCATTAGATTTCTTTTTAATTATTCAGTTGCTTCTTGGTTTATATCTCCACTGTTGTCTGGTTTCATGTCTGGCGTGCTGTTTGTACTGATCAGAATTTTCATCTTAAATAAGGTAAGTGAGGCTGTTATTTTTTAATTATGTTTTAGAACTAATTTTGGTTATATTCAATCAAAATCTATAGTGAGGGGGTCAGAGAAATAATTATATTTTTACGTTGTTTGGGCACAGCACCCCGGAGTCACAATCAGACTTTATTATAAAGTAAGCAGAAAGAGTCAAGGTAGAGTACCCAGGGGTCCCCAGAAACTAGTCTCGTAAATAGTATTTCTTGCCTTATGGATTAGTTCATTAGTCAACTTGTCTCTCAGGCATCATGCTCAGACCTCAAAAAGGAAAGGTAAGTATTTCCTGAATGTTAAACAGAAAAGAGTGAGAGATAGTGTTAAGATTTTGAAATTGACCATCACTAAAAACAGTTGGAGAATTTCTTGATCCAAATGTAAGGTGTTTTCTATTTTTTAATGGAGAAAGCAAGCTTGAGACATTGCCTTTTTTCTATCCTTGAGGAAAGGATAAAAAGCAGGAAATACAGCTATTGGGGGTGCATTTTATCAAAAATAAAATGAGATTAAAATGAAAACTTACTGAGATTAGTATTCTAGAAAAAAAAGTTGATTGCATTTTTTTGACTGTGAAGGGTTGTTGCAATATTTTATAAGCCATGGAGCGTGCCTTTGATCACTGTTGTGCACACAGCACCTGAGCGCTGTGCCTGTCTTCTGCTGTCCCGTTACTGGAAGATGCAGCCATTTTTTCGTAGCACTGCCTGGTCGTCTATTGAAGGGCTCATTCTCTTGGATCAGTACAAACTCACCACTCCTTCTCCTGGGCTCCTGCCACGCTAGCATTTGTTTACATCTTGGAAGGTGCCACCATCTCTTGCCTGCTAGTCTTCACCCCTTTTATTTCCTCTGCCTGGAATCCATCCTTGCCTGGCAACGTCCTGCTCCTACTGAGCCTTCAGGTGTCACTTCCTAGGAAGCCGTTCCTCTCCCACCCCAAGTGGTGGTTGGTTACCTCTTTTTTATACTCCCACAACACTCTGTATTTTCCCGTCATTGCTCGATCGTGTTTTACAGGGTTTTATTTCTTGCTTAGTGGCCTGTTCACTATCTGACTGTAAGATCTGTGCGAGTAGAAACCACTTCTATATTCCAGCACCTAGCACTGTGCTTAGCACTTTAGAGACACTCGTTGAATATTTGTTAAGAGAGAATGATGAATGCTTAGATGGGTGGCAGATGACGGACAGATCGATGGATGAATGATGGAAGGAAGGAAAGGAGGGAGGGAGAGGGACAGGAGGGAGGAAAGGAGACAGGTCTCAATGAGACAGTTGTCATTTGAGTTATAAGACTAGGTTATTTGAGAAGATGTAAGGTGGTTCTATTGAAAAACATAAACTCAGGATATATACACCTTCAGAAGTTATTGGTTGGAAGTCTGTCTTGAGCAACTGTTGTCCCAGAGAAAACGACATTTTGGAAACCAGAGGAAGTAGGCATTTGAGCGTCCCGACGTTTGGTTCAGTTCGGCTTGAGGTCTTTCTCATGGTCCATGGCGCGTGAGAGGAGTCTGTGCCTCTCGTCCCTGACTCCTCCCATCACTGCTTCGCGTCTGCTCTTCTCCTCCCCTGCCTGGTCTGGCGGTGACTCGCGTGCAATTGAATCGCTTTCTGGCCCTGCTCTTCCTGTGCCTCTCTCCTCACTGCATCCGCCTCAAGCCTCTTGACAAGTGCTCATGGCTCCTTGAGACATTCCAGAAGAGGCTCTTGCTGAGTTTACTGTTGTGCAAACATACTTGATTTGCATACATGTTTGCATTTGACAGTAGGAGTCTTGGAGATAGTCTCTACTTATCCTTACTCTTGGAGCTCACATCAATGTTTAGACCTGTTTTTCCATTTATCATGAGTAAGTAACAAATTCATATAAATGTACAAGAGTGTCTCGTATGGTTATTAGAAATTAGTCCTTTTTTGAATTATTTAAGCAACATCTATGTGCCGTTGCTGCATTGAGGAGTTCCCAATCCATCTTTTTGCTTCAAAATCCTCTGTAGATCTGCGTAAAACTCTAAATTTCTAGTATTCTCCAAATGTTATTTAGCCTAAAACATGTGCAATACCATTTTTGTTGAAGTATTAGATTTAGGGAATGTCGTACCAGGGGCCTAAAGTTGCAAATTAATGTTTTATTTGACAAAGAACCTGCAGTTCTTTTTAACTTTTAATAGCTGAAGGTTAAATACTATGTCTTATGAAAATATTTTGAGAATCATAACACATGGTAATGTATTTGCTTTATATCTTTTAATGGAGCTGAAATGTACTGTGTAAAGAGTGATGTGAAATCTAGTAGTAATGCAGTGGTGTGTAAGTGATTTGACTGTCTTGGGGCATCCTCAGAGAGTTGAGTCTCAAAATATTTGTTGAAAGTAGATTTTTAGGGCCCAACCTGAACTTAGCCACAGATATTGAAGTAGATGCCGAGCTCTGGGCTTCAGTCCCCAGGAACTGACCTAACAGTTCTCTGTTTCTAAATCTGACGTCAGCTCATGTGATTCCAGTGCATTAACGGGTCTGCTGGGCACAACAGTGGGCTCTTTGAAACAGCGTTTGTGTGGGGGAGACGGCCCAGGCCACTGCTAGTTCTGTAGTTGTGCAGCAGATCACGTGGCAGTGACGCTGTCAGGCGTTTCGGCCCACGCCAGTGTTTGGGGAGATTTTCTGGTGGCAGTGTTTTCTCTCATTTTGCCTGTGTTGGCTCCAGAAGATGCTCCTGCAATCCTGACCTTCCGCTTTATCTCATTATCATGCAGGAGGACCCTGTTCCCAATGGCCTCCGGGCACTTCCAGTGTTCTATGCTGCTACAATAGCAATAAATGTATTTTCCATCATGTACACAGGAGCACCAGGTAAGAATTCCTTGGACGCTTATATCCGTAGGCAAGGTGTATTACAGCCTAATGGTGTTAGTGTATTTGGGCTGGCACTGTTGTTGGCTGACAGCAAAAAGCATTACTCATGGTCTTTATGGAGTAGTAAAAAGAGCCGTAAATGCATTTACTTGTTTTAAATACCCAAGAGATATGTGAAATAAAAAGGCAACAGACTTTCAGTCTTAAACAAAGAAACTTGAAATGCCCGTTCTGCTGTTTACCCTGCTGTGTTACTTGACAGCTTCCTCGTGCTCTCTGAGTCTCGGCACATGATCTGACGCCACAAACCTCACTGAGTTGGGAGGGGCCGGGGAGGCTGCGGAGCACCTGGGAGCTGTAGCAGTCCACACATGGGTGACACCCAGGGGGATCCCTGCCGTGGTCAGTAGCGCAAATATGGAACTCCCTGGAACTTGTCGGACCGATGAATCCAGTGATTAGAAGCTACCGTTTTTTTTTTAGCTACTGAAGCCAATGGTGATTTCATTTTCAGAATTACTCCCTTCCCATTCTGTTGGCTTTTGTTCTTTTTTACAGGGGTGTGGGTTTTTTTATGGGGCAGGGTTAAACGTTCTTTTATTTTGCATTTTCAATGGGTAAAGAAAAACTTATATACAGTATTCTTATTTGCGCACATTGCAAAGTTGATGAACTGGTAACATTCGAAAATTCAGTATTTCTGTGTGTGTTGGTAGAGGATCCCTCCTGTCTCTCTTTGGGAGGTGCGCCTCCTACAGCCAGCTCCTGAGTGCATCATTATGGCGGGTGTCAGCATCTGCAGTCAGCAGACGTTAGGCGGTGGTGGTGTTTTCTTCTTGTTAATGTCCTTTATGAAGTAAGATTCAGTTATTGGCCATACCTTACAAAAATCTCTCTCTCTCTGTTCAAAAGAAAAAATTTCTGCTAAGTGGCATGTCATATTACAGTTGAAACGTGCCCTCTTCCAAACTGGGGGGAAATCCTCATTATTTCCTCAAATTAGGTTTTCTTAAGGCAGTTTTGCTCAGATTTTATTTTATCAGACATATCTAATTATACGTTTGTGTACTTCAGTACTGAAAATAAAAAACTGTCTCTGAAGGATTCTTAACATCATATAACCTACTTCGGCATCTCTCAGCGTTCCAATAACCATAAAGGTTGGAATATTTGTGCTCAGGACGTCCAGACTCGGGGTGACGGCCGTGGGCGAAGCCTCTCAGCTGCTTTAAGTTCTAGGAAGAGCACGAGGCAGCAGGCCCTAGAGATGCGGAGAGCTGGAGAGAGATGAGGCCCTAGCCGCAGAGAAGAGCTGCTCATGGACCCCAGGTTTTATAATTCACGGACTCTGGAGTGTGTTTGTCACAGACTGTTTTCATGGTATATAAAAAAATCAGAGGCAGAGAAAAACAGTTCCATACCACAAAGTTAACCCCACCACCAAGTCTGTGAATCTCCAGAGCTCTCCACAGGGCTGGGCAGGCCGTGGAGCGCCAAGGTGGGAGTGAGCTGTAGCAGCTTCTTTGTCCACTGTCTTCTTGCTCGTGAGTCCTTGTGCTTAATTTTATACAGGCACCTAGAGCTCAGGTTAGACGACCAAAAGCCAAGCAACCGCCAACAGCCAGACAGCTCCCGGCTCAGATTCGAGAGACGGAGCTGACCAAGGCTGGGGACGCCTTAGTAGTGCTGAGTCCTGGAAGTGGGAATTGGTACAAATAAGGATGATTTACTTGTTGTTTCTGCGTTTTATTTGTTTCTGCCCTCTATTCTTCTTGCTCCCTGGTTCTTCTTCCAAATGGTAAAAGAAGTGAACTGTGTGATTTTTATTAAAAGTTGACTTTTTCTAATACTTGGCCTATTATTTTCCATCTCTTCTTTTTCTTTTCCTCATCTTTTGCTAGTTTTCTTGCCAATTTGCTAAAAGAATCATCTTACTGGGAGAGTAAATTATTCTAGAGAAAATTAAACTATGTAATGGATGAGACACTAAGGATAATATAAATACTTCATAGAGAGGTTGTGAGAAATAAATAATATAAATGCTAACTTTTAATGAATTGAGTTTTACATGAATTAATCCTCTTAGTCCTCTGAGCTCCTCTAGGAAACTGGTAAAATTGCTAACTCCACTTTACAGATGGGAAACTGAGGCACAGCAATGCTGAATACCCAAGGTCATATAAATCATAAGGTGCAGAACCAAAATTTGAAGCAGGCAGTCCAGTCCCGGGCCCCAGGCTCTTAGTTATGACATTACACTGCTACATGATATGGCCTGGGTAGGGCACCTAGTGCATAGTACCTGGTACCTAATGTCACCGTTAATGACAGTCAACATACGTCGACCTTAATACATTCTTTCCTTTCTCTTCACTCTCTTTAAAAATGGCTTCCAGTATACTTGGAAACCTGGCTGTATGTTTTTTGTATATATTTAATATACAGGTTTTGTGAGGAGGGTGGGTGCCTCTTTAATTAGGAATATTAAAAAATCTGTCCAAGAATCTTGAAGATCATTACGCAGTTGAAAGCACAGGCATATTCCCAGTGCTCGAGTTAATGTTAAGGGCTTTGGTTGGGCGACTGCTGTCAGGAACATCACATCTCCTCACCTCCTTGAGCCTCTGTTCGTCATCATAGAGGACAGTGGCAAGACTTCCAGGACAGGGACGCCGTGTTACGTGAGATGATGTGGGTAGGGCGCTCAGCACAGTGCCTGCACATGGTAACTCTTAATACCTGGTAGGGGCTGTTTTGTTACCGTCAACCATAAGAAGCCTCATCTTTTTAGCCATAAGTTGCCAGCATATCCTGAGTCATCCTATCTTTCTATTTTTTGCACACGTATTGATATGGAAAATTTCTTACTTGAAGTTTTCTGGGGGGAGCTTGCCTAGAGGAGAAGGAAGGAGAAAGTCATGCCTCTGACGGACCCACCATTTTGTTCCTCCACTTAAGTCAGAAAAGGACTTTGCTAATATTTTGGTTCCTGGGGAATGTTTCTAGAATATTCAATAGGTGAGTCCAAATCTTATTTGTATTTAAACATTGAAAGTTAACTTTGGCCCTTCAGACTAGACTTTAATTACATACCATTTCCTCATGTGGGGCCTCTCTGCCTGTCCAGCGGTATCATAAATAGCCGTGGTGTCATACTTGGTGATGAGGCTAAGCTGAGAAGAGTCACTTCAACAATGACTCGGGCAATCTGCTCCTTTTGGAATATGTCTGTCTTTCTGGCAGCCTGGAATTTATTCTTCCGCATTCCCTTTCTTCTGTAGAACATTTCCATTCAACATAAGGGCCTCAGAGATAAAAGGAAAGAATGAAATTCCCTAACAAAATTGAGTGGCAGCATTAATCTTACCCAGTGTCAACTGTAAGAGGTTTTGATAACTAGCATTTTTCTGCATGGAGATGAATTCAGTGACGATCCGCTGGATGTTGGGTTGTGGTGTTTTGTTTTGATTTCCTCTGTTCCTCCATTCTAAAGTATTTTGAAGTTGTTTATATCTTAGGCTTAATTTGATTTGTTTTACTTTGCATTTGACATGACTTTTCTCAAAAGTCATTTTTATACTTCAAAGACTGAGTGAGCACTTTAAAAAATCATCTTTGCATTTTTGTCCTTAAAAAAATAATTTGCAAGAAGCAAAAATAACTCTAGGAAATAAAGTGCTCACTTGGGTTGGATACAAGCCTAAAGTTTATTTTTAATGAAAGAGCCTTTGGTTGTGTGGGACCTGGTTTGTGTTCAGCGTTTAAAGAATGAATCAGCTGAAATTCATTGCGTGGCTCTTTAAGTAGCCAGAGCAGGTCACCTAATTAAGCCTCTGGTCGTTGTATATAACTTGCAAGTCAGAGTGTGGTTCCCTAGACCAGCAGCATCAGCATCACATGGTAACTTGTCAACATGCAGACTCTCAGGCCCAGCCCTAGACCCACTACATCAGAAATACTGCTGCCTGGCCATCTGGGTTTTACCAGGCAGTCCTGTGGGTGATTTTGATGCATGATCCATCTGGAGAGCCACTGCTCTGATCACCGCTTTACCAGAACCTTTCACCACAAACACTGCTACCTTATTACGGTTCTTATATAAAGGGGGTGTTCTTCCAAAGTTCTAACCAGCAACCCTACATCACTCTTTTTTATCAGCAAATGAATTCTCAGACTTAACCAGGCCTGGTTTCTGGCTTCCCTAGAGCAGTCTGTACCTGAGACAGGGCTGACACTGCCTCTCCTCCTCCCCCACCCCCTCGCCATCCTCTTCCTCCTCCTCCCCCCACCTCCTCTCCCCATCCTCTTCCTCCTCCTCTTCCTCCTCCCCCCCTCCTCTCCCCATCCTCTTCCTCCTTCTCCTCTTCTTTCTCCAGTTGCAGCTCTTCCGATCCAGTCCCCAGGAAATCAGAGCATCAGCACCCTCTCCGGCCCCTGCTGGCTTTGTGAGAAGGACCTTTGTTCCCAGAGGATCTCTGTATCCGTGTTATCACTTTAAGGTTCTGAGCTGTGGAGCAGCTGCAGTGACCCCTAGCCCTGGGCTGGGGAAGCCCTGGGAGGAGAGTCTACAGTTGTCACCAACAGCTGGATTACAAACAGGGGGGGTTAAATTCACTTCCTTTTCAGAATTATTATAAATGAACCCTGATTTGAGAAAGCTGGTACCATATGCGAAAAATAATCCCAATTATAGGACAAATTAGGAAATAGCATTTTTTAATTTCAAAAGAATGCTTTATTTTCTTATAGAAGCTGCTCCAGGATTCCTTTTATGCTTTTTATTTATTTATTTATTATTTTTTTGTGAGGAGGACTAGCCCTGAGCTAACATCCGATTCCAATCCTCCCCTTTTTTCTTGAGGAAGATTGGCCCTGGGCTAAAATCCGTGCTCATCTTCCTCCACTTTATATGGGACACCGCCACAGCATGGCTTGCCAAGCGGTGCGTCAGTGCACGCCCGGGATCCGAACCGGCGAACCCCAGGCCGCCGAAGCAGAGCGTGTGTGCCCAACCGCTTGCGCCACCTGGCCGGCCCCCCTTTTGTGCTTTTTATGCTTCTTCTAATGCTTTGAACATGTTGATCTAAAACAAAACAAAACAAGAGCTAATAACCTAGTTTATTAGGTAAGGGAGGACTAGTAAAAAGTGATTCTGCAAATGAAGTGAATGTGTGTGTGTGTTATTGTGGAAAGATGTCCACAATATGTTGTTATGTGAGAAATGAAGGCACAGAACAGTACATACAGAGTGACTCTACATCTGTTAAGTTAAAAACAAAGGAAAAAAGAAATTCTGGCAAACACTACACTATGTTTGCTTGTATCTAGAAAATGCCTGGAAAGATACACACCAAATAGTTAACAGTGTTTTTCTGGGAAGTGGGTTCAAGAGGGGAGGGTGATGAGGAATTTTCGTATTTGTACATCATACAATTTTATACTGCTGGTGTTTTTATAATAAGCCTATATTATTTACAAAATTAAAACAGAGAGAAGAAGGAAGGTTGTAGGGAGAGGCTGATGGGTAGGGGCATCAGGAAACTAACATGGGCTCCAGCCTTACTGGTTTATAGAAGTTTTATTTATTGTATACATTCTGATGATGATTGTTATATATGAAAAGCAAGAGGTGTAACAAAGTCATGACTGGAAGACTGTGTTTCTAAAAAGTTCTATTTACTTCTTCCCTGAGTCACTTAAATATTCTGATCTTTGGGGAATTTGGAATAGAATTGTAAAGATGCTTGAGGTTAGACCCAAATCACTATTCATTGTGTCTTTGCTGTTCAGAAAGGAGGAGCTTGAGATGAAAGGCTGCCGAGTGGCTGGAGTGGAGGGCTGGATTCAGAGCACCCAGCCTTGGTTCCTGGCAGCCGCTTTTGGCTGAGGGAACTGGAGCAAGTCAAGCCGTGTCCCACTTTGCCTGTCCATGGGGTGAAGTGGCGCACCAGGCCTTATTGCCCTCTTAAGGAGTAATTATTGGAAAACGTTTAGATCCTCGCAGGAAGACAATTCAATACAAAATTTTTTGGTCGAAAAATTTTATTTATTTATGTTTTGGTGAGGAAGATTGGCCCTGAGCTAACATCTGTGCCATTCTTCCTCTATTTTGTATATGGGACGCTGCCACAGCATGGCTGATGAATGGTATCTGGCTCCACACCTGGGATCCGAACCCACAAACCTCGGGCCACCGAAATGGAGTGTGCGAACTTAACCACTATGCCACTGGGCCAGCCCTGAAAATTTTGTTATGTATAAGTCAACCTTAAATTTTCAGAAGAAAAAAGTTTTCCCTTGGATATACATTGATTCAAGTGCTTTTCCATGCTGAATTTTTGTATTTAATTATTTCTTTATCCGTGGAACTTGATTTTATATATTTAGTACAATTAGATCTGTATAACACAAGTTTGCATTTCTTATATGCAGGCTTTCAAAGTAAATTCTCATGTTCTTTTGATGCTCTATTAAGTTCCTGAACTGCTGCAATAATTTGGTAAGATCTAAATTTAGTCCCCATGTGGTCCCTCCCTCCTCTCTCATCGCTGTGCACGACTGTCGCCCTTTTCCTGCACTCCTTCGCTCTTTCCTCCACCTGGATTTGTTACTGTGTCTCCCCTCTTCCACCCTCAGTGGGCTGTTTATCCCCTGCTCTCCCTTCCAGTTTCTTGTGACTAGGAGGGTGACTTCAGAGCTTTCTGGCCACTTCCCAGGCCAGACCAATGGCAAAGGCGGTTGCGATGGTAAAGGTTCAAGGGGCAGGTGACTTTGTGGCTTACTGTCTAAGCCAAGGATCAAAAGTCTTGTAACCGTCCTCAGTTTCTCCTTTTCGGATGTTGGTCCTGACACCCTCTGGAATCCCACGTGACCCCAGGGGAGAGCGTGGAGATGGGCTTGGAAGGAGCACATAAAGCAGCCTTGCCTGCTTGTGTTGTGGGCTCTGCTCAGCATGGATGGGAAGAAATAGGGCCTGAGAGCAAAAATGTTCACTTATTGAAAAAAAAAAACATATCTATATATATATATATAAAACTTCCAAATCTCTCCCCACTGTATCCAGAGATCAAGTTAGATCAAGTTAACACCATGAAGCCAAAAGTAGCACAAGTCACAATTTTACCATCAACTGAACCAGGAAACAGGGGAAACCTCTTCAAAAATCAAATAGTTTTAAGCTGTAAGTGATATCAGTTTGATGTTGGTAATTAACAGTTAGCCCTCAGTTTGGCAAGAAACGGCTCTGGAGTGATCCTTTATCACATGTATGGGGACACTGACATGGAGATACAGAGCAGAGGCCCGGCAGCCAGGGCCCACTGACCCTATGAGGTCAGCCTGAGTGGTTTACAGGCAGCTCCAAGCCTCGGATTTGGGGCAGAGCCGGGCTGGAGCTGGCTGCCAGCTAACGGTGCAGCCCCGAGTGAGTCCGCCACTTTTCTGATGTAACGAGGAGTTTGGGAGTGGAACAGTCTAGCCCCTAAGAGTCTGTACCCACCGGTGAGCCCTTAGCTATAATTAAGCTAGGTGATTCTGATTTTTTGTTTTTCATAGTTATATATGCTAATTCTGACTCGCCATTTATAGAATTAACTCCCTATTCTACCTCTTACAATTACCAAAATGTTTAATAATACCTTAATTGAATAACTTTGAGTTGGTTTGTATGTATAAAATGGCTGACCATGTAACAAAGCCTGCGTCATTAAAGATTTATTTAATCTAACAGCAAAGAGCAAAGTTTTAAATAGTTCACTCCTTTAAAGCTTTTAAAAAACTTAATTCACATAAGTGACATGCTTATTACATATTTTACAGTTTAACAGCACAAAAGCATGTGTAGTAAGAACTGACAGCTCCCTCCACTTTCCCATCTCTCCACAGGAGCAACCATTATGTCTTTCCAGAACTTTTTCTATAAATTCCTGCATATAATAGGGTGTAAATGTGGGGCTGTTTTCTTTTTTAAACATAAATTGGATCATGCTACGCATACAATTATCTTGCTAACCTTTCCTACTTAACTAGATCTGGGGCCTCTTTCCTTATCAGTGCACATGGACAGATCAACCTCATTTTTATGACTGGGAGCTAGAGTTATTTCACATTTCCATAATCATGCTTATATTAGTTGTCTTGCAAGTTCTTACTATTACAAATAATGCTACAGTACGTTTTCTTGTATATATATCATTGTGTTCCTACACAAGCATGCGTGTTTAAGTTATACACCTGTGGATGTGTGTGAAATGAGCCTATTGCCACCAGTGATAGAAGATGTACAAAATTCAGAGTGATGAGCGCTGGAGACATTACAGTGTTAGGAAAATATGATGTTCCTAAACCGTGTGCACTTCTACGCTTTTGTTGCCTAATGTAATTGCAATTTAGTATGCATTATTGGATTTTAATGAAAAGTTTTTCTATGTCATAATTCCATGAGTGGAGACTTCAAAGAAGAGTTAAGTTTGAAGGTCAATATCCTTTTAAAAAATGTTTAGGGGCCGGCCCCGTGGCGCAAGCAGTTAAGTGCGCGCGCTCCGCTGCGGCGGCCCGGGGTTCGCTGGTTCGGATCCCGGGCGCGCACCGACGCACTGCTTGGTAAGCCATGCTGTGGCAGCGTCCCATATAAAGTGGAGGAAGATAGGCACCGATGTTGGCCCGGGGCCGTCTTCCTCAGCAAAAAAGGAGGAGGATTGGCGGATGTTAGCTCAGGGCTGATCTCCTCACAAAAAAAAAAAAATGTTTAATTCTAAGCTGATTTTAAGAAAGGTTTGTGGATGTGGTCAGAGAGCCATGTCCAGTTAAAGCAGGGCCGCTGACAGCTGAAAAACCAAGAGGCCGCAGTCAGCAGCTCTGCGCAGCATTTCCAGATCTCAGCTTCCTACTGCCTGGGGAGTGGGCTGCCATCACGACAGGAGACGGTGGGCTCTTTTCTTAGCCATTTTGTCCACTTGGGAATTTAGATATTGAGATAACACATAAATGGTTTTATTCCTAACTTATTATGTTGTTTGTGCCAAATTGGTAAAATTTTAATAATTATCCTAATAACCAGTTTAATCACATATTCACAAGGCATAGTGTGTCTTAAACAGACAGCTTTCTACCACAAAAAGTATAGCACATTTTTTTGGTTGAGAGTTCTATTAAATACAGAATCCAGGAGATTCGTTTTAGGTTTGGGGAGTGGAGCATATGTTGACATGAGCCTTGACCTTTCAGAAACTGTCTGCTGACAACCCTGCTGTCCTTTTTATTTCCCAGTGCTCGGTCTGGTCCTTCCCATGTGGGCCATAGCGCTCATCTCCTTTGGGGTTGCGCTGCTGTTCGCCCTCTTTGTGTGGCTCTTTGTGTGTCCGTGGATGCGGAGGAAAATAGCAGGTGAGGGCTTTTTTATTCTTCTGATTTACAACAATGCTCCTCATTCCTCAGACTTCAGATGTAATCCACAATTATCCTTACTAACAGAGAGAAGTTGAAGCATGGATAACTCTAGAACATACACTGAGATACATGCCCCATCCTTGTCTCTTGGCTCCTGACTGCTTTCCGGCTGAAACTTTCTCTTCATCTTGTGGCCTAAGTGAGCTGTAAGGTTCTAGATGCCATGCAGACTGGAAGTTAACTATGCAGTCAAGTTCTACCAGCCTGATGAAAAACATGAGTCCTTAGGGAAATGCAGATTAACACCATAATAAGATATCACTTCACACCCGCAAGAACCGCCAAAAGTAAAAGACTAGCGATTCCAAGTGTTGATGAAGAAGTGGGTTAACTGGAATTCTCATGTCTTCATGGTGAAATGTAAAATGGTACAACTGCTTTGGAAATTAGTTTAGCAGTTTCCTGTAAAGTTAAGCATACACTTACCATGACCCAATAATTCCACTCCTAGGCATTTATCCAAGAGGAATGAAAATACACGTTCATAAAAATACTTGTACACAAATCATTTAGTCATAATAGCCAAAAACTGGAAACAACCCAAATGTTCATTAACAAGTGAATGGATAAACAAATCATGGTATATTTATATAATTTCATATCAATTCCTATAACAAGACTACTTAGCAATAAAGAGAATGAACTACCTGTAAATAAATTTCACAGGTGTTACGTCGAGCAAAAGAAGCCAGATACAAAAGAGTACATACTGTAAGATTCCAGAGAAAATTGATCTGTAGCGATAGAAATCTCTGGTTCCTGGGGCGGCAGGGGGTTTAGGAGACTGACTGTAAAGGGTCAGGAGAGAACTTCTCAGGGTCGTGGAAATGTGCTCTGCCTTAACGGGGGAGTGGTTATGGGGTGTCCTCATGTGTCATGGGTCATCTACCTGCACATTTAAAATGTATGAATTTTATTGTATGTAAATTATACCTCAGTAAAAACAATTTTTGAAAAAACAAGAAGAATATGGCTTAGAAAGCTGTTGGAGCTATTTTCCTGTCACTAGCAACGTAATTGAATTCCAAGCCTTCAGGCCACATGCTTTTACAGGGCTCTCAAAAGAATTATTTACTTTTGACCTCAGAGTGTGCCACACAATCATGTTTCAGTGTGGACATATCTGAATTTGAAAACCCATATTTCAAAGAAGACCAAAACAAATGAGACATACCATGCTCATGAATTGGAAGACTCAATATAGCATAGACGTCAATTTTTCTCAAATTGCTCTACAGATTTAACACAATTTAAATAAAAATCCTAGTAGGAGATTTTTGTAGATTTAGACAAGCTACTTTTACAATTTATATGGAGGGGCCGGCCTGGTGGCGTAGTGGTTAAGTTCACCCTCTCTGCTTAGGCAGCCCAGGGTTTTCGGGTTTGGATCCTGTATGCGGACCTACACGTTGTTCATCAAGCCATGCTGTGGCGGCATCCCATATACAAAATAGAGGAAGACTGGCACAGATGTTAGCTCAGGGACAATCTTCCTCAAGCAAAAAGAGGAAGATTAGCAACGGATGTTGGCTCAGCGCCACGCTTCCTCACCAAAAAAAAAAAAAAAAAGATTATGGGGAAAGGCACAGGAACTAGAATAGCCAAAACAATTTTGAAAAAGAACAAAGTTGGAGGATTCATACTACTTAACTTGAAGACTTCCTTTAAAGCTGCAAGACAATGTGGTATTAGTGAAGAAATAGACACCTAGATTAATAGAACAGAGTAGAGTCCAGAAATAGACCCACACAAATATGGCAAATTGATTTTCAACAAAGTACAAAGGCAGTTCAATGAAGAAAGAATAGTCTTTACAACAAATGGTATTGGACTAATTAGACATCCATATGCCAAAAAAAGAATCTTGATGTAAACCTTATGCCTTGTAAAAAAAAATAACTCAAAATGCATCATAGACCTAAATGTAAAATAGAAAATAATAAGACTTTTAGGAAAAAAAATAAGGGAAAATTTTTGTGACCTTGGATTAAACAAAGAGTTTTTTAATATGACACCAAAAACACAACTCATAAAAAAAAGAAGTTGATAAAATGTACTTCATCAAAATTAAGAACTGTTGCTCTGTGAGAAACACTGTTAAGAGAAGGCAAAGACAAGCCACAGACTGGGAGAAATGTTTGCAGGTCCCGTCTGACAGAAGACTTGTTTTCAGAATATATAAAGAAATCTCAGAAAACAACGCAGAGGAAAAATGAGCAAAAAATACGAACAGACACATCATCGATAAAGATATGTGAATGGCAAATAAATCTATGAAAGGTGCTCAGCATCACTAGCCGTCAGGGAAATGCAAATGATAGCCGCAATGAGATACCACTACACACCAATTTGAACAGCTTTCACAAAAACAGACAATGCTAAGTGCTGATGAGGATGAGGAGCAGCTGGAACTGCTGATGGGAACGAAAAATGGTACAGTCACCCAGAGAAGCAGCTTGGCAGCTTCTTATCAGGTTAAATATACACTTACCCACTCCTAGGTATTTACCCAAGAGAAATGAAAATTTAAAATCACACAAAAATCTGTACATGAATGTTTATAGCAGCTTTGTGATCACCAAAAACTGGAAACAACCTGGATTATCCACAGAATGAATAAATAAACTATGGTGCATCCATATACTGGAACACTACCTAGCAGTTAAGAAGAATGAACTATTGATACATGTAACAACTTGGATGAATCTCTAAGGCATTATGCTGAGTAAAAGAAGCCAGTCTCAAAAAATTACATATGGTTTCATTTCTACGGCATTCTGAAAAAGACAGACTGTAGGGACAGAAAGCAGATCAATGGTTGTCAGGGGTTAGGGCTGGGCCGAGGGTCTGACTACGAGGGGAGCTTTGGGGGATGATGGAACCTTTCTGTATCCTGATTGTGGTGGCGGTTACACGAATCTAGACGTGTTAGAATCAGGACACACACACATGCAGATGCAATTTACTGCATGTAAATTTAAAAACTAATAATAAAAAAAATCCACATTAATACATACAATGTCAAACTAAATAGTGAAGCCGCATTGAACATGGATTGATAAGCTCCTGCTTCCTCCCCTCGCGTGTAGGTGCTCCCTGCTCTCTCCTGAATGTAAATACCACCTCCTCCAGGCATACAGAGTACTAGCCTAAAATGAGCCCCTTAACCTACTGCTTGTCTGATTTAACCCCAGGGGAATGATAAACTATACCCACATGCTTTGATTTTTTTTAAAGGCTTTTCCTAATAGCTGAACTTGCATGTCAAATGGAGCATAAAGTCTTTGCTTTCCAGCTTTAGGCTATAATGTCATAGCAGGAAGCTGACATTGCTCCCCATTCTGGCTTCCCAGGAGATTTTTTTGTCAATGCGACATATTTTGATATTTCAACATATAGTTCTTGTTCTGTTATTTTAAGTACACACTAGTGATTAAGGGCATGTGACCCTGGGCAAATGGTTTAATCACTCTGTGCCTCAGTTTGCTCACTAATAAAATGCAGAAAATAATAACCTGTCTTGTGTAAGTGTTAACAATTTTTGTTTTAATTATTATTATAATCTTTATAAATATTATCTTTTCTCATATAGATTATAAGCAATTTGAGGTCCGAGATCTGAATATACATTTTTTTTGTTCCCTGTAGCACATAATAGAAACTTAGTATTAAAAAACCTGTCTATCTGACTGTCTCGGTGCATAAAGAGAGTTGATAAAGATAGGGATGGTGAAGGAGTGTATCCAGCAGAGGGGAGTATTTCCCTGCCAGTCCCGGAGGTGAGAGCTTCCCTTTGCTCAGGAAGATGAGGAAATCAGCAGCGCCAGGTGTCGGATCTGAGGATCTGACTAAACCGAAGGCTGCACAGCTTTAAAACTGCTTCTTTAAATCCCTTGTTTCTTTTGAAAGTAAAGGATTTTTAAAAGTAAGCGGGATCTCTCTGTTCCTTTTTGGAAAATGATTTACTTTTTTCCTAAGATTTGGTGACCGGAAGAAATCTGAGACCAATAATTTATTGAACAGAAGAAAACCAAACACTATAACAATATCTTTGAAGACAAAAAGGATAAACATTTCAGTGATTCTGAGGTTAGTTTAAGAAAATAGAAGGCCGGTCTCGAGGGTTGTAGGATGACAGAATGTTAGCCCTGGGAGGGACTTTGGGGATGGGAAGCAGGCCTGTCTTTTTTGTTGGTTTTGGATGAAATGGCTCAGCCTAAGCCCGCATCTTCTCCTCAGTAGCTGAATTTTCTGCCTTTGCGTTTCCCAGATAATTGATTGAACTCTCCACTTTATTTTCTCTATGTAGCTATAACTTTTCTTTCGTTCCCACAGTATAAAGATAAACGTTTTTTATATTCATTTTTCAATAACAAGAATTCTCTTTCGAAATTTTCAGTTATGACTACTATATTTTCTTTAGGCAAATTACAAAAAGAAGGTGCTTTATCGCGAGTCTCTGATGAAAGCCTCAATAAAATTCAGGAAGTGGAGTCCCCAGTGTTTAAAGAGCTACCAGGTGCCAAGACCAGTGACGACAGCACAGTCCCTCTCACGGGGCCGGCGGGGGACACGGCTGGGGCCTCGGAGGGTGTCTCGGCGGGAAACCACCCCCGGGCCTCCTACGGTAAGCCCCACGTGGAGGGGTGGGGTGTGCACGGCGCTAGAGAGGGGTCCGGGGGTACCCGGCCGGGCCTGCGTGGGGGCGCTTAGGTTTTAATGCAGGA